>NW_027461958.1:1142500-1453003 GCF_050947455.1 Rhinoderma darwinii | reverse complement strand
ACAAGCAATGGCTTTTCACAAGCCCTCCAAAAATTGACCCTTTTTTTTGGCAGATGCCTGCCGGGGTTCTTCCATACATGGATGTAAAAGCAACAAGCAATGGCTTTTGACAAGCCCTCCAAAAGTTGACCCTTTTTATTGGCAGATGCCTGCCGGGGTTCTTCCATAGATGGATGTAAAAGCAACAAGCAAAGGCTTTTCACAAGCCCTCCAAAAATTGACCCTTTTTTTTGGCAGATGCCTGCCGGGGTTCTTCCATAGATGGATGTAAAAGCAACAAGCAATGGCTTTTCACAAGCCCTCCAAAAATTTACGCTTTTTTTGGCAGATGCCTGCCGGGGTTCTTCCATAGATGGATGTAAAAGCAACAAGCAATGACTTTTCACAAGCCCTCCAAAAATTGACCCTTTTTTTTGGCAGATGCCTGCCGGGGTTCTTCCATACATGGATGTAAAAGCAACAAGCAATGGCTTTTCACAAGCCCTCCAAAAATTTACGCTTTTTTTGGCAGATGCCTGCCGGGGTTCTTCCATACATGGATGTAAAAGCAACAAGCAATGGCTTTTCACAAGCCCTCCAAAAATTGACGCTTTTTTTGGCAGATGCCTGCCGGGGTTCTTCCATACATGGAAGTAAAAGCAACAAGCAATGACTTTTCACAAGCCTTCCAAAAATGGACCCTTTTTATTAGCAGATGCCTGCCGGGGTTCTTCCATACATGGAAGTAAAAGCAACAAGCAATGGCTTTTCACAAGCCCTCCAAAAATTTACGCTTTTTTTGGCAGATGCCTGCCGGGGTTCTTCCATAGATGGATGTAAAAGCAACAAGCAATGACTTTTCACAAGCCCTCCAAAAATTGACCCTTTTTTTTGGCAGATGCCTGCCGGGGTTCTTCCATACATGGATGTAAAAGCAACAAGCAATGGCTTTTCACAAGCCCTCCAAAAATTGACGCTTTTTTTGGCAGATGCCTGCCGGGGTTCTTCCATACATGGATGTAAAAGCAACAAGCAATGGCTTTTCACAAGCCCTCCAAAAATTGACGCTTTTTTTGGCAGATGCCTGCCGGGGTTCTTCCATACATGGATGTAAAAGCAACAAGCAATGGCTTTTCACAAGCCCTCCAAAAATTGACGCTTTTTTTGGCAGATGCCTGCCGGGGTTCTTCCATACATGGATGTAATAGCAACAAGCAATGACTTTTCACAAGCCCTCCAAAAATTGACCCTTTTTTTTGGCAGATGCCTGCCGGGGTTCTTCCATACATGGATGTAAAAGCAACAAGCAATGGCTTTTCACAAGCCCTCCAAAAATTTACGCTTTTTTTGGCAGATGCCTGCCGGGGTTCCTCCATAGATGGATGTAAAAGCAACAAGCAATGACTTTTCAAAAGCCGTCCAAAAATTTACTCTTTTTATTGGCAGATGCCTGCCGGGGTTCTTCCATACATGGATGTAAAAGCAACAAGCAATGGCTTTTGACAAGCCCTCCAAAAATTGACAATTTTTATTGGCAGATGCCTGCCGGGGTTCTTCCATACATGGATGTAAAAGCAACAAGCAATGGCTTTTGACAAGCCCTCCAAAAATTGACAATTTTTATTGGCAGATGCCTGCCGGGGTTCTTCCATACATGGATATAAAAGCAACAAGCAATGGCTTTTGACAAGCCCTCCAAAAATTGTCAATTTTTATTGGCAGATGCCTGCCGGGGTTCTTCCATACATGGATATAAAAGCAACAAGCAATGGCTTTTCACAAGCCCTCCAAAAATTGACGCTTTTTTTGGCAGATGCCTGCCGGGGTTCTTCCATGGATGGATGTAAAAGCAACAAGAAATAACTTTTCACAAGCCCTCCAAAAATTGACCCTTTTTTTTGGCAGATGCCTGCCGGGGTTCTTCCATACATGGATGTAAAAGCAACAAGCAATGGCTTTTCACAAGCCCTCCAAAAATGTACGCTTTTTTTGGAAGATGCCTGCCGGGGTTCTTCCATACATGGATGTAAAAGCAACAAGCAATGACTTTTCAAAAGCCCTCCAAAAATTTACTCTTTTTATTGGCAGATACCTGCCGGGGTTCTTCCATACATGGATGTAAAAGCAACAAGCAATGGCTTTTCACAAGCCCTCCAAAAATTGACGCTTTTTTTGGCAGATGCCTGCCGGGGTTCTTCCATAGATGGATGTAAAAGCAACAAGCAATGGCTTTTCACAAGCCCTCCAAAAATTGACCCTTTTTTTTGGCAGATGCCTGCCGGGGTTCTTCCATACATGGATGTAAAAGCAACAATCAATGGCTTTTCACAAGCCCTCCAAAAATTGACCCTTTTTTTGGCAGATGCCTGCCGGGGTTCTTCCATACATGGATGTAAAAGCAACAAGCAATGACTTTTAACAAGCCCTCCAAAAATTTACGCTTTTTTTGGCAGATGCCTGCCGGGGTTCTTCCATACATGGATGTAAAAGCAACAAGCAATGGCTTTTCACAAGCCCTCCAAAAATTGACCCTTTTTTTTGGCAGATGCCTGCCGGGGTTCTTCCATACATGGATGTAAAAGCAACAAGCAATGGCTTTTCACAAGCCCTCCAAAAATTGACGCTTTTTTTGGCAGATGCCTGCCGGGGTTCTTCCATACATGGATGTAAAAGCAACAAGCAATGGCTTTTCACAAGCCCTCCAAAAATTGACCCTTTTTATTGGCAGATGCCTGCCGGGGTTCTTCCATACATGGATGTAAAAGCAACAAGCAATGGCTTTTCACAAGCCCTCCAAAAATTGACCCTTTTTTTTGGCAGATGCCTGCCGGGGTTCTTCCATACATGGATGTAAAAGCAACAAGCAATGGCTTTTCACAAGCCCTCCAAAAATTGACGCTTTTTTTGGCAGATGCCTGCCGGGGTTCTTCCATAGATGGATGTAAAAGCAACAAGCAATGACTTTTCAAAAGCCGTCCAAAAGTTTACTCTTTTTATTGGCAGATGCCTGCCGGGGTTCTTCCATACATGGATGTAAAAGCAACAAGCAATGGCTTTTGACAAGCCCTCCAAAAATTGACAATTTTTATTGGCAGATGCCTGCCGGGGTTCTTCCATACATGGATGTAAAAGCAACAAGCAATGGCTTTTCACAAGCCCTCCAAAAATTGACGCTTTTTTTGGCAGATGCCTGCCGGGGTTCTTCCATACATGGATGTAAAAGCAACAAGAAATAACTTTTCACAAGCCCTCCAAAAATTGACCCTTTTTTTTGGCAGATGCCTGCCGGGGTTCTTCCATACATGGATGTAAAAGCAACAAGCAATGACTTTTCACAAGCCCTCCAAAAATTGACCCTTTTTTTTGGCAGATGCCTGCCGGGGTTCTTCCATACATAGATGTAAAAGCAACAAGCAATGACTTTTCACAAGCCCTCCAAAAATTGACCCTTTTTTTTGGCAGATGCCTGCCGGGGTTCTTCCATACATGGATGTAAAAGCACACAAGCAATGGCTTTTCACAAGCCCTCCAAAAATTGACACTTTTTTTTGGCAGATGCCTGCCGGGGTTCTTCCATAGATGGATGTAAAAGCAACAAGCAATGACTTTTCACAAGCCCTCCAAAAATTTACGCTTTTTTTGGAAGATGCCTGCCGGGGTTCTTCCATACATGGATGTAAAAGCAACAAGCAATGACTTTTCACAAGCCCTCCAAAAATTGACCCTTTTTATTGGCAGATGCCTGCCGGGGTTCTTCCATACATGGATGTAAAAGCAACAAGCAATGCCTTTTCACAAGCCCTCCAAAAATTGACGTTTTTTTTGGCAGATGCCTGCCGGGGTTCTTCCATAGATGGATGTAAAAGCAACAAGCAATGACTTTTCACAAGCCCTCCAAAAATTGACGCTTTTTTTGGCAGATGCCTGCCGGGGTTCTTCCATACATGGATGTAAAAGCAACAAGCAATGACTTTTCACAAGCCCTCCAAAAATTGACCCTTTTTTTTGGCAGATGCCTGCCGGGGTTCTTCCATAGATCGATGTAAAAGCAACAAGCAATGACTTTTCACAAGCCCTCCAAAAATTGACCCTTTTTTTTGGCAGATGCCTGCCGGGGTTCTTCCATAGATGGATGTAAAAGCAACAAGCAATGGCTTTTGACAAGCCCTCCAAAAATTGACCCTTTTTTTTGGCAGATGCCTGCCGGGGTTCTTCCATACATGGATGTAAAAGCAACAAGCAATGGCTTTTCACAAGCCCTCCAAAAATTGACCCTTTTTTTTGGCAGATGCCTGCCGGGGTTCTTCCATAGATGGATGTAAAAGCAACAAGCAATGACTTTTCACAAGCCCTCCAAAAATGTACCCTTTTTTTTGGCAGATGCCTGCCGGGGTTCTTCCATACATGGATGTAAAAGCAACAAGCAATGGCTTTTCACAAGCCCTCCAAAAATTGACGCTTTTTTTGGCAGATGCCTGCCGGGGTTCTTCCATAGATGGATGTAAAAGCAACAAGCAATGGCTTTTCACAAGCCCTCCAAAAATTGACCCTTTTTTTTGGCAGATGCCTGCCGGGGTTCTTCCATACATGGATGTAAAAGCAACAAGCAATGGCTTTTCACAAGCCCTCCAAAAATTTACGCTTTTTTTGGCAGATGCCTGCCGGGGTTCTTCCATACATGGATGTAAAAGCAACAAGCAATGGCTTTTCACAAGCCCTCCAAAAATGGACGCTTTTTTTGGCAGATGCCTGCCGGGGTTCTTCCATACATGGATGTAAAAGCAACAAGCAATGACTTTTCACAAGCCCTCCAAAAATTGACCCTTTTTTTTGGCAGATGCCTGCCGGGGTTCTTCCATACATGGATGTAAAAGCAACAAGCAATGGCTTTTCACAAGCCCTCCAAAAATTGACGCTTTTTTTGGCAGATGCCTGCCGGGGTTCTTCCATACATGGATGTAAAAGCAACAAGCAATGACTTTTCACAAGCCCTCCAAAAATTGACCCTTTTTTTTGGCAGATGCCTGCCGGGGTTCTTCCATACATGGATGTAAAAGCAACAAGCAATGGCTTTTCACAAGCCCTCCAAAAATTGACCCTTTTTATTGGCAGATGCCTGCCGGGGTTCTTCCATACATGGATGTAAAAGCAACAAGCAATGGCTTTTCACAAGCCCTCCAAAAATGTACGCTTTTTTTGGCAGATGCCTGCCGGGGTTCTTCCATAGATGGATGTAAAAGCAACAAGCAATGACTTTTCACAAGCCCTCCAAAAATTGACCCTTTTTTTTGGCAGATGCCTGCCGGGGTTCTTCCATACATGGATGTAAAAGCAACAAGCAATGACTTTTCACAAGCCCTCCAAAAATTGACCCTTTTTTTTGGCAGATGCCTGCCGGGGTTCTTCCATACATGGATGTAAAAGCAACAAGCAATGGCTTTTCACAAGCCCTCCAAAAATTTACGCTTTTTTTGGCAGATGCCTGCCGGGGTTCTTCCATAGATGGATGTAAAAGCAACAAGCAATGACTTTTCACAAGCCTTCCAAAAATTGACCCTTTTTTTTGGCAGATGCCTGCCGGGGTTCTTCCATACATGGATGTAAAAGCAACAAGCAATGACTTTTCACAAGCCCTCCAAAAGTTGACCCTTTTTATTGGCAGATGCCTGCCGGGGTTCTTCCATACATGGATGTAAAAGCAACAAGCAATGACTTTTCACAAGCCCTCCAAAAATTGACGCTTTTTTTGGCAGATGCCTGCCGGGGTTCTTCCATACATGGATGTAAAAGCATCAAGCAATGGCTTTTCACAAGCCCTCCAAAAATTGACGCTTTTTTTGGCAGATGCCTGCCGGGGTTCTTCCATACATGGATGTAAAAGCAACAAGCAATGGCTTTTCACAAGCCCTCCAAAAATTTACGCTTTTTTTGGCAGATGCCTGCCGGGGTTCTTCCATACATGGATGTAAAAGCAACAAGCAATGGCTTTTCACAAGCCCTCCAAAAATTGACCCTTTTTTTTGGCAGATGCCTGCCGGGGTTCTTCCATACATGGATGTAAAAGCAACAAGCAATGGCTTTTCACAAGCCCTCCAAAAATTGACGCTTTTTTTGGCAGATGCCTGCCGGGGTTCTTCCATACATGGATGTAAAAGCAACAAGCAATGACTTTTCACAAGCCCTCCAAAAATTTACCCTTTTTTTGGCAGATGCCTGCCGGGGTTCTTCCATACATGGATGTAAAAGCAACAAGCAATGGCTTTTCAAAAGCCCTCCAAAAATTTACGCTTTTTTTGGCAGATGCCTGCCGGGGTTCTTCCATAGATGGATGTAAAAGCAACAAGCAATGACTTTTCACAAGCCTTCCAAAAATTGACCCTTTTTTTTGGCAGATGCCTGCCGGGGTTCTTCCATACATGGATGTAAAAGCAACAAGCAATGACTTTTCACAAGCCCTCCAAAAATGTACCCTTTTTTTTGGCAGATGCCTGCCGGGGTTCTTCCATACATGGATGTAAAAGCAACAAGCAATGGCTTTTCACAAGCCCTCCAAAAATTGACGCTTTTTTTGGCAGATGCCTGCCGGGGTTCTTCCATAGATGGATGTAAAAGCAACAAGCAATGGCTTTTCACAAGCCCTCCAAAAATTGACCCTTTTTTTTGGCAGATGCCTGCCGGGGTTCTTCCATACATGGATGTAAAAGCAACAAGCAATGGCTTTTCACAAGCCCTCCAAAAATTTACGCTTTTTTTGGCAGATGCCTGCCGGGGTTCTTCCATACATGGATGTAAAAGCAACAAGCAATGGCTTTTCACAAGCCCTCCAAAAATGGACGCTTTTTTTGGCAGATGCCTGCCGGGGTTCTTCCATACATGGATGTAAAAGCAACAAGCAATGACTTTTCACAAGCCCTCCAAAAATTGACCCTTTTTTTTGGCAGATGCCTGCCGGGGTTCTTCCATACATGGATGTAAAAGCAACAAGCAATGGCTTTTCACAAGCCCTCCAAAAATTGACGCTTTTTTTGGCAGATGCCTGCCGGGGTTCTTCCATACATGGATGTAAAAGCAACAAGCAATGACTTTTCACAAGCCCTCCAAAAATTGACCCTTTTTTTTGGCAGATGCCTGCCGGGGTTCTTCCATACATGGATGTAAAAGCAACAAGCAATGGCTTTTCACAAGCCCTCCAAAAATTGACCCTTTTTATTGGCAGATGCCTGCCGGGGTTCTTCCATACATGGATGTAAAAGCAACAAGCAATGGCTTTTCACAAGCCCTCCAAAAATGTACGCTTTTTTTGGCAGATGCCTGCCGGGGTTCTTCCATAGATGGATGTAAAAGCAACAAGCAATGACTTTTCACAAGCCCTCCAAAAATTGACCCTTTTTTTTGGCAGATGCCTGCCGGGGTTCTTCCATACATGGATGTAAAAGCAACAAGCAATGACTTTTCACAAGCCCTCCAAAAATTGACCCTTTTTTTTGGCAGATGCCTGCCGGGGTTCTTCCATACATGGATGTAAAAGCAACAAGCAATGGCTTTTCACAAGCCCTCCAAAAATTTACGCTTTTTTTGGCAGATGCCTGCCGGGGTTCTTCCATAGATGGATGTAAAAGCAACAAGCAATGACTTTTCACAAGCCTTCCAAAAATTGACCCTTTTTTTTGGCAGATGCCTGCCGGGGTTCTTCCATACATGGATGTAAAAGCAACAAGCAATGACTTTTCACAAGCCCTCCAAAAGTTGACCCTTTTTATTGGCAGATGCCTGCCGGGGTTCTTCCATACATGGATGTAAAAGCAACAAGCAATGACTTTTCACAAGCCCTCCAAAAATTGACGCTTTTTTTGGCAGATGCCTGCCGGGGTTCTTCCATACATGGATGTAAAAGCATCAAGCAATGGCTTTTCACAAGCCCTCCAAAAATTGACGCTTTTTTTGGCAGATGCCTGCCGGGGTTCTTCCATACATGGATGTAAAAGCAACAAGCAATGACTTTTCACAAGCCCTCCAAAAATTGACCCTTTTTATTAGCAGATGCCTGCCGGAGTTCTTCCATACATGGATGTAAAAGCAACAAGCAATGGCTTTTCACAAGCCCTCCAAAAATTTACCCTTTTTTTTGGCAGATGCCTACCGGGGTTCTTCCATACATGGATGTAAAAGCAACAAGCAATGGCTTTTCACAAGCCCTCCAAAAATTTACGCTTTTTTTGGCAGATGCCTGCCGGGGTTCTTCCATACATGGATGTAAAAGCAACAAGCAATGGCTTTTCACAAGCCCTCCAAAAATTGACCCTTTTTTTTGGCAGATGCCTGCCGGGGTTCTTCCATACATGGATGTAAAAGCAACAAGCAATGGCTTTTCACAAGCCCTCCAAAAATTGACGCTTTTTTTGGCAGATGCCTGCCGGGGTTCTTCCATACATGGATGTAAAAGCAACAAGCAATGACTTTTCACAAGCCCTCCAAAAATTTACCCTTTTTTTTGGCAGATGCCTGCCGGGGTTCTTCCATACATGGATGTAAAAGCAACAAGCAATGGCTTTTCAAAAGCCCTCCAAAAATTTACGCTTTTTTTGGCAGATGCCTGCCGGGGTTCTTCCATAGATGGATGTAAAAGCAACAAGCAATGACTTTTCACAAGCCTTCCAAAAATTGACCCTTTTTTTTGGCAGATGCCTGCCGGGGTTCTTCCATACATGGATGTAAAAGCAACAAGCAATGACTTTTCACAAGCCCTCCAAAAATTTACGCTTTTTTTGGCAGATGCTTGCCGGGGTTCTTCCATACATGGATGTAAAAGCAACAAGCAATGGCTTTTCACAAGCCCTCCAAAAATTGACCCTTTTTATTGGCAGATGCCTGCCGGGGTTCTTCCATACATGGAAGTAAAAGCAACAAGCAATGACTTTTCACAAGCCTTCCAAAAATGGACCCTTTTTATTAGCAGATGCCTGCCGGGGTTCTTCCATACATGGATGTAAAAGCAACAAGCAATGGCTTTTGACAAGCCCTCCAAAAATTGACCCTTTTTTTTGGCAGATGCCTGCCGGGGTTCTTCCATACATGGATGTAAAAGCAACAAGCAATGGCTTTTTACAAGCCCTCCAAAAATGTACGCTTTTTTTGGCAGATGCCTGCCGGGGTTCTTCCATACATGGATGTAAAAGCAACAAGCAATGACTTTTCACAAGCCCTCCAAAAATGTACCCTTTTTTTTGGCAGATGCCTGCCGGGGTTCTTCCATACATGGATGTAAAAGCAACAAGCAATGGCTTTTCACAAGCCCTCCAAAAATTGACCCTTTTTTTTGGCAGATGCCTGCCGGGGTTCTTCCATACATGGATGTAAAAGCAACAAGCAATGGCTTTTCACAAGCCCTCCAAAAATTGACCCTTTTTTTTGGCAGATGCCTGCCGGGGTTCTTCCATACATGGATGTAAAAGCAACAAGCAATGACTTTTCACAAGCCCTCCAAAAGTTGACCCTTTTTATTGGCAGATGCCTGCCGGGGTTCTTCCATACATGGAGGTAAAAGCAACAAGCAATGGCTTTTCACAAGCCCTCCAAAAATTGACGCTTTTTTTGGCAGATGCCTGCCGGGGTTCTTCCATACATGGATGTAAAAGCAACAAGCAATGGCTTTTGACAAGCCCTCCAAAAATTGACCCTTTTTTTTGGCAGATGCCTGCCGGGGTTCTTCCATACATGGATGTAAAAGCAACAAGCAATGACTTTTCACAAGCCTTCCAAAAATGGACCCTTTTTATTAGCAGATGCCTGCCGGGGTTCTTCCATACATGGATGTAAAAGCAACAAGCAATGACTTTTCACAAGCCCTCCAAAAATTGACCCTTTTTTTTGGCAGATGCCTGCTGGGGTTCTTCCATACATGGATGTAAAAGCAACAAGCAATGGCTTTTCACAAGCCCTCCAAAAATTGACGCTTTTTTTGGCAGATGCCTGCCGGGGTTCTTCCATGGATGGATGTAAAAGCAACAAGCAATGGCTTTTGACAAGCCCTCCAAAAATTGACCCTTTTTTTTGGCAGATGCCTGCCGGGGTTCTTCCATACATGGATGTAAAAGCAACAAGCAATGGCTTTTCACAAGCCCTCCAAAAATGTACGCTTTTTTTGGAAGATGCCTGCCGGGGTTCTTCCATAGATGGATGTAAAAGCAACAAGCAATGGCTTTTCACAAGCCCTCCAAAAATTAACGCTTTTTTTGGCAGATGCCTGCCGGGGTTCTTCCATACATGGATGTAAAAGCAACAAGCAATGGCTTTTCACAAGCCCTCCAAAGATTTACGCTTTTTTTGGCAGATGCCTGCCGGGGTTCTTCCATAGATGGATGTAAAAGCAACAAGCAATGACTTTTCAAAAGCCGTCCAAAAATTTACTCTTTTTATTGGCAGATGCCTGCCGGGGTTCTTCCATACATGGATGTAAAAGCAACAAGCAATGGCTTTTCACAAGCCCTCCAAAAATTTACGCTTTTTTTGGCAGATGCCTGCCGGGGTTCCTCCATAGATGGATGTAAAAGCAACAAGCAATGACTTTTCAAAAGCCGTCCAAAAATTTACTCTTTTTATTGGCAGATGCCTGCCGGGGTTCTTCCATACATGGATGTAAAAGCAACAAGCAATGGCTTTTGACAAGCCCTCCAAAAATTGACAATTTTTATTGGCAGATGCCTGCCGGGGTTCTTCCATACATGGATGTAAAAGCAACAAGCAATGGCTTTTCACAAGCCCTCCAAAAATGTACCCTTTTTATTGGCAGATGCCTGCCGGGGTTCTTCCATACATGGATGTAAAAGCAACAAGCAATGGCTTTTCACAAGCCCTCCAAAAATTAACGCTTTTTTTGGCAGATGCCTGCCGGGGTTCTTCCATACATGGATGTAAAAGCAACAAGCAATGGCTTTTCACAAGCCCTCCAAAAATTGACGCTTTTTTTGGCAGATGCCTGCCGGGGTTCTTCCATAGATGGATGTAAAAGCAACAAGCAATGACTTTTCACAAGCCCTCCAAAAATTGACCCTTTTTTTTGGCAGATGCCTGCCGGGGTTCTTCCATACATGGATGTAAAAGCAACAAGCAATGGCTTTTCACAAGCCCTCCAAAAATTTACGCTTTTTTTGGCAGATGCCTGCCGGGGTTCTTCCATAGATGGATGTAAAAGCAACAAGCAATGACTTTTCAAAAGCCGTCCAAAAATTTACTCTTTTTATTGGCAGATGCCTGCCGGGGTTCTTCCATACATGGATGTAAAAGCAACAAGCAATGGCTTTTGACAAGCCCTCCAAAAATTGTCAATTTTTATTGGCAGATGCCTGCCGGGGTTCTTCCATACATGGATATAAAAGCAACAAGCAATGGCTTTTAACAAGCCCTCCAAAAATTGACGCTTTTTTTGGCAGATGCCTGCCGGGGTTCTTCCATGGATGGATGTAAAAGCAACAAGAAATAACTTTTCACAAGCCCTCCAAAAATTGACCCTTTTTTTTGGCAGATGCCTGCCGGGGTTCTTCCATACATGGATGTAAAAGCAACAAGCAATGGCTTTTCACAAGCCCTCCAAAAATGTACGCTTTTTTTGGAAGATGCCTGCCGGGGTTCTTCCATACATGGATGTAAAAGCAACAAGCAATGACTTTTCAAAAGCCCTGCAAAAATTTACTCTTTTTATTGGCAGATGCCTGCCGGGGTTCTTCCATACATGGATGTAAAAGCAACAAGCAATGGCTTTTCACAAGCCCTCCAAAAATTGACGCTTTTTTTGGCAGATGCCTGCCGGGGTTCTTCCATAGATGGATGTAAAAGCAACAAGCAATGGCTTTTCACAAGCCCTCCAAAAATTGACCCTTTTTTTTGGCAGATGCCTGCCGGGGTTCTTCCATACATGGATGTAAAAGCAACAATCAATGGCTTTTCACAAGCCCTCCAAAAATTGACCCTTTTTTTGGCAGATGCCTGCCGGGGTTCTTCCATAGATGGATGTAAAAGCAACAAGCAATGACTTTTAACAAGCCCTCCAAAAATTTACGCTTTTATTGGCAGATGCCTGCCGGGGTTCTTCCATACATGGATGTAAAAGCAACAAGCAATGGCTTTTCACAAGCCCTCCAAAAATTGACCCTTTTTTTTGGCAGATGCCTGCCGGGGTTCTTCCATACATGGATGTAAAAGCAACAAGCAATGGCTTTTCACAAGCCCTCCAAAAATTGACGCTTTTTTTGGCAGATGCCTGCCGGGGTTCTTCCATACATGGATGTAAAAGCAACAAGCAATGGCTTTTCACAAGCCCTCCAAAAATTGACCCTTTTTATTGGCAGATGCCTGCCGGGGTTCTTCCATACATGGATGTAAAAGCAACAAGCAATGGCTTTTCACAAGCCCTCCAAAAATTGACCCTTTTTTTTGGCAGATGCCTGCCGGGGTTCTTCCATACATGGATGTAAAAGCAACAAGCAATGGCTTTTCACAAGCCCTCCAAAAATTGACGCTTTTTTTGGCAGATGCCTGCCGGGGTTCTTCCATAGATGGATGTAAAAGCAACAAGCAATGGCTTTTCACAAGCCCTCCAAAAATTGACCCTTTTTATTGGCAGATGCCTGCCGGGGTTCTTCCATACATGGATGTAAAAGCAACAAGCAATGGCTTTTCACAAGCCCTCCAAAAATTAACGCTTTTTTTGGCAGATGCCTGCCGGGGTTCTTCCATACATGGATGTAAAAGCAACAAGCAATGGCTTTTCACAAGCCCTCCAAAAATTGACGCTTTTTTTGGCAGATGCCTGCCGGGGTTCTTCCATAGATGGATGTAAAAGCAACAAGCAATGACTTTTCACAAGCCCTCCAAAAATTGACCCTTTTTTTTGGCAGATGCCTGCCGGGGTTCTTCCATACATGGATGTAAAAGCAACAAGCAATGGCTTTTCACAAGCCCTCCAAAAATGTACGCTTTTTTGGCAGATGCCTGCCGGGGTTCTTCCATAGATGGATGTAAAAGCAACAAGCAATGACTTTTCAAAAGCCGTCCAAAAGTTTACTCTTTTTATTGGCAGATGCCTGCCGGGGTTCTTCCATACATGGATGTAAAAGCAACAAGCAATGGCTTTTGACAAGCCCTCCAAAAATTGACAATTTTTATTGGCAGATGCCTGCCGGGGTTCTTCCATACATGGATGTAAAAGCAACAAGCAATGGCTTTTCACAAGCCCTCCAAAAATAGACGCTATTTTTGGCAGATGCCTGCCGGGGTTCTTCCATACATGGATATAAAAGCAACAAGCAATGGCTTTTCACAAGCCCTCCAAAAATTGACGCTTTTTTTGGCAGATGCCTGCCGGGGTTCTTCCATGGATGGATGTAAAAGCAACAAGAAATAACTTTTCACAAGCCCTCCAAAAATTGACCCTTTTTTTTGGCAGATGCCTGCCGGGGTTCTTCCATACATGGATGTAAAAGCAACAAGCAATGACTTTTCACAAGCCCTCCAAAAATTGACCCTTTTTTTTGGCAGATGCCTGCCGGGGTTCTTCCATACATAGATGTAAAAGCAACAAGCAATGACTTTTCACAAGCCCTCCAAAAATTGACCCTTTTTTTTGGCAGATGCCTGCCGGGGTTCTTCCATACATGGATGTAAAAGCACACAAGCAATGGCTTTTCACAAGCCCTCCAAAAATTGACCCTTTTTATTGGCAGATGCCTGCCGGGGTTCTTCCATATATGGATGTAAAAGCAACAAGCAATGGCTTTTCACAAGCCCTCCAAAAATTTACGCTTTTTTTGGAAGATGCCTGCCGGGGTTCTTCCATACATGGATGTAAAAGCAACAAGCAATGACTTTTCACAAGCCCTCCAAAAATTGACCCTTTTTATTGGCAGATGCCTGCCGGGGTTCTTCCATACATGGATGTAAAAGCAACAAGCAATGCCTTTTCACAAGCCCTCCAAAAATTGACGCTTTTTTTGGCAGATGCCTGCCGGGGTTCTTCCATAGATGGATGTAAAAGCAACAAGCAATGACTTTTCACAAGCCCTCCAAAAATTGACGCTTTTTTTGGCAGATGCCTGCCGGGGTTCTTCCATACATGGATGTAAAAGCAACAAGCAATGACTTTTCACAAGCCCTCCAAAAATTGACCCTTTTTTTTGGCAGATGCCTGCCGGGGTTCTTCCATATATGGATGTAAAAGCAACAAGCAATGGCTTTTCACAAGCCCTCCAAAAATTGACGCTTTTTTTGGCAGATGCCTGCCGGGGTTCTTCCATACACGGATGTAAAAGCAACAAGCAATGGCTTTTCACAAGCCCTCCAAAAATTGACCCTTTTTATTGGCAGATGCCTGCCGGGGTTCTTCCATATATGGATGTAAAAGCAACAAGCAATGGCTTTTCACAAGCCCTCCAAAAATTGACGCTTTTTTTTGGCAGATGCCTGCCGGGGTTCTTCCATACACGGATGTAAAAGCAACAAGCAATGGCTTTTCACAAGCCCTCCAAAAATTGAACCTTTTTATTGGCAGATGCCTGCCGGGGTTCTTCCATACATGGATGTAAAAGCAACAAGCAATGACTTTTCACAAGCCCTCCAAAAATTGACCCTTTTTATTGGCAGATGCCTGCCGGGGTTCTTCCATACATGGATGTAAAAGCAACAAGCAATGCCTTTTCACAAGCCCTCCAAAAATTGACCCTTTTTTTTGCAGATGCCTGCCGGGGTTCTTCCATAGATGGATGTAAAAGCAACAAGCAATGACTTTTCACAAGCCCTCCAAAAGTTGACCCTTTTTATTGGAAGATGCCTGCCGGGGTTCTTCCATACATGGATGTAAAAGCAACAAGCAATGGCTTTTCACAAGCCCTCCAAAAATTGACGCTTTTTTTGGCAGATGCCTGCCGGGGTTCTTCCATACATGGAAGTAAAAGCAACAAGCAATGACTTTTCACAAGCCTTCCAAAAATGGACCCTTTTTATTAGCAGATGCCTGCCGGGGTTCTTCCATACATGGATGTAAAAGCAACAAGCAATGACTTTTCACAAGCCCTCCAAAAATTGACCCTTTTTTTTGGCAGATGCCTGCTGGGGTTCTTCCATACATGGATGTAAAAGCAACAAGCAATGACTTTTCACAAGCCCTCCAAAAATTGACCCTTTTTTTTGGCAGATGCCTGCCGGGGTTCTTCCATACATGGATGTAAAAGCAACAAGCAATGGCTTTTCACAAGCCCTCCAAAAATTGACCCTTTTTATTGGCAGATGCCTGCCGGGGTTCTTCCATACATGGATGTAAAAGCAACAAGCAATGGCTTTTCACAAGCCCTCCAAAAATGTACGCTTTTTTTGGCAGATGCCTGCCGGGGTTCTTCCATAGATGGATGTAAAAGCAACAAGCAATGACTTTTCACAAGCCCTCCAAAAATTGACCCTTTTTTTTGGCAGATGCCTGCCGGGGTTCTTCCATACATGGATGTAAAAGCAACAAGCAATGGCTTTTCACAAGCCCTCCAAAAATTGACGCTTTTTTTGGCAGATGCCTGCCGGGGTTCTTCCATACATGGATGTAAAAGCAACAAGCAATGACTTTTCACAAGCCCTCCAAAAATTGACCCTTTTTTTTGGCAGATGCCTGCCGGGGTTCTTCCATACATGGATGTAAAAGCAACAAGCAATGGCTTTTCACAAGCCCTCCAAAAATTGACGCTTTTTTTGGCAGATGCCTGCCGGGGTTCTTCCATACATGGATGTAAAAGCAACAAGCAATGACTTTTCACAAGCCCTCCAAAAATTGACCCTTTTTTTTGGCAGATGCCTGCCGGGGTTCTTCCATACATGGATGTAAAAGCAACAAGCAATGGCTTTTCACAAGCCCTCCAAAAATTGACGCTTTTTTTGGCAGATGCCTGCCGGGGTTCTTCCATACATGGATGTAAAAGCAACAAGTAATGACTTTTCACAAGCCCTCCAAAAATTGACCCTTTTTTTTGGCAGATGCCTGCCGGGGTTCTTCCATACATGGATGTAAAAGCAACAAGCAATGGCTTTTCACAAGCCCTCCAAAAATTTACGCTTTTTTTGGCAGATGCCTGCCGGGGTTCTTCCATAGATGGATGTAAAAGCAACAAGCAATGACTTTTCACAAGCCTTCCAAAAATTGACCCTTTTTTTTGGCAGATGCCTGCCGGGGTTCTTCCATACATGGATGTAAAAGCAACAAGCAATGACTTTTCACAAGCCCTCCAAAAGTTGACCCTTTTTATTGGCAGATGCCTGCCGGGGTTCTTCCATACATGGATGTAAAAGCAACAAGCAATGACTTTTCACAAGCCCTCCAAAAATTTACGCTTTTTTTGGCAGATGCCTGCCGGGGTTCTTCCATACATGGATGTAAAAGCATCAAGCAATGGCTTTTCACAAGCCCTCCAAAAATTGACGCTTTTTTTGGCAGATGCCTGCCGGGGTTCTTCCATACATGGATGTAAAAGCAACAAGCAATGACTTTTCACAAGCCCTCCAAAAATTGACCCTTTTTATTAGCAGATGCCTGCCGGGGTTCTTCCATACATGGATGTAAAAGCAACAAGCAATGGCTTTTCACAAGCCCTCCAAAAATTGACCCTTTTTATTGGCAGATGCCTGCCGGGGTTCTTCCATACATGGAAGTAAAAGCAACAAGCAATGACTTTTCACAAGCCCTCCAAAAATTGACCCTTTTTATTAGCAGATGCCTGCCGGGGTTCTTCCATACATGGATGTAAAAGCAACAAGCAATGGCTTTTCACAAGCCCTCCAAAAATTGACCCTTTTTATTGGCAGATGCCTGCCGGGGTTCTTCCATACATGGATGTAAAAGCAACAAGCAATGGCTTTTCACAAGCCCTCCAAAAATTGACCCTTTTTTTTGGCAGATGCCTGCCGGGGTTCTTCCATACATGGATGTAAAAGCAACAAGCAATGGCTTTTCACAAGCCCTCCAAAAATTGACGCTTTTTTTGGCAGATGCCTGCCGGGGTTCTTCCATAGATGGATGTAAAAGCAACAAGCAATGGCTTTTCACAAGCCCTCCAAAAATTGACCCTTTTTATTGGCAGATGCCTGCCGGGGTTCTTCCATACATGGATGTAAAAGCAACAAGCAATGGCTTTTCACAAGCCCTCCAAAAATTAACGCTTTTTTTGGCAGATGCCTGCCGGGGTTCTTCCATACATGGATGTAAAAGCAACAAGCAATGGCTTTTCACAAGCCCTCCAAAAATTGACGCTTTTTTTGGCAGATGCCTGCCGGGGTTCTTCCATAGATGGATGTAAAAGCAACAAGCAATGACTTTTCACAAGCCCTCCAAAAATTGACCCTTTTTTTTGGCAGATGCCTGCCGGGGTTCTTCCATACATGGATGTAAAAGCAACAAGCAATGGCTTTTCACAAGCCCTCCAAAAATGTACGCTTTTTTGGCAGATGCCTGCCGGGGTTCTTCCATAGATGGATGTAAAAGCAACAAGCAATGACTTTTCAAAAGCCGTCCAAAAGTTTACTCTTTTTATTGGCAGATGCCTGCCGGGGTTCTTCCATACATGGATGTAAAAGCAACAAGCAATGGCTTTTGACAAGCCCTCCAAAAATTGACAATTTTTATTGGCAGATGCCTGCCGGGGTTCTTCCATACATGGATGTAAAAGCAACAAGCAATGGCTTTTCACAAGCCCTCCAAAAATAGACGCTATTTTTGGCAGATGCCTGCCGGGGTTCTTCCATACATGGATATAAAAGCAACAAGCAATGGCTTTTCACAAGCCCTCCAAAAATTGACGCTTTTTTTGGCAGATGCCTGCCGGGGTTCTTCCATGGATGGATGTAAAAGCAACAAGAAATAACTTTTCACAAGCCCTCCAAAAATTGACCCTTTTTTTTGGCAGATGCCTGCCGGGGTTCTTCCATACATGGATGTAAAAGCAACAAGCAATGACTTTTCACAAGCCCTCCAAAAATTGACCCTTTTTTTTGGCAGATGCCTGCCGGGGTTCTTCCATACATAGATGTAAAAGCAACAAGCAATGACTTTTCACAAGCCCTCCAAAAATTGACCCTTTTTTTTGGCAGATGCCTGCCGGGGTTCTTCCATACATGGATGTAAAAGCACACAAGCAATGGCTTTTCACAAGCCCTCCAAAAATTGACCCTTTTTATTGGCAGATGCCTGCCGGGGTTCTTCCATATATGGATGTAAAAGCAACAAGCAATGGCTTTTCACAAGCCCTCCAAAAATTTACGCTTTTTTTGGAAGATGCCTGCCGGGGTTCTTCCATACATGGATGTAAAAGCAACAAGCAATGACTTTTCACAAGCCCTCCAAAAATTGACCCTTTTTATTGGCAGATGCCTGCCGGGGTTCTTCCATACATGGATGTAAAAGCAACAAGCAATGCCTTTTCACAAGCCCTCCAAAAATTGACGCTTTTTTTGGCAGATGCCTGCCGGGGTTCTTCCATAGATGGATGTAAAAGCAACAAGCAATGACTTTTCACAAGCCCTCCAAAAATTGACGCTTTTTTTGGCAGATGCCTGCCGGGGTTCTTCCATACATGGATGTAAAAGCAACAAGCAATGACTTTTCACAAGCCCTCCAAAAATTGACCCTTTTTTTTGGCAGATGCCTGCCGGGGTTCTTCCATATATGGATGTAAAAGCAACAAGCAATGGCTTTTCACAAGCCCTCCAAAAATTGACCCTTTTTATTGGCAGATGCCTGCCGGGGTTCTTCCATATATGGATGTAAAAGCAACAAGCAATGGCTTTTCACAAGCCCTCCAAAAATTGACGCTTTTTTTGGCAGATGCCTGCCGGGGTTCTTCCATACACGGATGTAAAAGCAACAAGCAATGGCTTTTCACAAGCCCTCCAAAAATTGAACCTTTTTATTGGCAGATGCCTGCCGGGGTTCTTCCATACATGGATGTAAAAGCAACAAGCAATGACTTTTCACAAGCCCTCCAAAAATTGACCCTTTTTATTGGCAGATGCCTGCCGGGGTTCTTCCATACATGGATGTAAAAGCAACAAGCAATGCCTTTTCACAAGCCCTCCAAAAATTGACCCTTTTTTTTGCAGATGCCTGCCGGGGTTCTTCCATAGATGGATGTAAAAGCAACAAGCAATGACTTTTCACAAGCCCTCCAAAAGTTGACCCTTTTTATTGGAAGATGCCTGCCGGGGTTCTTCCATACATGGATGTAAAAGCAACAAGCAATGGCTTTTCACAAGCCCTCCAAAAATTGACGCTTTTTTTGGCAGATGCCTGCCGGGGTTCTTCCATACATGGAAGTAAAAGCAACAAGCAATGACTTTTCACAAGCCTTCCAAAAATGGACCCTTTTTATTAGCAGATGCCTGCCGGGGTTCTTCCATACATGGATGTAAAAGCAACAAGCAATGACTTTTCACAAGCCCTCCAAAAATTGACCCTTTTTTTTGGCAGATGCCTGCTGGGGTTCTTCCATACATGGATGTAAAAGCAACAAGCAATGACTTTTCACAAGCCCTCCAAAAATTGACCCTTTTTTTTGGCAGATGCCTGCCGGGGTTCTTCCATACATGGATGTAAAAGCAACAAGCAATGGCTTTTCACAAGCCCTCCAAAAATTGACCCTTTTTATTGGCAGATGCCTGCCGGGGTTCTTCCATACATGGATGTAAAAGCAACAAGCAATGGCTTTTCACAAGCCCTCCAAAAATGTACGCTTTTTTTGGCAGATGCCTGCCGGGGTTCTTCCATAGATGGATGTAAAAGCAACAAGCAATGACTTTTCACAAGCCCTCCAAAAATTGACCCTTTTTTTTGGCAGATGCCTGCCGGGGTTCTTCCATACATGGATGTAAAAGCAACAAGCAATGGCTTTTCACAAGCCCTCCAAAAATTGACGCTTTTTTTGGCAGATGCCTGCCGGGGTTCTTCCATACATGGATGTAAAAGCAACAAGCAATGACTTTTCACAAGCCCTCCAAAAATTGACCCTTTTTTTTGGCAGATGCCTGCCGGGGTTCTTCCATACATGGATGTAAAAGCAACAAGCAATGGCTTTTCACAAGCCCTCCAAAAATTGACGCTTTTTTTGGCAGATGCCTGCCGGGGTTCTTCCATACATGGATGTAAAAGCAACAAGCAATGACTTTTCACAAGCCCTCCAAAAATTGACCCTTTTTTTTGGCAGATGCCTGCCGGGGTTCTTCCATACATGGATGTAAAAGCAACAAGCAATGGCTTTTCACAAGCCCTCCAAAAATTGACGCTTTTTTTGGCAGATGCCTGCCGGGGTTCTTCCATACATGGATGTAAAAGCAACAAGCAATGACTTTTCACAAGCCCTCCAAAAATTGACCCTTTTTTTTGGCAGATGCCTGCCGGGGTTCTTCCATACATGGATGTAAAAGCAACAAGCAATGGCTTTTCACAAGCCCTCCAAAAATTTACGCTTTTTTTGGCAGATGCCTGCCGGGGTTCTTCCATAGATGGATGTAAAAGCAACAAGCAATGACTTTTCACAAGCCTTCCAAAAATTGACCCTTTTTTTTGGCAGATGCCTGCCGGGGTTCTTCCATACATGGATGTAAAAGCAACAAGCAATGACTTTTCACAAGCCCTCCAAAAGTTGACCCTTTTTATTGGCAGATGCCTGCCGGGGTTCTTCCATACATGGATGTAAAAGCAACAAGCAATGACTTTTCACAAGCCCTCCAAAAATTTACGCTTTTTTTGGCAGATGCCTGCCGGGGTTCTTCCATACATGGATGTAAAAGCATCAAGCAATGGCTTTTCACAAGCCCTCCAAAAATTGACGCTTTTTTTGGCAGATGCCTGCCGGGGTTCTTCCATACATGGATGTAAAAGCAACAAGCAATGACTTTTCACAAGCCCTCCAAAAATTGACCCTTTTTATTAGCAGATGCCTGCCGGGGTTCTTCCATACATGGATGTAAAAGCAACAAGCAATGGCTTTTCACAAGCCCTCCAAAAATTGACCCTTTTTATTGGCAGATGCCTGCCGGGGTTCTTCCATACATGGAAGTAAAAGCAACAAGCAATGACTTTTCACAAGCCTTCCAAAAATGGACCCTTTTTATTAGCAGATGCCTGCCGGGGTTCTTCCATACATGGATGTAAAAGCAACAAGCAATGGCTTTTCACAAGCCCTCCAAAAATGTACCCTTTTTTTTGGCAGATGCCTGCCGGGGTTCTTCCATACATGGATGTAAAAGCAACAAGCAATGGCTTTTCACAAGCCCTCCAAAAATGTACGCTTTTTTTGGCAGATGCCTGCCGGGGTTCTTCCATAGATGGATGTAAAAGCAACAAGCAATGGCTTTTCACAAGCCCTCCAAAAATGTACCCTTTTTTTTTGGCAGATGCCTGCCGGGGTTCTTCCATACATGGATGTAAAAGCAACAAGCAATGGCTTTTCACAAGCCCTCCAAAAATTGACCCTTTTTTTTGGCAGATGCCTGCCGGGGTTCTTCCATACATGGATGTAAAAGCAACAAGCAATGACTTTTCACAAGCCTTCCAAAAATGGACCCTTTTTATTAGCAGATGCCTGCCGGGGTTCTTCCATATATGGATGTAAAAGCAACAAGCAATGACTTTTCACAAGCCCTCCAAAAATTGACCCTTTTTTTTGGCAGATGCCTGCTGGGGTTCTTCCATACATGGATGTAAAAGCAACAAGCAATGGCTTTTCACAAGCCCTCCAAAAATTTACGCTTTTTTTGGCAGATGCCTGCCGGGGTTCTTCCATACATGGATATAAAAGCAACAAGCAATGACTTTTCACAAGCCCTCCAAAAATTGACCCTTTTTTTTGGCAGATGCCTGCCGGGGTTCTTCCATACATGGATGTAAAAGCAACAAGCAATGACTTTTCACAAGCCCTCCAAAAATTGACCCTTTTTTTTGGCAGATGCCTGCCGGGGTTCTTCCATACATGGATGTAAAAGCAACAAGCAATGGCTTTTCACAAGCCCTCCAAAAATTGACCCTTTTTTTTGGCAGATGCCTGCCGGGGTTCTTCCATACATGGATGTAAAAGCAACAAGCAATGGCTTTTCACAAGCCCTCCAAAAATTGACGCTTTTTTTGGCAGATGCCTGCCGGGGTTCTTCCATACATGGATGTAAAAGCATCAAGCAATGGCTTTTCACAAGCCCTCCAAAAATTGACGCTTTTTTTGGCAGATGCCTGCCGGGGTTCTTCCATACATGGATGTAAAAGCAACAAGCAATGACTTTTCACAAGCCCTCCAAAAATTGACCCTTTTTATTAGCAGATGCCTGCCGGGGTTCTTCCATACATGGATGTAAAAGCAACAAGCAATGGCTTTTCACAAGCCCTCCAAAAATTTACCCTTTTTTTTGGCAGATGCCTACCGGGGTTCTTCCATACATGGATGTAAAAGCAACAAGCAATGGCTTTTCACAAGCCCTCCAAAAATTTACGCTTTTTTTGGCAGATGCCTGCCGGGGTTCTTCCATAGATGGATGTAAAAGCAACAAGCAATGGCTTTTCACAAGCCCTCCAAAAATGTACCCTTTTTTTTTGGCAGATGCCTACCGGGGTTCTTCCATACATGGATGTAAAAGCAACAAGCAATGGCTTTTCACAAGCCCTCCAAAAATTTACGCTTTTTTTGGCAGATGCCTGCCGGGGTTCTTCCATAGATGGATGTAAAAGCAACAAGCAATGGCTTTTCACAAGCCCTCCAAAAATGTACCCTTTTTTTTTGGCAGATGCCTGCCGGGGTTCTTCCATACATGGATGTAAAAGCAACAAGCAATGGCTTTTCACAAGCCCTCCAAAAATTGACCCTTTTTTTTGGCAGATGCCTGCCGGGGTTCTTCCATACATGGATGTAAAAGCAACAAGCAATGGCTTTTCACAAGCCCTCCAAAAATGGACCCTTTTTTTTGGCAGATGCCTGCCGGGGTTCTTCCATACATGGATGTAAAAGCAACAAGCAATGGCTTTTCACAAGCCCTCCAAAAATTTACGCTTTTTTTGGCAGATGCCTGCCGGGGTTCTTCCATAGATGGATGTAAAAGCAACAAGCAATGACTTTTCACAAGCCTTCCAAAAATTGACCCTTTTTTTTGGCAGATGCCTGCCGGGGTTCTTCCATACATGGACGTAAAAGCAACAAGCAATGACTTTTCACAAGCCCTCCAAAAGTTGACCCTTTTTTTTGGCAGATGCCTGCCGGGGTTCTTCCATACATGGATGTAAAAGCAACAAGCAATGGCTTTTCACAAGCCCTCCAAAAATGGACCCTTTTTTTTGGCAGATGCCTGCCGGGGTTCTTCCATACATGGATGTAAAAGCAACAAGCAATGGCTTTTCACAAGCCCTCCAAAAATTGACCCTTTTTTTTGGCAGATGCCTGCCGGGGTTCTTCCATAGATGGATGTAAAAGCAACAAGCAATGACTTTTCACAAGCCCTCCAAAAATTGACCCTTTTTTTTGGCAGATGCCTGCCGGGGTTCTTCCATACATGGATGTAAAAGCAACAAGCAATGACTTTTCACAAGCCCTCCAAAAGTTGACCCTTTTTATTGGCAGATGCCTGCCGGGGTTCTTCCATACATGGATGTAAAAGCAACAAGCAATGACTTTTCACAAGCCCTCCAAAAATTGACGCTTTTTTTGGCAGATGCCTGTTGGGGTTCTTCCATACATGGATGTAAAAGCAACAAGCAATGACTTTTCACAAGCCCTCCAAAAATTGACCCTTTTTTTTGGCAGATGCCTGCCGGGGTTCTTCCATACATGGAAGTAAAAGCAACAAGCAATGACTTTTCACAAGCCCTCCAAAAATGGACCCTTTTTATTAGCAGATGCCTGCCGGGGTTCTTCCATACATGGATGTAAAAGCAACAAGCAATGGCATTTCACAAGCCCTCCAAAAATTTACCCTTTTTTTTGGCAGATGCCTGCCGGGGTTCTTCCATACATGGATGTAAAAGCAACAAGCAATGGCTTTTCACAAGCCCTCCAAAAATTGACGCTTTTTTTGGCAGATGCCTGCCGGGGTTCTTCCATACATGGATGTAAAAGCAACAAGCAATGACTTTTCACAAGCCCTCCAAAAATTGACCCTTTTTTTTGGCAGATGCCTGCCGGGGTTCTTCCATACATGGATGTAAAAGCAACAAGCAATGGCTTTTCACAAGCCCTCCAAAAATTTACGCTTTTTTTGGCAGATGCCTGCCGGGGTTCTTCCATAGATGGATGTAAAAGCAACAAGCAATGACTTTTCACAAGCCTTCCAAAAATTGACCCTTTTTTTTGGCAGATGCCTGCCGGGGTTCTTCCATACATGGATGTAAAAGCAACAAGCAATGGCTTTTCACAAGCCCTCCAAAAATTGACCCTTTTTTTTGGCAGATGCCTGCCGGGGTTCTTCCATACATGGATGTAAAAGCAACAAGCAATGGCTTTTCACAAGCCCTCCAAAAATTTACGCTTTTTTTGGCAGATGCCTGCCGGGGTTCTTCCATAGATGGATGTAAAAGCAACAAGCAATGACTTTTCACAAGCCCTCCAAAAATGGACCCTTTTTATTGGCAGATGCCTGCCGGGGTTCTTCCATAGATGGATGTAAAAGCAACAAGCAATGACTTTTCACAAGCCCTCCAAAAATTGACCCTTTTTTTTGGCAGATGCCTGCCGGGGTTCTTCCATACATGGATGTAAAAGCAACAAGCAATGGCTTTTGACAAGCCCTCCAAAAGTTGACCCTTTTTATTGGCAGATGCCTGCCGGGGTTCTTCCATACATGGATGTAAAAGCAACAAGCAATGGCTTTTCACAAGCCCTCCAAAAATTTACGCTTTTTTTGGCAGATGCCTGCCGGGGTTCTTCCATAGATGGATGTAAAAGCAACAAGCAATGACTTTTCACAAGCCCTCCAAAAATGGACCCTTTTTTTTGGCAGATGCCTGCCGGGGTTCTTCCATACATGGATGTAAAAGCAACAAGCAATGGCTTTTCACAAGCCCTCCAAAAATAGACGCTTTTTTTGGCAGATGCCTGCCGGGGTTCTTCCATACATGGATGTAAAAGCAACAAGAAATGGCTTTTCACAAGCCCTCCAAAAATGTACCCTTTTTTTTGGCAGATGCCTGCCGGGGTTCTTCCATACATGGATGTAAAAGCAACAAGCAATGGCTTTTCACAAGCCCTCCAAAAATTGACCCTTTTTTTTGGCAGATGCCTGCCGGGGTTCTTCCATACATGGATGTAAAAGCAACAAGCAATGGCTTTTCACAAGCCCTCCAAAAATTTACGCTTTTTTTGGCAGATGCCTGCCGGGGTTCTTCCATAGATGGATGTAAAAGCAACAAGCAATGACTTTTCACAAGCCTTCCAAAAATTGACCCTTTTTTTTGGCAGATGCCTGCCGGGGTTCTTCCATACATGGATGTAAAAGCAACAAGCAATGACTTTTCACAAGCCCTCCAAAAGTTGACCCTTTTTATTGGCAGATGCCTGCCGGGGTTCTTCCATACATGGATGTAAAAGCAACAAGCAATGACTTTTCACAAGCCCTCCAAAAATTGACGCTTTTTTTGGCAGATGCCTGCCGGGGTTCTTCCATACATGGATTTAAAAGCAACAAGCAATGGCTTTTCACAAGCCCTCCAAAAATGTACCCTTTTTTCTTGGCAGATGCCTGCCGGGGTTCTTCCATACATGGATGTAAAAGCAACAAGCAATGGCTTTTCACAAGCCCTCCAAAAATTGACCCTTTTTTTTGGCAGATGCCTGCCGGGGTTCTTCCATACATGGATGTAAAAGCAACAAGCAATGGCTTTTCACAAGCCCTCCAAAAATTGACGCTTTTTTTGGCAGATGCCTGCCGGGGTTCTTCCATACATGGATGTAAAAGCAACAAGCAATGACTTTTCACAAGCCCTCCAAAAATTGACCCTTTTTTTTGGCAGATGCCTGCCGGGGTTCTTCCATACATGGATGTAAAAGCAACAAGCAATGGCTTTTCACAAGCCCTCCAAAAATTTACGCTTTTTTTGGCAGATGCCTGCCGGGGTTCTTCCATACATGGATGTAAAAGCAACAAGCAATGACTTTTCACAAGCCCTCCAAAAATTGACCCTTTTTTTTGGCAGATGCCTGCCGGGGTTCTTCCATACATGGATGTAAAAGCAACAAGCAATGGCTTTTCACAAGCCCTCCAAAAATTTACGCTTTTTTTGGCAGATGCCTGCCGGGGTTCTTCCATACATGGATGTAAAAGCAACAAGCAATGGCTTTTCACAAGCCCTCCAAAAATTTACGCTTTTTTTGGCAGATGCCTGCCGGGGTTCTTCCATAGATGGATGTAAAAGCAACAAGCAATGACTTTTCACAAGCCCTCCAAAAGTTGACCCTTTTTATTGGCAGATGCCTGCCGGGGTTCTTCCATACATGGATGTAAAAGCAACAAGCAATGGCTTTTCACAAGCCCTACAAAAATTGACGCTTTTTTTGGCAGATGCCTGCCGGGGTTCTTCCATACATGGATGTAAAAGCAACAAGCAATGGCTTTTCACAAGCCCTCCAAAAATTGACGCTTTTTTTGGCAGATGCCTGCCGGGGTTCTTCCATACATGGATGTAAAAGCAACAAGCAATGACTTTTCACAAGCCCTCCAAAAATTGACCCTTTTTTTTGGCAGATGCCTGCCGGGGTTCTTCCATACATGGATGTAAAAGCAACAAGCAATGGCTTTTCACAAGCCCTCCAAAAATTGACGCTTTTTTTGGCAGATGCCTGCCGGGGTTCTTCCATACATGGATGTAAAAGCAACAAGCAATGACTTTTCACAAGCCCTCCAAAAATTGACCCTTTTTTTTGGCAGATGCCTGCCGGGGTTCTTCCATACATGGATGTAAAAGCAACAAGCAATGACTTTTCACAAGCCTTCCAAAAATTGACCCTTTTTTTTGGCAGATGCCTGCCGGGGTTCTACCATACATGGATGTAAAAGCAACAAGCAATGGCTTTTCACAAGCCCTCCAAAAATTGACCCTTTTTTTTGGCAGATGCCTGCCGGGGTTCTTCCATACATGGATGTAAAAGCAACAAGCAATGGCTTTTCACAAGCCCTCCAAAAATTTATGCTTTTTTTGGCAGATGCCTGCCGGGGTTCTTCCATAGATGGATGTAAAAGCAACAAGCAATGACTTTTCACAAGCCCTCCAAAAATGGACCCTTTTTATTGGCAGATGCCTGCCGGGGTTCTTCCAAAGATGGATGTAAAAGCAACAAGCAATGGCTTTTCACAAGCCCTCCAAAAATTGACCCTTTTATTTGGCAGATGCCTGCCGGGGTTCTTCCATACATGGATGTAAAAGCAACAAGCAATGGCTTTTGACAAGCCCTCCAAAAGTTGACCCTTTTTATTGGCAGATGCCTGCCGGGGTTCTTCCATAGATGGATGTAAAAGCAACAAGCAAAGGCTTTTCACAAGCCCTCCAAAAATTGACCCTTTTTTTTGGCAGATGCCTGCCGGGGTTCTTCCATAGATGGATGTAAAAGCAACAAGCAATGACTTTTCACAAGCCCTCCAAAAATGGACCCTTTTTATTGGCAGATGCCTGCCGGGGTTCTTCCAAAGATGGATGTAAAAGCAACAAGCAATGGCTTTTCACAAGCCCTCCAAAAATTGACCCTTTTTTTTGGCAGATGCCTGCCGGGGTTCTTCCATACATGGATGTAAAAGCAACAAGCAATGGCTTTTGACAAGCCCTCCAAAAGTTGACCCTTTTTATTGGCAGATGCCTGCCGGGGTTCTTCCATAGATGGATGTAAAAGCAACAAGCAAAGGCTTTTCACAAGCCCTCCAAAAATTGACCCTTTTTTTTGGCAGATGCCTGCCGGGGTTCTTCCATACATGGATGTAAAAGCAACAAGCAATGGCTTTTTTTACAAGCCCTGCAAAAATTGACGCTTTTTTTGGCAGATGCCTGCCGGGGTTCTTCCATAGATGGATGTAAAAGCAACAAGCAATGGCTTTTCACAAGCCCTCCAAAAATGTACGCTTTTCTTGGCAGATGCCTGCCGGGGTTCTTCCATACATGGATGTAAAAGCAACAAGCAATGGCTTTTTTTACAAGCCCTGCAAAAATTGACGCTTTTTTTGGCAGATGCCTGCCGGGGTTCTTCCATAGATGGATGTAAAAGCAACAAGCAATGACTTTTCACAAGCCCTCCAAAAATTGACCCTTTTTTTTGGCAGATGCCTGCCGGGGTTCTTCCATACATGGATGTAAAAGCAACAAGCAATGACTTTTCACAAGCCTTCCAAAAATGGACCCTTTTTATTAGCAGATGCCTGCCGGGGTTCTTCCATACATGGATGTAAAAGCAACAAGCAATGGCTTTTCACAAGCCCTCCAAAAATTTACCCTTTTTTTTGGCAAATGCCTGCCGGGGTTCTTCCATACATGGATGTAAAAGCAACAAGCAATGGCTTTTCACAAGCCCTCCAAAAATGTACGCTTTTTTTGGCAGATGCCTGCCGGGGTTCTTCCATAGATGGATGTAAAAGCAACAAGCAATGGCTTTTCACAAGCCCTCCAAAAATGTACCCTTTTTTTTTGGCAGATGCCTGCCGGGGTTCTTCCATACATGGATGTAAAAGCAACAAGCAATGGCTTTTCACAAGCCCTCCAAAAATTGACCCTTTTTTTTGGCAGATGCCTGCCGGGGTTCTTCCATACATGGATGTAAAAGCAACAAGCAATGGCTTTTCACAAGCCCTCCAAAAATTTACGCTTTTTTTGGCAGATGCCTGCCGGGGTTCTTCCATACATGGATGTAAAAGCAACAAGCAATGACTTTTCACAAGCCCTCCAAAAATTGACGCTTTTTTTGGCAGATGCCTGCCGGGGTTCTTCCATACATGGAAGTAAAAGCAACAAGCAATGACTTTTCACAAGCCTTCCAAAAATGGACCCTTTTTATTAGCAGATGCCTGCCGGGGTTCTTCCATACATGGATGTAAAAGCAACAAGCAATGGCTTTTCACAAGCCCTCCAAAAATTTACCCTTTTTTTTGACAGATGCCTGCCGGGGTTCTTCCATACATGGATGTAAAAGCAACAAGCAATGGCTTTTCACAAGCCCTCCAAAAATGTACCCTTTTTTTTGGCAGATGCCTGCCGGGGTTCTTCCATACATGGATGTAAAAGCAACAAGCAATGGCTTTTCACAAGCCCTCCAAAAATTGACGCTTTTTTTGGCAGATGCTTGCCGGGGTTCTTCCATACATGGAAGTAAAAGCAACAAGCAATGACTTTTCACAAGCCCTCCAAAAATTGACCCTTTTTTTTGGCAGATGCCTACTGGGGTTCTTCCATACATGGATGTAAAAGCAACAAGCAATGGCTTTTCACAAGCCCTCCAAAAATTGACGCTTTTTTTGGCAGATGCTTGCCGGGGTTCTTCCATACATGGAAGTAAAAGCAACAAGCAATGACTTTTCACAAGCCCTCCAAAAATTGACGCTTTTTTTGGCAGATGCTTGCCGGGGTTCTTCCATACATGGAAGTAAAAGCAACAAGCAATGACTTTTCACAAGCCTTCCAAAAATGGACCCTTTTTATTAGCAGATGCCTGCCGGGGTTCTTCCATACATGGATGTAAAAGCAACAAGCAATGGCTTTTCACAAGCCCTCCAAAAATTTACGCTTTTTTTGGCAGATGCCTGCCGGGGTTCTTCCATAGATGGATGTAAAAGCAACAAGCAATGGCTTTTCACAAGCCCTCCAAAAATGTACCCTTTTTTTTTGGCAGATGCCTGCCGGGGTTCTTCCATACATGGATGTAAAAGCAACAAGCAATGGCTTTTCACAAGCCCTCCAAAAATTGACCCTTTTTTTTGGCAGATGCCTGCCGGGGTTCTTCCATACATGGATGTAAAAGCAACAAGCAATGACTTTTCACAAGCCCTCCAAAAGATGACCCTTTTTATTGGCAGATGCCTGCCGGGGTTCTTCCATACATGGATGTAAAAGCAACAAGCAATGACTTTTCACAAGCCCTCCAAAAATTGACCCTTTTTTTTGGCAGATGCCTGCCGGGGTTCTTCCATACATGGATGTAAAAGCAACAAGCAATGGCTTTTCACAAGCCCTCCAAAAATTGACGCTTTTTTTGGCAGATGCCTGCCGGGGTTCTTCCATACATGGAAGTAAAAGCAACAAGCAATGACTTTTCACAAGCCTTCCAGAAATGGACCCTTTTTATTAGCAGATGCCTGCCGGGGTTCTTCCATACATGGATGTAAAAGCAACAAGCAATGACTTTTCACAAAGCCCTCCAAAAATTTACGCTTTTTTTGGCAGATGCCTGCCGGGGTTCTTCCATAGATGGATGTAAAAGCAACAAGCAATGACTTTTCACAAGCCCTCCAAAAATTGACCCTTTTTTTTGGCAGATGCCTGCCGGGGTTCTTCCATACATGGATGTAAAAGCAACAAGCAATGGCTTTTCACAAGCCCTCCAAAAATTGACGCTTTTTTTGGCAGATGCCTGCCGGGGTTCTTCCATACATGGATGTAAAAGGAACAAGCAATGGCTTTTCACAAGCCCTCCAAAAATTGACGCTTTTTTTGGCAGATGCCTGCCGGGGTTCTTCCAAAGATGGATGTAAAAGCAACAAGCAATGACTTTTCACAAAACCCTCCAAAAATTGACCCTTTTTTTTGGCAGATGCCTGCCGGGGTTCTTCCATACATGGATGTAAAAGCAACAAGCAATGGCTTTTGACAAGCCCTCCAAAAGTTGACCCTTTTTATTGGCAGATGCCTGCCGGGGTTCTTCCATAGATGGATGTAAAAGCAACAAGCAATGGCTTTTCACAAGCCCTCCAAAAATGTACGCTTTTTTTGGCAGATGCCTGCCGGGGTTCTTCCATAGATGGATGTAAAAGCAACAAGCAATGACTTTTCACAAGCCCTCCAAAAATTTACCCTTTTTTTTGGCAGATGCCTGCCGGGGTTCTTCCATACATGGATGTAAAAGCAACAAGCAATGGCTTTTCACAAGCCCTGCAAAAATTGACGCTTTTTTTGGCAGATGCCTGCCGGGGTTCTTCCATACATGGATGTAAAAGCAACAAGCAATGGCTTTTCACAAGCCCTCCAAAAATTTACGCTTTTCTTGGCAGATGCCTGCCGGGGTTCTTCCATAGATGGATGTAAAAGCAACAAGCAATGACTTTTCACAAGCCCTCCAAAAATTGACCCTTTTTTTTGGCAGATGCCTGCCGGGGTTCTTCCATACATGGATGTAAAAGCAACAAGCAATGGCTTTTCACAAGCCCTCCAAAAATTGACGCTTTTTTTGGCAGATGCCTGCCGGGGTTCTTCCATACATGGATGTAAAAGCAACAAGCAATGGCTTTTCACAAGCCCTCCAAAAATTGACCCTTTTTTTTGGCAGATGCCTGCCGGGGTTCTTCCATACATGGATGTAAAAGCAACAAGCAATGGCTTTTCACAAGCCCTCCAAAAATTGACGCTTTTTTTGGCAGATGCCTGCCGGGATTCTTCCATACATGGATGTAAAAGCAACAAGCAATGGCTTTTCACAAGCCCTCCAAAAATTTACCCTTTTTTTTGGCAGATGCCTGCCGGGGTTCTTCCATACATGGATGTAAAAGCAACAAGCAATGGCTTTTCACAAGCCCTCCAAAAATTTACGCTTTTTTTGGCAGATGCCTGCCGGGGTTCTTCCATACATGGATGTAAAAGCAACAAGCAATGACTTTTCACAAGCCCTCCAAAAATTGACGCTTTTTTTGGCAGATGCCTGCCGGGGTTCTTCCATACATGGAAGTAAAAGCAACAAGCAATGACTTTTCACAAGCCCTCCAAAAATTGACCCTTTTTTTTGGCAGATGCCTGCTGGGGTTCTTCCATACATGGATGTAAAAGCAACAAGCAATGACTTTTCACAAGCCCTCCAAAAATTTACGCTTTTTTTGGCAGATGCCTGCCGGGGTTCTTCCATACATGGATGTAAAAGCAACAAGCAATGGCTTTTCACAAGCCCTCCAAAAATTTACGCTTTTTTTGGCAGATACCTGCCGGGGTTCTTCCATAGATGGATGTAAAAGCAACAAGCAATGACTTTTCACAAGCCCTCCAAAAATTGACCCTTTTTTTTGGCAGATGCCTGCCGGGGTTCTTCCATACATGGATGTAAAAGCAACAAGCAATGGCTTTTCACAAGCCCTCCAAAAATTGACGCTTTTTTTGGCAGATGCCTGCCGGGGTTCTTCCATACATGGATGTAAAAGCAACAAGCAATGGCTTTTCACAAGCCCTCCAAAAATTGACGCTTTTTTTGGCAGATGCCTGCCGGGGTTCTTCCATACATGGATGTAAAAGCAACAAGCAATGGCTTTTCACAAGCCCTCCAAAAATTGACGCTTTTTTTGGCAGATGCCTGCCGGGGTTCTTCCATACATGGATGTAATAGCAACAAGCAATGACTTTTCACAAGCCCTCCAAAAATTGACCCTTTTTTTTGGCAGATGCCTGCCGGGGTTCTTCCATACATGGATGTAAAAGCAACAAGCAATGGCTTTTCACAAGCCCTCCAAAAATTTACGCTTTTTTTTGCAGATGCCTGCCGGGGTTCTTCCATACATGGATGTAAAAGCAACAAGCAATGACTTTTCACAAGCCCTCCAAAAATTGACCCTTTTTTTTGGCAGATGCCTGCCGGGGTTCTTCCATACATGGATGTAAAAGCAACAAGCAATGGCTTTTCACAAGCCCTCCAAAAATGTACGCTTTTTTTGGCAGATGCCTGCCGGGGTTCTTCCATAGATGGATGTAAAAGCAACAAGCAATGGCTTTTCACAAGCCCTCCAAAAATGTACCCTTTTTTTTTGGCAGATGCCTGCCGGGGTTCTTCCATACATGGATGTAAAAGCAACAAGCAATGGCTTTTCACAAGCCCTCCAAAAATTGACCCTTTTTTTTGGCAGATGCCTGCCGGGGTTCTTCCATACATGGATGTAAAAGCAACAAGCAATGGCTTTTCACAAGCCCTCCAAAAATTGACGCTTTTTTTGGCAGATGCCTGCCGGGGTTCTTCCATACATGGATGTAAAAGCAACAAGCAATGGCTTTTCACAAGCCCTCCAAAAATTTACCCTTTTTTTTGGCAGATGCCTGCCGGGGTTCTTCCATACATGGATGTAAAAGCAACAAGCAATGGCTTTTCACAAGCCCTCCAAAAATTTACGCTTTTTTTGGCAGATGCCTGCCGGGGTTCTTCCATACATGGATGTAAAAGCAACAAGCAATGACTTTTCACAAGCCCTCCAAAAATTGACGCTTTTTTTGGCAGATGCCTGCCGGGGTTCTTCCATACATGGAAGTAAAAGCAACAAGCAATGACTTTTCACAAGCCTTCCAAAAATGGACCCTTTTTATTAGCAGATGCCTGCCGGGGTTCTTCCATACATGGATGTAAAAGCAACAAGCAATGGCTTTTCACAAGCCCTCCAAAAATTTACCCTTTTTTTTGGCAGATGCCTGCCGGGGTTCTTCCATACATGGATGTAAAAGCAACAAGCAATGGCTTTTCACAAGCCCTCCAAAAATTGACCCTTTTTATTGGCAGATGCCTGCCGGGGTTCTTCCATAGATGGATGTAAAAGCAACAAGCAATGGCTTTTCACAAGCCCTCCAAAAATGTACCCTTTTTTTTTGGCAGATGCCTGCCGGGGTTCTTCCATACATGGATGTAAAAGCAACAAGCAATGGCTTTTCACAAGCCCTCCAAAAATTGACCCTTTTTTTTGGCAGATGCCTGCCGGGGTTCTTCCATACATGGATGTAAAAGCAACAAGCAATGGCTTTTCACAAGCCCTCCAAAAATTGACGCTTTTTTTGGCAGATGCTTGCCGGGGTTCTTCCATACATGGATGTAAAAGCAACAAGCAATGGCTTTTCACAAGCCCTCCAAAAATTTACGCTTTTTTTGGCAGATGCCTGCCGGGGTTCTTCCATAGATGGATGTAAAAGCAACAAGCAATGACTTTTCACAAGCCCTCCAAAAATTGACCCTTTTTTTTGGCAGATGCCTGCCGGGGTTCTTCCATACATGGATGTAAAAGCAACAAGCAATGGCTTTTCACAAGCCCTCCAAAAATGTACCCTTTTTTTTTGGCAGATGCCTGCCGGGGTTCTTCCATACATGGATGTAAAAGCAACAAGCAATGGCTTTTCACAAGCCCTCCAAAAATTGACCCTTTTTTTTGGCAGATGCCTGCCGGGGTTCTTCCATACATGGATGTAAAAGCAACAAGCAATGGCTTTTCACAAGCCCTCCAAAAATTGACGCTTTTTTTGGCAGATGCTTGCCGGGGTTCTTCCATACATGGATGTAAAAGCAACAAGCAATGGCTTTTCACAAGCCCTCCAAAAATTTACGCTTTTTTTGGCAGATGCCTGCCGGGGTTCTTCCATAGATGGATGTAAAAGCAACAAGCAATGACTTTTCACAAGCCCTCCAAAAATTGACCCTTTTTTTTGGCAGATGCCTGCCGGGGTTCTTCCATACATGGATGTAAAAGCAACAAGCAATGGCTTTTCACAAGCCCTCCAAAAATTTACGCTTTTTTTGGCAGATGCCTGCCGGGGTTCTTCCATACATGGATGTAAAAGCAACAAGCAATGACTTTTCACAAGCCCTCCAAAAATTGACCCTTTTTTTTGGCAGATGCCTGCCGGGGTTCTTCCATACATGGATGTAAAAGCAACAAGCAATGGCTTTTCACAAGCCCTCCAAAAATTGACGCTTTTTTTGGCAGATGCCTGCCGGGGTTCTTCCATACATGGATGTAAAAGCAACAAGCAATGACTTTTCACAAGCCCTCCAAAAATTTACCCTTTTTTTTGTCAGATGCCTGCCGGGGTTCTTCCATACATGGATGTAAAAGCAACAAGCAATGGCTTTTCACAAGCCCTCCAAAAATTGACGCTTTTTTTGGCAGATGCCTGCCGGGGTTCTTCCATAGATGGATGTAAAAGCAACAAGCAATGACTTTTCACAAGCCCTCCAAAAATTGACGCTTTTTTTGGCAGATGCCTGCCGGGGTTCTTCCATACATGGATGTAATAGCAACAAGCAATGACTTTTCACAAGCCCTCCAAAAATTGACCCTTTTTTTTGGCAGATGCCTGCCGGGGTTCTTCCATACATGGATGTAAAAGCAACAAGCAATGGCTTTTCACAAGCCCTCCAAAAATTGACGCTTTTTTTGGCAGATGCCTGCCGGGGTTCTTCCATACATGGATGTAAAAGCAACAAGCAATGACTTTTCACAAGCCCTCCAAAAATTGACCCTTTTTTTTGGCAGATGCCTGCCGGGGTTCTTCCATACATGGATGTAAAAGCAACAAGCAATGGCTTTTCACAAGCCCTCCAAAAATTTACGCTTTTTTTGGCAGATGCCTGCCGGGGTTCTTCCATAGATGGATGTAAAAGCAACAAGCAATGACTTTTCACAAGCCTTCCAAAAATTGACCCTTTTTTTTGGCAGATGCCTGCCGGGGTTCTTCCATACATGGATGTAAAAGCAACAAGCAATGGCTTTTCACAAGCCCTCCAAAAATTGACCCTTTTTTTTGGCAGATGCCTGCCGGGGTTCTTCCATACATGGATGTAAAAGCAACAAGCAATGGCTTTTGACAAGCCCTCCAAAAGTTGACCCTTTTTATTGGCAGATGCCTGCCGGGGTTCTTCCATAGATGGATGTAAAAGCAACAAGCAAAGGCTTTTCACAAGCCCTCCAAAAATTGACCCTTTTTTTTGGCAGATGCCTGCCGGGGTTCTTCCATAGATGGATGTAAAAGCAACAAGCAATGGCTTTTCACAAGCCCTCCAAAAATTTACGCTTTTTTTGGCAGATGCCTGCCGGGGTTCTTCCATAGATGGATGTAAAAGCAACAAGCAATGACTTTTCACAAGCCCTCCAAAAATTGACCCTTTTTTTTGGCAGATGCCTGCCGGGGTTCTTCCATACATGGATGTAAAAGCAACAAGCAATGGCTTTTCACAAGCCCTGCAAAAATTGACGTTTTTTTTGGCAGATGCCTGCCGGGGTTCTTCCATACATGGATGTAAAAGCAACAAGCAATGGCTTTTCACAAGCCCTCCAAAAATTTACGCTTTTCTTGGCAGATGCCTGCCGGGGTTCTTCCATAGATGGATGTAAAAGCAACAAGCAATGACTTTTCACAAGCCCTCCAAAAATTGACCCTTTTTTTTGGCAGATGCCTGCCGGGGTTCTTCCATACATGGATGTAAAAGCAACAAGCAATGACTTTTCACAAGCCTTCCAAAAATGGACCCTTTTTATTAGCAGATGCCTGCCGGGGTTCTTCCATACATGGATGTAAAAGCAACAAGCAATGGCTTTTCACAAGCCCTCCAAAAATTGACCCTTTTTTTTGGCAGATGCCTGCCGGGGTTCTTCCATACATGGATGTAAAAGCAACAAGCAATGGCTTTTGACAAGCCCTCCAAAAGTTGACCCTTTTTATTGGCAGATGCCTGCCGGGGTTCTTCCATAGATGGATGTAAAAGCAACAAGCAAAGGCTTTTCACAAGCCCTCCAAAAATTGACCCTTTTTTTTGGCAGATGCCTGCCTGGGTTCTTCCATAGATGGATGTAAAAGCAACAAGCAATGGCTTTTCACAAGCCCTCCAAAAATTTACGCTTTTTTTGGCAGATGCCTGCCGGGGTTCTTCCATAGATGGATGTAAAAGCAACAAGCAATGACTTTTCACAAGCCCTCCAAAAATTGACCCTTTTTTTTGGCAGATGCCTGCCGGGGTTCTTCCATACATGGATGTAAAAGCAACAAGCAATGGCTTTTCACAAGCCCTGCAAAAATTGACGCTTTTTTTGGCAGATGCCTGCCGGGGTTCTTCCATACATGGATGTAAAAGCAACAAGCAATGGCTTTTCACAAGCCCTCCAAAAATTTACGCTTTTCTTGGCAGATGCCTGCCGGGGTTCTTCCATAGATGGATGTGAAAGCAACAAGCAATGACTTTTCACAAGCCCTCCAAAAATTGACCCTTTTTTTTGGCAGATGCCTGCCGGGGTTCTTCCATACATGGATGTAAAAGCAACAAGCAATGGCTTTTCACAAGCCCTCCAAAAATTTACGCTTTTTTTGGCAGATGCCTGCCGGGGTTCTTCCATACATGGATGTAAAAGCAACAAGCAATGGCTTTTCACAAGCCCTCCAAAAATTGACGCTTTTTTTGGCAGATGCCTGCCGGGGTTCTTCCATACATGGAAGTAAAAGCAACAAGCAATGGCTTTTCACAAGCCCTCCAAAAATTTACGCTTTTTTTGGCAGATGCCTGCCGGGGTTCTTCCATAGATGGATGTAAAAGCAACAAGCAATGACTTTTCACAAGCCCTCCAAAAATTGACCCTTTTTTTTGGCAGATGCCTGCCGGGGTTCTTCCATACATGGATGTAAAAGCAACAAGCAATGGCTTTTCACAAGCCCTCCAAAAATTGACGCTTTTTTTGGCAGATGCCTGCCGGGGTTCTTCCATACATGGATGTAAAAGCAACAAGCAATGGCTTTTCACAAGCCCTCCAAAAATTGACGCTTTTTTTGGCAGATGCCTGCCGGGGTTCTTCCATACATGGATGTAAAAGCAACAAGCAATGGCTTTTCACAAGCCCTCCAAAAATTGACGCTTTTTTTGGCAGATGCCCGCCGGGGTTCTTCCATACATGGATGTAATAGCAACAAGCAATGACTTTTCACAAGCCCTCCAAAAATTGACCCTTTTTTTTGGCAGATGCCTGCCGGGGTTCTTCCATACATGGATGTAAAAGCAACAAGCAATGGCTTTTCACAAGCCCTCCAAAAATTGACGCTTTTTTTGGCAGATGCCTGCCGGGGTTCTTCCATACATGGATGTAAAAGCAACAAGCAATGACTTTTCACAAGTCCTCCAAAAATTGACCCTTTTTTTTGGCAGATGCCTGCCGGGGTTCTTCCATACATGGATGTAAAAGCAACAAGCAATGGCTTTTCACAAGCCCTCCAAAAATGTACGCTTTTTTTGGCAGATGCCTGCCGGGGTTCTTCCATAGATGGATGTAAAAGCAACAAGCAATGGCTTTTCACAAGCCCTCCAAAAATGTACCCTTTTTTTTTGGCAGATGCCTGCCGGGGTTCTTCCATACATGGATGTAAAAGCAACAAGCAATGGCTTTTCACAAGCCCTCCAAAAATTGACCCTTTTTTTTGGCAGATGCCTGCCGGGGTTCTTCCATACATGGATGTAAAAGCAACAAGCAATGGCTTTTCACAAGCCCTCCAAAAATTGACGCTTTTTTTGGCAGATGCCTGCCGGGGTTCTTCCATACATGGATGTAAAAGCAACAAGCAATGGCTTTTCACAAGCCCTCCAAAAATTTACCCTTTTTTTTGGCAGATGCCTGCCGGGGTTCTTCCATACATGGATGTAAAAGCAACAAGCAATGGCTTTTCACAAGCCCTCCAAAAATTTACGCTTTTTTTGGCAGATGCCTGCCGGGGTTCTTCCATACATGGATGTAAAAGCAACAAGCAATGACTTTTCACAAGCCCTCCAAAAATTGACGCTTTTTTTGGCAGATGCCTGCCGGGGTTCTTCCATACATGGAAGTAAAAGCAACAAGCAATGACTTTTCACAAGCCTTCCAAAAATGGACCCTTTTTATTAGCAGATGCCTGCCGGGGTTCTTCCATACATGGATGTAAAAGCAACAAGCAATGGCTTTTCACAAGCCCTCCAAAAATTTACCCTTTTTTTTGGCAGATGCCTGCCGGGGTTCTTCCATACATGGATGTAAAAGCAACAAGCAATGGCTTTTCACAAGCCCTCCAAAAATTGACCCTTTTTATTGGCAGATGCCTGCCGGGGTTCTTCCATAGATGGATGTAAAAGCAACAAGCAATGGCTTTTCACAAGCCCTCCAAAAATGTACCCTTTTTTTTTGGCAGATGCCTGCCGGGGTTCTTCCATACATGGATGTAAAAGCAACAAGCAATGGCTTTTCACAAGCCCTCCAAAAATTGACCCTTTTTTTTGGCAGATGCCTGCCGGGGTTCTTCCATACATGGATGTAAAAGCAACAAGCAATGGCTTTTCACAAGCCCTCCAAAAATTTACGCTTTTTTTGGCAGATGCTTGCCGGGGTTCTTCCATACATGGAAGTAAAAGCAACAAGCAATGACTTTTCACAAGCCCTCCAAAAATTGACCCTTTTTTTTGGCAGATGCCTGCCGGGGTTCTTCCATACATGGATGTAAAAGCAACAAGCAATGACTTTTCACAAGCCCTCCAAAAATTGACCCTTTTTTTTGGCAGATGCCTGCCGGGGTTCTTCCATACATGGATGTAAAAGCAACAAGCAATGGCTTTTCACAAGCCCTCCAAAAATTGACGCTTTTTTTGGCAGATGCCTGCCGGGGTTCTTCCATACATGGATGTAAAAGCAACAAGCAATGACTTTTCACAAGCCCTCCAAAAATGTACCCTTTTTTTTGTCAGATGCCTGCCGGGGTTCTTCCATACATGGATGTAAAAGCAACAAGCAATGGCTTTTCACAAGCCCTCCAAAAATTGACGCTTTTTTTGGCAGATGCCTGCCGGGGTTCTTCCATAGATGGATGTAAAAGCAACAAGCAATGACTTTTCACAAGCCCTCCAAAAATTGACGCTTTTTTTGGCAGATGCCTGCCGGGGTTCTTCCATACATGGATGTAAGAGCAACAAGCAATGGCTTTTCACAAGCCCTCCAAAAATTGACGCTTTTTTTGGCAGATGCCTGCCGGGGTTCTTCCATACATGGATGTAAAAGCAACAAGCAATGACTTTTCACAAGCCCTCCAAAAATTGACCCTTTTTTTTGGCAGATGCCTGCCGGGGTTCTTCCATACATGGATGTAAAAGCAACAAGCAATGGCTTTTGACAAGCCCTCCAAAAGTTGACCCTTTTTATTGGCAGATGCCTGCCGGGGTTCTTCCATAGATGGATGTAAAAGCAACAAGCAAAGGCTTTTCACAAGCCCTCCAAAAATTGACCCTTTTTTTTGGCAGATGCCTGCCGGGGTTCTTCCATACATGGATGTAAAAGCAACAAGCAATGACTTTTCACAAGCCTTCCAAAAATTGACCCTTTTTTTTGGCAGATGCCTGCCGGGGTTCTTCCATAGATGGATGTAAAAGCAACAAGCAATGACTTTTCACAAGCCTTCCAAAAATTGACCCTTTTTTTTGGCAGATGCCTGCCGGGGTTCTTCCATACATGGATGTAAAAGCAACAAGCAATGGCTTTTCACAAGCCCTCCAAAAATTGACGCTTTTTTTGGCAGATGCCTGCCGGGGTTCTTCCATACATGGATGTAAAAGCAACAAGCAATGACTTTTCACAAGCCCTCCAAAAATTGACCCTTTTTTTTGGCAGATGCCTGCCGGGGTTCTTCCATACATGGATGTAAAAGCAACAAGCAATGACTTTTCACAAGCCCTCCAAAAGTTGACCCTTTTTATTGGCAGATTCCTGCCGGGGTTCTTCCATACATGGATGTAAAAGCAACAAGCAATGGCTTTTCACAAGCCCTCCAAAAATTGACGCTTTTTTTGGCAGATGCTTGCCGGGGTTCTTCCATACATGGAAGTAAAAGCAACAAGCAATGACTTTTCACAAGCCTTCCAAAAATGGACCCTTTTTATTAGCAGATGCCTGCCGGGGTTCTTCCATACATGGATGTAAAAGCAACAAGCAATGACTTTTCACAAGCCCTCCAAAAATTGACCCTTTTTTTTGGCAGATGCTTGCCGGGGTTCTTCCATACATGGATGTAAAAGCAACAAGCAATGGCTTTTCACAAGCCCTCCAAAAATTTAGGCTTTTTTTGGCAGATGCCTGCTGGGGTTCTTGCATAGATGGATGTAAAAGCAACAAGCAATGACTTTTCACAAGCCTTCCAAAAATTGACCCTTTTTTTTGGCAGATGCCTGCCGGGGTTCTTCCATAGATGGATGTAAAAGCAACAAGCAATGGCTTTTCACAAGCCCTCCAAAAATGTACGCTTTTTTTTGGCAGATGCCTGCCGGGGTTCTTCCATAGATGGATGTAAAAGCAACAAGCAATGGCTTTTGACAAGCCCTCCAAAAGTTGACCCTTTTTATTGGCAGATGCCTGCCGGGGTTCTTCCATAGATGGATGTAAAAGCAACAAGCAAAGGCTTTTCACAAGCCCTCCAAAAATTTACACTTTTTTTGGGCAGATGCCTGCCGGGGTTCTTCCATAGATGGATGTAAAAGCAACAAGCAATGACTTTTCACAAGCCCTCCAAAAATTGACCCTTTTTTTTGGCAGATGCCTGCCGGGGTTCTTCCATACATGGATGTAAAAGCAACAAGCAATGGCTTTTCACAAGCCCTCCAAAAATTTACGCTTTTTTTGGCAGATGCCTGCCGGGGTTCTTCCATACATGGATGTAAAAGCAACAAGCAATGACTTTTCACAAGCCCTCCAAAAATTGACCCTTTTTTTTGGCAGATGCCTGCCGGGGTTCTTCCATACATGGATGTAAAAGCAACAAGCAATGGCTTTTCACAAGCCCTCCAAAAATTTACGCTTTTTTTGGCAGATGCCTGCCGGGGTTCTTCCATACATGGATGTAAAAGCAACAAGCAATGACTTTTCACAAGCCCTCCAAAAATTTACCCTTTTTTTTGTCAGATGCCTGCCGGGGTTCTTCCATACATGGATGTAAAAGCAACAAGCAATGGCTTTTCACAAGCCCTCCAAAAATTGACGCTTTTTTTGGCAGATGCGTGCCGGGGTTCTTCCATAGATGGATGTAAAAGCAACAAGCAATGACTTTTCACAAGCCCTCCAAAAATTGACCCTTTTTTTTGGCAGATGCCTGCCGGGGTTCTTCCATAGATGGATGTAAAAGCAACAAGCAATGACTTTTCACAAGCCCTCCAAAAATTGACCCTTTTTATTGGCAGATGCCTGCCGGGGTTCTTCCATACATGGATGTAAAAGCAACTAGCAATGACTTTTCACAAGCCCTCCAAAAGTTGACCCTTTTTATTGGCAGATGCCTGCCGGGGTTCTTCCATACATGGATGTAAAAGCAACAAGCAATGGCTTTTGACAAGCCCTCCAAAAATTGACGCTTTTTTTGGCAGATGCTTGCCGGGGTTCTTCCATACATGGAAGTAAAAGCAACAAGCAATGACTTTTCACAAGCCTTCCAAAAATGGACCCTTTTTATTAGCAGATGCCTGCCGGGGTTCTTCCATACATGGATGTAAAAGCAACAAGCAATGGCTTTTCACAAGCCCTCCAAAAATGTACCCTTTTTTTTTGGCAGATGCCTGCCGGGGTTCTTCCATACATGGATGTAAAAGCAACAAGCAATGACTTTTGACAAGCCCTCCAAAAATGGACCCTTTTTATTAGCAGATGCCTGCCGGGGTTCTTCCATACATGGATGTAAAAGCAACAAGCAATGGCTTTTCACAAGCCCTCCAAAAATGTACCCTTTTTTTTTGGCAGATGCCTGCCGGGGTTCTTCCATACATGGATGTAAAAGCAACAAGCAATGGCTTTTGACAAGCCCTCCAAAAGTTGACCCTTTTTATTGGCAGATGCCTGCCGGGGTTCTTCCATAGATGGATGTAAAAGCAACAAGCAAAGGCTTTTCACAAGCCCTCCAAAAATTGACACTTTTTTTGGGCAGATGCCTGCCGGGGTTCTTCCATAGATGGATGTAAAAGCAACAAGCAATGACTTTTCACAAGCCCTCCAAAAATTGACCCTTTTTTTTGGCAGATGCCTGCCGGGGTTCTTCCATACATGGATGTAAAAGCAACAAGCAATGGCTTTTCACAAGCCCTCCAAAAATTTACGCTTTTTTTGGCAGATGCCTGCCGGGGTTCTTCCATACATGGATGTAAAAGCAACAAGCAATGACTTTTCACAAGCCCTCCAAAAATTGACCCTTTTTTTTGGCAGATGCCTGCCGGGGTTCTTCCATACATGGATGTAAAAGCAACAAGCAATGGCTTTTCACAAGCCCTCCAAAAATTGACGCTTTTTTTGGCAGATGCCTGCCGGGGTTCTTCCATACATGGATGTAAAAGCAACAAGCAATGACTTTTCACAAGCCCTCCAAAAATTTACCCTTTTTTTTGTCAGATGCCTGCCGGGGTTCTTCCATACATGGATGTAAAAGCAACAAGCAATGGCTTTTCACAAGCCCTCCAAAAATTGACGCTTTTTTTGGCAGATGCGTGCCGGGGTTCTTCCATAGATGGATGTAAAAGCAACAAGCAATGACTTTTCACAAGCCCTCCAAAAATTGACCCTTTTTTTTGGCAGATGCCTGCCGGGGTTCTTCCATAGATGGATGTAAAAGCAACAAGCAATGACTTTTCACAAGCCCTCCAAAAATTGACCCTTTTTATTGGCAGATGCCTGCCGGGGTTCTTCCATACATGGATGTAAAAGCAACAAGCAATGGCTTTTGACAAGCCCTCCAAAAATTGACGCTTTTTTTGGCAGATGCTTGCCGGGGTTCTTCCATAGATGGATGTAAAAGCAACAAGCAATGACTTTTCACAAGCCCTCCAAAAGTTGACCCTTTTTATTGGCAGATGCCTGCCGGGGTTCTTCCATACATGGATGTAAAAGCAACAAGCAATGGCTTTTGACAAGCCCTCCAAAAATTGACGCTTTTTTTGGCAGATGCTTGCCGGGGTTCTTCCATACATGGAAGTAAAAGCAACAAGCAATGACTTTTCACAAGCCTTCCAAAAATGGACCCTTTTTATTAGCAGATGCCTGCCGGGGTTCTTCCATACATGGATGTAAAAGCAACAAGCAATGGCTTTTCACAAGCCCTCCAAAAATTTACCCTTTTTTTTTGGCAGATGCCTGCCGGGGTTCTTCCATACATGGATGTAAAAGCAACAAGCAATGGCTTTTCACAAGCCCTCCAAAAATTGACCCTTTTTTTTGGCAGATGCCTGCCGGGGTTCTTCCATACATGGATGTAAAAGCAACAAGCAATGACTTTTCACAAGCCCTCCAAAAATTTACGCTTTTTTTGGCAGATGCCTGCCGGGGTTCTTCCATAGATGGATGTAAAAGCAACAAGCAATGACTTTTCACAAGCCCTCCAAAAATGGACCCTTTTTATTGGCAGATGCCTGCCGGGGTTCTTCCATAGATGGATGTAAAAGCAACAAGCAATGACTTTTCACAAGCCCTCCAAAAGTTTACCCTTTTTATTGGCAGATGCCTGCCGGGGTTCTTCCATAGATGGATGTAAAAGCAACAAGCAATGACTTTTCACAAGCCCTCCAAAAATTGACCCTTTTTATTGGCAGATGCCTGCCGGGGTTCTTCCATACATGGATGTAAAAGCAACAAGCAATGGCTTTTCACAAGCCCTCCAAAAGTTGACCCTTTTTATTGGCAGATGCCTGCCGGGGTTCTTCCATAGATGGATGTAAAAGCAACAAGCAAAGGCTTTTCACAAGCCCTCCAAAAATTGACCCTTTTTATTGGCAGATGCCTGCCGGGGTTCTTCCATACATGGATGTAAAAGCAACAAGCAATGGCTTTTCACAAGCCCTCCAAAAATTGACGCTTTTTTTGGCAGATGCCTGCCGGGGTTCTTCCATACATGGATGTAAAAGCAACAAGCAATGGCTTTTCACAAGCCCTCCAAAAATTGACGCTTTTTTTGGCAGATGCCTCCCGGGGTTCTTCCATAATGGATGTAAAAGCAACAAGCAATGACTTTTCACAAGCCCTCCAAAAATGGACCCTTTTTATTGGCAGATGCCTGCCGGGTTTCTTCCATAGATGGATGTAAAAGCAACAAGCAATGACTTTTCACAAGCCCTCCAAAAATTGACCCTTTTTATTGGCAGATGCCTGCCGGGGTTCTTCCATACATGGATGTAAAAGCAACAAGCAATGGCTTTTCACAAGCCCTCCAAAAATTGACGCTTTTTTGGCAGATGCCTGCCGGGGTTCTTCCATAGATGGATGTAAAAGCAACAAGCAAAGGCTTTTCACAAGCCCTCCAAAAATTGACCCTTTTTATTGGCAGATGCCTGCCGGGGTTCTTCCATACATGGATGTAAAAGCAACAAGCAATGACTTTTCACAAGCCCTCCAAAAATTGACCCTTTTTATTGGCAGATGCCTGCCGGGGTTCTTCCATACATGGATGTAAAAGCAACAAGCAATGGCTTTTCACAAGCCCTCCAAAAATTGACGCTTTTTTTGGCAGATGCCTGCCGGGGTTCTTCCATAGATGGATGTAAAAGCAACAAGCAAAGGCTTTTCACAAGCCCTCCAAAAATTGACCCTTTTTATTGGCAGATGCCTGCCGGGGTTCTTCCATACATGGATGTAAAAGCAACAAGCAATGGCTTTTCACAAGCCCTCCAAAAATTGACGCTTTTTTTGGCAGATGCCTCCCGGGGTTCTTCCATAATGGATGTAAAAGCAACAAGCAATGACTTTTCACAAGCCCTCCAAAAATTGACCCTTTTTTTTGGCAGATGCCTGCCGGGGTTCTTCCATACATGGATGTAAAAGCAACAAGCAATGGCTTTTCACAAGCCCTCCAAAAATTGACACTTTTTATTGGCAGATGCCTGCCGGGGTTCTTCCATACATGGATGTAAAAGCAACAAGCAATGGCTTTTCACAAGCCCTCCAAAAATTGACGCTTTTTTTGGCAGATGCCTGCCGGGGTTCTTCCATACATGGATGTAAAAGCAACAAGCAATGGCTTTTCACAAGCCCTCCAAAAATGTACGCTTTTTTTGGCAGATGCCTGCCGGGGTTCTTCCATAGATGGATGTAAAAGCAACAAGCAATGGCTTTTCACAAGCCCTCCAAAAATTGACGCTTTTTTTGGCAGATGCCTCCCGGGGTTCTTCCATAATGGATGTAAAAGCAACAAGCAATGACTTTTCACAAGCCCTCCAAAAATGGACCCTTTTTATTGGCAGATGCCTGCCGGGTTTCTTCCATAGATGGATGTAAAAGCAACAAGCAATGACTTTTCACAAGCCCTCCAAAAATTGACCCTTTTTATTGGCAGATGCCTGCCGGGGTTCTTCCATACATGGATGTAAAAGCAACAAGCAATGGCTTTTCACAAGCCCTCCAAAAATTGACGCTTTTTTTGGCAGATGCCTGCCGGGGTTCTTCCATAGATGGATGTAAAAGCAACAAGCAAAGGCTTTTCACAAGCCCTCCAAAAATTGACCCTTTTTATTGGCAGATGCCTGCCGGGGTTCTTCCATACATGGATGTAAAAGCAACAAGCAATGACTTTTCACAAGCCCTCCAAAAATTGACCCTTTTTATTGGCAGATGCCTGCCGGGGTTCTTCCATACATGGATGTAAAAGCAACAAGCAATGGCTTTTCACAAGCCCTCCAAAAATTGACGCTTTTTTTGGCAGATGCCTGCCGGGGTTCTTCCATAGATGGATGTAAAAGCAACAAGCAAAGGCTTTTCACAAGCCCTCCAAAAATTGACCCTTTTTATTGGCAGATGCCTGCCGGGGTTCTTCCATACATGGATGTAAAAGCAACAAGCAATGGCTTTTCACAAGCCCTCCAAAAATTGACGCTTTTTTTGGCAGATGCCTCCCGGGGTTCTTCCATAATGGATGTAAAAGCAACAAGCAATGACTTTTCACAAGCCCTCCAAAAATTGACCCTTTTTTTTGGCAGATGCCTGCCGGGGTTCTTCCATACATGGATGTAAAAGCAACAAGCAATGGCTTTTCACAAGCCCTCCAAAAATTGACACTTTTTATTGGCAGATGCCTGCCGGGGTTCTTCCATACATGGATGTAAAAGCAACAAGCAATGGCTTTTCACAAGCCCTCCAAAAATTGACGCTTTTTTTGGCAGATGCCTGCCGGGGTTCTTCCATACATGGATGTAAAAGCAACAAGCAATGGCTTTTCACAAGCCCTCCAAAAATGTACGCTTTTTTTGGCAGATGCCTGCCGGGGTTCTTCCATAGATGGATGTAAAAGCAACAAGCAATGACTTTTCACAAGCCCTCCAAAAATTGACCCTTTTTTTTGGCAGATGCCTGCCGGGGTTCTTCCATACATGGATGTAAAAGCAACAAGCAATGGCTTTTCACAAGCCCTCCAAAAATTGACGCTTTTTTTGGCAGATGCCTGCCGGGGTTCTTCCATACATGGATGTAAAAGCAACAAGCAATGGCTTTTCACAAGCCCTCCAAAAATGTACCCTTTTTTTTGGCAGATGCCTGCCGGGGTTCTTCCATACATGGATGTAAAAGCAACAAGCAATGGCTTTTCACAAGCCCTCCAAAAATTGACCCTTTTTTTTGGCAGATGCCTGCCGGGGTTCTTCCATACATGGATGTAAAAGCAACAAGCAATGGCTTTTCACAAGCCCTCCAAAAATTTACGCTTTTCTTGGCAGATGCCTGCCGGGTTCTTCCATAGATGGATGGAAAAGCAACAAGCAATGACTTTTCACAAGCCCTCCAAAAATTGACCCTTTTTTTTGGCAGATGCCTGCCGGGGTTCTTCCATACATGGAGGTAAAAGCAACAAGCAATGGCTTTTCACAAGCCCTCCAAAAATTGACGCTTTTTTTGGCAGATGCCTGCCGGGGTTCTTCCATACATGGATGTAAAAGCAACAAGCAATGGCTTTTCACAAGCCCTCCAAAAATGTACCCTTTTTTTTGGCAGATGCCTGCCGGGGTTCTTCCATACATGGATGTAAAAGCAACAAGCAATGGCTTTTCACAAGCCCTCCAAAAATTGACCCTTTTTTTTGGCAGATGCCTGCCGGGGTTCTTCCATACATGGATGTAAAAGCAACAAGCAATGGCTTTTCACAAGCCCTCCAAAAATTTACGCTTTTCTTGGCAGATGCCTGCCGGGGTTCTTCCATAGATGGATGGAAAAGCAACAAGCAATGCCTTTTCACAAGCCCTCCAAAAATTGACCCTTTTTTTTGGCAGATGCCTGCCGGGGTTCTTCCATACATGGATGTAAAAGCAACAAGCAATGGCTTTTGACAAGCCCTCCAAAAGTTGACCCTTTTTATTGGCAGATGCCTGCCGGGGTTCTTCCATAGATGGATGTAAAAGCAACAAGCAATGGCTTTTCACAAGCCCTCCAAAAATTGACACTTTTTATTGGCAGATGCCTGCCGGGGTTCTTCCATACATGGATGTAAAAGCAACAAGCAATGGCTTTTCACAAGCCCTCCAAAAATTGACCCTTTTTATTGGCAGATGCCTGCCGGGGTTCTTCCATACATGGATGTAAAAGCAACAAGCAATGGCTTTTCACAAGCCCTCCAAAAATTGACACTTTTTATTGGCAGATGCCTGCCGGGGTTCTTCCATACATGGATGTAAAAGCAACAAGCAATGGCTTTTCACAAGCCCTCCAAAAATTGACCCTTTTTTTTGGCAGATGCCTGCCGGGGTTCTTCCATACATGGATGTAAAAGCAACAAGCAATGGCTTTTCACAAGCCCTCCAAAAATGTACGCTTTTTTTGGCAGATGCCTGCCGGGGTTCTTCCATAGATGGATGTAAAAGCAACAAGCAATGACTTTTCACAAGCCCTCCAAAAATTGACCCTTTTTTTTGGCAGATGCCTGCCGGGGTTCTTCCATACATGGATGTAAAAGCAACAAGCAATGGCTTTTCACAAGCCCTCCAAAAATTGACGCTTTTTTTGGCAGATGCCTGCCGGGGTTCTTCCATACATAGATGTAAAAGCAACAAGCAATGGCTTTTCACAAGCCCTCCAAAAATGTACCCTTTTTTTTGGCAGATGCCTGCCGGGGTTCTTCCATACATGGATGTAAAAGCAACAAGCAATGGCTTTTCACAAGCCCTCCAAAAATTTACCCTTTTTTTTGGCAGATGCCTGCCGGGGTTCTTCCATACATGGATGTAAAAGCAACAAGCAATGGCTTTTCACAAGCCCTCCAAAAATTTACGCTTTTCTTGACAGATGCCTGCCGGGGTTCTTCCATAGATGGATGGAAAAGCAACAAGCAATGACTTTTCACAAGCCCTCCAAAAATTGACCCTTTTTTTTGGCAGATGCCTGCCGGGGTTCTTCCATACATGGAGGTAAAAGCAACAAGCAATGGCTTTTCACAAGCCCTCCAAAAATTGACGCTTTTTTTGGCAGATGCCTGCCGGGGTTCTTCCATACATGGATGTAAAAGCAACAAGCAATGGCTTTTCACAAGCCCTCCAAAAATGTACCCTTTTTTTTGGCAGATGCCTGCCGGGGTTCTTCCATACATGGATGTAAAAGCAACAAGCAATGGCTTTTCAAAAGCCCTCCAAAAATTGACCCTTTTTTTTGGCAGATGCCTGCCGGGGTTCTTCCATACATGGATGTAAAAGCAACAAGCAATGGCTTTTTACAAGCCCTCCAAAAATTTACGCTTTTCTTGGCAGATGCCTGCCAGGGTTCTTCCATAGATGGATGTAAAAGCAACAAGCAATGACTTTTCACAAGCCCTCCAAAAATTGACCCTTTTTTTTGGCAGATGCCTGCCGGGGTTCTTCCATACATGGATGTAAAAGCAACAAGCAATGACTTTTCAAAGGCCCTCCAAAAATTGACCCTTTTTTTTGGCAGATGCCTGCCGGGGTTCTTCCATACATGGATGTAAAAGCAACAAGCAATGGCTTTTGACAAGCCCTCCAAAAGTTGACCCTTTTTATTGGCAGATGCCTGCCGGGGTTCTTCCATACATGGATGTAAAAGCAACAAGCAATGGCTTTTTACAAGCCCTCCAAAAATTGACGCTTTTTTTGGCAGATGCCTGCCGGGGTTCTTCCATAGATGGATGTAAAAGCAACAAGCAAAGGCTTTTCACAAGCCCTCCAAAAATTGACCCTTTTTATTGGCAGATGCCTGCCGGGGTTCTTCCATACATGGATGTAAAAGCAACAAGCAATGGCTTTTTACAAGCCCTCCAAAAATTGACGCTTTTTTTGGCAGATGCCTGCCGGGGTTCTTCCATAGATGGATGTAAAAGCAACAAGCAATGGCTTTTCACAAGCCCTCCAAAAATTGACCCTTTTTTTTGGCAGATGCCTGCCGGGGTTCTTCCATACATGGATGTAAAAGCAACAAGCAATGGCTTTTGACAAGCCCTCCAAAAGTTGACCCTTTTTATTGGCAGATGCCTGCCGGGGTTCTTCCATACATGGATGTAAAAGCAACAAGCAATGGCTTTTCACAAGCCCTCCAAAAATTGACCCTTTTTTTTGGCAGATGCCTGCCGGGGTTCTTCCATACATGGATGTAAAAGCAACAAGCAATGGCTTTTCACAAGCCCTCCAAAAATGTACCCTTTTTTTTGGCAGCTGCCTGCCGGGGTTCTTCCATACATGGATGTAAAAGCAACAAGCAATGGCTTTTCACAAGCCCTCCAAAAATTTACCCTTTTTTTTGGCAGATGCCTGCCGGGGTTCTTCCATACATGGATGTAAAAGCAACAAGCAATGGCTTTTCACAAGCCCTCCAAAAATTTACGCTTTTCTTGGCAGATGCCTGCCGGGGTTCTTCCATAGATGGATGGAAAAGCAACAAGCAATGACTTTTCACAAGCCCTCCAAAAATTTACCCTTTTTTTTGGCAGATGCCTGCCGGGGTTCTTCCATACATGGAGGTAAAAGCAACAAGCAATGGCTTTTGACAAGCCCTCCAAAAGTTGACCCTTTTTATTGGCAGATGCCTGCCGGGGTTCTTCCATAGATGGATGTAAAAGCAACAAGCAAAGGCTTTTCACAAGCCCTCCAAAAATTGACCCTTTTTATTGGCAGATGCCTGCCGGGGTTCTTCCATACATGGATGTAAAAGCAACAAGCAATGGCTTTTTACAAGCCCTCCAAAAATTGACGCTTTTTTTGGCAGATGCCTGCCGGGGTTCTTCCATAGATGGATGTAAAAGCAACAAGCAATGGCTTTTCACAAGCCCTCCAAAAATTGACCCTTTTTTTTGGCAGATGCCTGCCGGGGTTCTTCCATACATGGATGTAAAAGCAACAAGCAATGGCTTTTGACAAGCCCTCCAAAAGTTGACCCTTTTTATTGGCAGATGCCTGCCGGGGTTCTTCCATACATGGATGTAAAAGCAACAAGCAAAGGCTTTTCACAAGCCCTCCAAAAATTGACCCTTTTTATTGGCAGATGCCTGCCGGGGTTCTTCCAAACATGGATGTAAAAGCAACAAGCAATGGCTTTTCACAAGCCCTCCAAAAATTGACGCTTTTTTTGGCAGATGCCTGCCGGGGTTCTTCCATAGATGGATGTAAAAGCAACAAGCAATGGCTTTTCACAAGCCCTCCAAAAATTGACCCTTTTTTTTTGGCAGATGCCTGCCGGGGTTCGTCCATACATGGATGTAAAAGCAACAAGCAATGGCTTTTCACAAGCCCTCCAAAAATTGACGCTTTTTTTGGCAGATGCCTGCCGGGGTTCTTCCATAATGGATGTAAAAGCAACAAGCAATGACTTTTCACAAGCCCTGCAAAAATTTACGCTTTTCTTGGCAGATGCCTGCCGGGGTTCTTCCATAGATGGATGTAAAAGCAACAAGCAATGACTTTTCACAAGCCCTCCAAAAATGTACCCTTTTTTTGGCAGATGCCTGTCGGGGTTCTTCCATACATGGATGTAAAAGCAACAAGCAATGGCTTTTCACAAGCCCTCCAAAAATTGACCCTTTTTATTGGCAGATGCCTGCCGGGGTTCTTCCATACATGGATGTAAAAGCAACAAGCAATGGCTTTTCACAAGCCCTCCAAAAATTGACGCTTTTTTTGGCAAATGCCTGCCGGGGTTCTTCCATAGATGGATGTAAAAGCAACAAGCAATGGCTTTTCACAAGCCCTCCAAAAATTGACCCTTTTTTTTGGCAGATGCCTGCCGGGGTTCTTCCATACATGGATGTAAAAGCAACAAGCAATGGCTTTTCACAAGCCCTCCAAAAATTTACGCTTTTTTTGGCAGATGCCTGCCGGGGTTCTTCCATAGATGGATGTAAAAGCAACAAGCAATGACTTTTCACAAGCCCTCCAAAAATGTACCCTTTTTTTTGGCAGATGCCTGCCGGGGTTCTTCCATACATGGATGTAAAAGCAACAAGCAATGGCTTTTCACAAGCCCTCCAAAAATTGACCCTTTTTATTGGCAGATGCCTGCCGGGGTTCTTCCATAGATGGATGTAAAAGCAACAAGCAATGACTTTTCACAAGCCCTCCAAAAATTGACCCTTTTTTTTGGCAGATGCCTGCCGGGGTTCTTCCATACATGGATGTAAAAGCAACAAGCAATGGCTTTTCACAAGCCCTCCAAAAATTGACCCTTTTTATTGGCAGATGCCTGCCGGGGTTCTTCCATACATGGATGTAAAAGCAACAAGCAATGACTTTTCACAAGCCCTCCAAAAATTGACCCTTTTTTTTTGGCAGATGCCTGCCGGGGTTCTTCCATACATGGATGTAAAAGCAACAAGCAATGGCTTTTCACAAGCCCTCCAAAAATTGACCCTTTTTATTGGCAGATGCCTGCCGGGGTTCTTCCATACATGGATGTAAAAGCAACAAGCAATGGCTTTTCACAAGCCCTCCAAAAATTGACGCTTTTTTTGGCAGATGCCTGCCGGGGTTCTTCCATAGATGGATGTAAAAGCAACAAGCAATGACTTTTCACAAGCCCTCCAAAAATTGACCCTTTTTTTTTGGCAGATGCCTGCCGGGGTTCTTCCATACATGGATGTAAAAGCAACAAGCAATGGCTTTTCACAAGCCCTCCAAAAATTGACGCTTTTTTTGGCAGATGCCTGCCGGGGTTCTTCCATACATGGATGTAAAAGCAACAAGCAATGGCTTTTCACAAGCCCTCCAAAAATTGACGTTTTTTTTGGCAGATGCCTGCCGGGGTTCTTCCATACATGGATGTAAAAGCAACAAGCAATGACTTTTCACAAGCCCTCCAAAAATTGACCCTTTTTTTTGGCAGATGCCTGCCGGGGTTCTTCCATACATGGATGTAAAAGCAACAAGCAATGGCTTTTCACATGCCCTCCAAAAATTGACCCTTTTTATTGGCAGATGCCTGCCGGGGTTCTTCCATAGATGGATGTAAAAGCAACAAGCAATGACTTTTCACAAGCCCCCCAAAAACTGAACCTTTTTTTTGGCAGATGCCTGCCGGGGTTCTTCCATAAATGGATGTAAAAGCAACAAGCAATGACTTTTCACAAGCCCTCCAAAAATTGACCCTTTTTTTTGGCAGATGCCTGCCGGGGTTCTTCCATACATGGATGTAAAAGCAACAAGCAATTGCTTTTCACAAGCCCTCCAAAAATTTACGCTTTTAATTGGCAGATGCCTGCCGGGGTTCTTCCATACATGGATGTAAAAGCAACAAGCAATGGCTTTTCACAAGCCCTCCAAAAATTGACGCTTTTTTTGGCAGATGCTTGCCGGGGTTCTTCCATACATGGAAGTAAAAGCAACAAGCAATGACTTTTCACAAGCCCTCCAAAAATTGACCCTTTTTTTTGGCAGATGCCTGCTGGGGTTCTTCCATACATGGATGTAAAAGCAACAAGCAATGGCTTTTCACAAGCCCTCCAAAAATTTACGCTTTTTTTGGCAGATGCCTGCCGGGGTTCTTCCATACATGGATGTAAAAGCAACAAGCAATGACTTTTCACAAGCCCTCCAAAAATTGACCCTTTTTTTGGCAGATGCCTGCCGGGGTTCTTCCATACATGGATGTAAAAGCAACAAGCAATGGCTTTTCACAAGCCCTCCAAAAATTGACGCTTTTTTTGGCAGATGCCTGCCGGGGTTCTTCCATACATGGATGTAAAAGCAACAAGCAATGACTTTTCACAAGCCCTCCAAAAATTGACCCTTTTTTTTGGCAGATGCCTGCCGGGGTTCTTCCATAGATGGATGTAAAAGCAACAAGCAATGACTTTTCACAAGCCCTCCAAAAATTGACCCTTTTTTTTGGCAGATGCCTGCCGGGGTTCTTCCATACATGGATGTAAAAGCAACAAGCAATGGCTTTTCACAAGCCCTCCAAAAATTTACGCTTTTTTTGGCAGATGCCTGCCGGGGTTCTTCCATACATGGATGTAAAAGCAACAAGCAATGACTTTTCACAAGCCCTCCAAAAATTGACCCTTTTTTTTGGCAGATGCCTGCCGGGGTTCTTCCATACATGGATGTAAAAGCAACAAGCAATGGCTTTTCACAAGCCCTCCAAAAATTGACGCTTTTTTTGGCAGATGCCTGCCGGGGTTCTTCCATACATGGATGTAAAAGCAACAAGCAATGACTTTTCACAAGCCCTCCAAAAATTGACCCTTTTTTTTGGCAGATGCCTGCCGGGGTTCTTCCATACATGGATGTAAAAGCAACAAGCAATGGCTTTTGACAAGCCCTCCAAAAGTTGACCCTTTTTATTGGCAGATGCCTGCCGGGGTTCTTCCATAGATGGATGTAAAAGCAACAAGCAAAGGCTTTTCACAAGCCCTCCAAAAATTGACCCTTTTTTTTGGCAGATGCCTGCCGGGGTTCTTCCATACATGGATGTAAAAGCAACAAGCAATGACTTTTCACAAGCCTTCCAAAAATTGACCCTTTTTTTTGGCAGATGCCTGCCGGGGTTCTTCCATACATGGATGTAAAAGCAACAAGCAATGGCTTTTCACAAGCCCTCCAAAAATTGACGCTTTTTTTTGGCAGATGCCTGCCGGGGTTCTTCCATACATGGATGTAAAAGCAACAAGCAATGACTTTTCACAAGCCCTCCAAAAATTGACCCTTTTTTTTGGCAGATGCCTGCCGGGGTTCTTCCATACATGGATGTAAAAGCAACAAGCAATGACTTTTCACAAGCCCTCCAAAAGTTGACCCTTTTTATTGGCAGATTCCTGCCGGGGTTCTTCCATACATGGATGTAAAAGCAACAAGCAATGGCTTTTCACAAGCCCTCCAAAAATTGACGCTTTTTTTGGCAGATGCTTGCCGGGGTTCTTCCATACATGGAAGTAAAAGCAACAAGCAATGACTTTTCACAAGCCTTCCAAAAATGGACCCTTTTTATTAGCAGATGCCTGCCGGGGTTCTTCCATACATGGATGTAAAAGCAACAAGCAATGACTTTTCACAAGCCCTCCAAAAATTGACCCTTTTTTTTGGCAGATGCTTGCCGGGGTTCTTCCATACATGGATGTAAAAGCAACAAGCAATGGCTTTTCACAAGCCCTCCAAAAATTTACGCTTTTTTTGGCAGATGCCTGCCGGGGTTCTTCCATACATCGATGTAAAAGCAACAAGCAATGACTTTTCACAAGCCTTCCAAAAATTGACCCTTTTTTTTGGCAGATGCCTGCCGGGGTTCTACCATACATGGATGTAAAAGCAACAAGCAATGGCTTTTCACAAGCCCTCCAAAAATTAACCCTTTTTTTTGGCAGATGCCTGCCGGGGTTCTTCCATAGATGGATGTAAAAGCAACAAGCAATGGCTTTTGACAAGCCCTCCAAAAGTTGACCCTTTTTATTGGCAGATGCCTGCCGGGGTTCTTCCATAGATGGATGTAAAAGCAACAAGCAAAGGCTTTTCACAAGCCCTCCAAAAATTGACACTTTTTTTGGGCAGATGCCTGCCGGGGTTCTTCCATAGATGGATGTAAAAGCAACAAGCAATGACTTTTCACAAGCCCTCCAAAAATTGACCCTTTTTTTTGGCAGATGCCTGCCGGGGTTCTTCCATACATGGATGTAAAAGCAACAAGCAATGGCTTTTCACAAGCCCTCCAAAAATTTACGCTTTTTTTGGCAGATGCCTGCCGGGGTTCTTCCATACATGGATGTAAAAGCAACAAGCAATGACTTTTCACAAGCCCTCCAAAAATTGACCCTTTTTTTTGGCAGATGCCTGCCGGGGTTCTTCCATACATGGATGTAAAAGCAACAAGCAATGGCTTTTCACAAGCCCTCCAAAAATTGACACTTTTTTTTGTCAGATGCCTGCCGGGGTTCTTCCATACATGGATGTAAAAGCAACAAGCAATGGCTTTTCACAAGCCCTCCAAAAATTGATGCTTTTTTTGGCAGATGCGTGCCGGGGTTCTTCCATAGATGGATGTAAAAGCAACAAGCAATGACTTTTCACAAGCCCTCCAAAAATTGACCCTTTTTTTTGGCAGATGCCTGCCGGGGTTCTTCCATAGATGGATGTAAAAGCAACAAGCAATGACTTTTCACAAGCCCTCCAAAAATTGACCCTTTTTATTGGCAGATGCCTGCCGGGGTTCTTCCATACATGGATGTAAAAGCAACAAGCAATGACTTTTCACAAGCCTTCCAAAAATTGACCCTTTTTTTTGGCAGATGCCTGCCGGGGTTCTTCCATACATGGATGTAAAAGCAACTAGCAATGACTTTTCACAAGCCCTCCAAAAGTTGACCCTTTTTATTGGCAGATGCCTGCCGGGGTTCTTCCATACATGGATGTAAAAGCAACAAGCAATGACTTTTCACAAGCCCTCCAAAAATTGACGCTTTTTTTGGCAGATGCTTGCCGGGGTTCTTCCATACATGGAAGTAAAAGCAACAAGCAATGACTTTTCACAAGCCTTCCAAAAATGGACCCTTTTTATTAGCAGATGCCTGCCGGGGTTCTTCCATACATGGATGTAAAAGCAACAAGCAATGGCTTTTCACAAGCCCTCCAAAAATGTACCCTTTTTTTTTGGCAGATGCCTGCCGGGGTTCTTCCATACATGGATGTAAAAGCAACAAGCAATGGCTTTTCACAAGCCCTCCAAAAATTGACCCTTTTTTTTGGCAGATGCCTGCCGGGGTTCTTCCATACATGGATGTAAAAGCAACAAGCAATGACTTTTCACAAGCCCTCCAAAAATTTACGCTTTTTTTGGCAGATGCCTGCCGGGGTTCTTCCATAGATGGATGTAAAAGCAACAAGCAATGACTTTTCACAAGCCCTCCAAAAATGGACCCTTTTTATTGGCAGATGCCTGCCGGGGTTCTTCCATAGATGGATGTAAAAGCAACAAGCAATGACTTTTCACAAGCCCTCCAAAAGTTTACCCTTTTTATTGGCAGATGCCTGCCGGGGTTCTTCCATAGATGGATGTAAAAGCAACCAGCAATGACTTTTCACAAGCCCTCCAAAAATTGACCCTTTTTATTGGCAGATGCCTGCCGGGGTTCTTCCATAGATGAATGTAAAAGCAACAAGCAAAGGCTTTTCACAAGCCCTCCAAAAATTGACCCTTTTTATTGGCAGATGCCTGCCGGGGTTCTTCCATACATGGATGTAAAAGCAACAAGCAATGGCTTTTCACAAGCCCTCCAAAAATTGACGCTTTTTTTGGCAGATGCCTGCCGGGGTTCTTCCATACATGGATGTAAAAGCAACAAGCAATGGCTTTTCACAAGCCCTCCAAAAATTGACGCTTTTTTTGGCAGATGCCTCCCGGGGTTCTTCCATAATGGATGTAAAAGCAACAAGCAATGACTTTTCACAAGCCCTCCAAAAATGGACCCTTTTTATTGGCAGATGCCTGCCGGGGTTCTTCCATAGATGGATGTAAAAGCAACAAGCAATGACTTTTCACAAGCCCTCCAAAAATTGACCCTTTTTATTGGCAGATGCCTGCCGGGGTTCTTCCATACATGGATGTAAAAGCAACAAGCAATGGCTTTTCACAAGCCCTCCAAAAATTGACGCTTTTTTTGGCAGATGCCTGCCGGGGTTCTTCCATAGATGGATGTAAAAGCAACAAGCAAAGGCTTTTCACAAGCCCTCCAAAAATTGACCCTTTTTATTGGCAGATGCCTGCCGGGGTTCTTCCATACATGGATGTAAAAGCAACAAGCAATGGCTTTTCACAAGCCCTCCAAAAGTTTACCCTTTTTATTGGCAGATGCCTGCCGGGGTTCTTCCATAGATGGATGTAAAAGCAACAAGCAATGACTTTTCACAAGCCCTCCAAAAATTGACCCTTTTTATTGGCAGATGCCTGCCGGGGTTCTTCCATACATGGATGTAAAAGCAACAAGCAATGGCTTTTCACAAGCCCTCCAAAAATTGACGCTTTTTTTGGCAGATGCCTGCCGGGGTTCTTCCATAGATGGATGTAAAAGCAACAAGCAAAGGCTTTTCACAAGCCCTCCAAAAATTGACCCTTTTTATTGGCAGATGCCTGCCGGGGTTCTTCCATACATGGATGTAAAAGCAACAAGCAATGGCTTTTCACAAGCCCTCCAAAAATTGACGCTTTTTTTGGCAGATGCCTGCCGGGGTTCTTCCATACATGGATGTAAAAGCAACAAGCAATGGCTTTTCACAAGCCCTCCAAAAATTGACGCTTTTTTTGGCAGATGCCTCCCGGGGTTCTTCCATAATGGATGTAAAAGCAACAAGCAATGGCTTTTCACAAGCCCTCCAAAAATGTACGCTTTTTTTGGCAGATGCCTGCCGGGGTTCTTCCATACATGGATGTAAAAGCAACAAGCAATGACTTTTCACAAGCCCTCCAAAAATTGACCCTTTTTTTTGGCAGATGCCTGCCGGGGTTCTTCCATACATGGATGTAAAAGCAACAAGCAATGGCTTTTCACAAGCCCTCCAAAAATTGACGCTTTTTTTGGCAGATGCCTGCCGGGGTTCTTCCATACATGGATGTAAAAGCAACAAGCAATGGCTTTTCACAAGCCCTCCAAAAATGTACCCTTTTTTTTGGCAGATGCCTGCCGGGGTTCTTCCATACATGGATGTAAAAGCAACAAGCAATGGCTTTTCACAAGCCCTCCAAAAATTGACCCTTTTTTTTGGCAGATGCCTGCCGGGGTTCTTCCATACATGGATGTAAAAGCAACAAGCAATGGCTTTTCACAAGCCCTCCAAAAATTTACGCTTTTCTTGGCAGATGCCTGCCGGGGTTCTTCCATAGATGGATGGAAAAGCAACAAGCAATGACTTTTCACAAGCCCTCCAAAAATTGACCCTTTTTTTTGGCAGATGCCTGCCGGGGTTCTTCCATACATGGAGGTAAAAGCAACAAGCAATGGCTTTTCACAAGCCCTCCAAAAATTGACGCTTTTTTTGGCAGATGCCTGCCGGGGTTCTTCCATACATGGATGTAAAAGCAACAAGCAATGGCTTTTCACAAGCCCTCCAAAAATGTACCCTTTTTTTTGGCAGATGCCTGCCGGGGTTCTTCCATACATGGATGTAAAAGCAACAAGCAATGGCTTTTCACAAGCCCTCCAAAAATTGACCCTTTTTTTTGGCAGATGCCTGCCGGGGTTCTTCCATACATGGATGTAAAAGCAACAAGCAATGGCTTTTCACAAGCCCTCCAAAAATTTACGCTTTTCTTGGCAGATGCCTGCCGGGGTTCTTCCATAGATGGATGGAAAAGCAACAAGCAATGACTTTTCACAAGCCCTCCAAAAATTGACCCTTTTTTTTGGCAGATGCCTGCCGGGGTTCTTCCATACATGGATGTAAAAGCAACAAGCAATGGCTTTTGACAAGCCCTCCAAAAGTTGACCCTTTTTATTGGCAGATGCCTGCCGGGGTTCTTCCATAGATGGATGTAAAAGCAACAAGCAAAGGCTTTTCACAAGCCCTCCAAAAATTGACCCTTTTTATTGGCAGATGCCTGCCGGGGTTCTTCCATACATGGATGTAAAAGCAACAAGCAATGGCTTTTCACAAGCCCTCCAAAAATTGACATTTTTTATTGGCAGATGCCTGCCGGGGTTCTTCCATACATGGATGTAAAAGCAACAAGCAATGGCTTTTCACAAGCCCTCCAAAAATTGACCCTTTTTTTTGGCAGATGCCTGCCGGGGTTCTTCCATACATGGATGTAAAAGCAACAAGCAATGGCTTTTCACAAGCCCTCCAAAAATGTACGCTTTTTTTGGCAGATGCCTGCCGGGGTTCTTCCATAGATGGATGTAAAAGCAACAAGCAATGACTTTTCACAAGCCCTCCAAAAATTGACCCTTTTTTTTGGCAGATGCCTGCCGGGGTTCTTCCATACATGGATGTAAAAGCAACAAGCAATGGCTTTTCACAAGCCCTCCAAAAATTGACGCTTTTTTTGGCAGATGCCTGCCGGGGTTCTTCCATACATGGATGTAAAAGCAACAAGCAATGGCTTTTCACAAGCCCTCCAAAAATGTACCCTTTTTTTTGGCAGATGCCTGCCGGGGTTCTTCCATACATGGATGTAAAAGCAACAAGCAATGGCTTTTCACAAGCCCTCCAAAAATTTACGCTTTTCTTGGCAGATGCCTGCCGGGGTTCTTCCATAGATGGATGGAAAAGCAACAAGCAATGACTTTTCACAAGCCCTCCAAAAATTTACCCTTTTTTTTGGCAGATGCCTGCCGGGGTTCTTCCATACATGGATGTAAAAGCAACAAGCAATGGCTTTTCACAAGCCCTCCAAAAATTGACGCTTTTTTTGGCAGATGCCTGCCGGGGTTCTTCCATACATGGATGTAAAAGCAACAAGCAATGGCTTTTCACAAGCCCTCCAAAAATGTACCCTTTTTTTTGGCAGATGCCTGCCGGGGTTCTTCCATACATGGATGTAAAAGCAACAAGCAATGGCTTTTCAAAAGCCCTCCAAAAATTGACCCTTTTTTTTGGCAGATGCCTGCCGGGGTTCTTCCATACATGGATGTAAAAGCAACAAGCAATGACTTTTCAAAGGCCCTCCAAAAATTGACCCTTTTTTTTGGCAGATGCCTGCCGGGGTTCTTCCATACATGGATGTAAAAGCAACAAGCAATGGCTTTTGACAAGCCCTCCAAAAGTTGACCCTTTTTATTGGCAGATGCCTGCCGGGGTTCTTCCATAGATGGATGTAAAAGCAACAAGCAATGGCTTTTGACAAGCCCTCCAAAAGTTGACCCTTTTTATTGGCAGATGCCTGCCGGGGTTCTTCCATACATGGATGTAAAAGCAACAAGCAATGGCTTTTTACAAGCCCTCCAAAAATTGACGCTTTTTTTGGCAGATGCCTGCCGGGGTTCTTCCATAGATGGATGTAAAAGCAACAAGCAATGGCTTTTCACAAGCCCTCCAAAAATTGACCCTTTTTTTTGGCAGATGCCTGCCGGGGTTCTTCCATACATGGATGTAAAAGCAACAAGCAATGGCTTTTGACAAGCCCTCCAAAAGTTGACCCTTTTTATTGGCAGATGCCTGCCGGGGTTCTTCCATACATGGATGTAAAAGCAACAAGCAATGGCTTTTCACAAGCCCTCCAAAAATTGACCCTTTTTTTTGGCAGATGCCTGCCGGGGTTCTTCCATACATGGATGTAAAAGCAACAAGCAATGGCTTTTCACAAGCACTCCAAAAATGTACCCTTTTTTTTGGCAGATGCCTGCCGGGGTTCTTCCATACATGGATGTAAAAGCAACAAGCAATGGCTTTTCACAAGCCCTCCAAAAATTTACCCTTTTTTTTGGCAGATGCCTGCCGGGGTTCTTCCATACATGGATGTAAAAGCAACAAGCAATGGCTTTTCACAAGCCCTCCAAAAATTGACGCTTTTCTTGGCAGATGCCTGCCGGGGTTCTTCCATAGATGGATGGAAAAGCAACAAGCAATGACTTTTCACAAGCCCTCCAAAAATTGACCCTTTTTTTTGGCAGATGCCTGCCGGGGTTCTTCCATACATGGAGGTAAAAGCAACAAGCAATGGCTTTTGACAAGCCCTCCAAAAGTTGACCCTTTTTATTGGCAGATGCCTGCCGGGGTTCTTCCATAGATGGATGTAAAAGCAACAAGCAAAGGCTTTTCACAAGCCCTCCAAAAATTGACCCTTTTTATTGGCAGATGCCTGCCGGGGTTCTTCCATACATGGATGTAAAAGCAACAAGCAATGGCTTTTTACAAGCCCTCCAAAAATTGACGCTTTTTTTGGCAGATGCCTGCCGGGGTTCTTCCATAGATGGATGTAAAAGCAACAAGCAATGGCTTTTCACAAGCCCTCCAAAAATTGACCCTTTTTTTTGGCAGATGCCTGCCGGGGTTCTTCCATACATGGATGTAAAAGCAACAAGCAATGGCTTTTGACAAGCCCTCCAAAAGTTGACCCTTTTTATTGGCAGATGCCTGCCGGGGTTCTTCCATACATGGATGTAAAAGCAACAAGCAAAGGCTTTTCACAAGCCCTCCAAAAATTGACCCTTTTTATTGGCAGATGCCTGCCGGGGTTCTTCCAAACATGGATGTAAAAGCAACAAGCAATGGCTTTTCACAAGCCCTCCAAAAATTGACGCTTTTTTTGGCAGATGCCTGCCGGGGTTCTTCCATAGATGGATGTAAAAGCAACAAGCAATGGCTTTTCACAAGCCCTCCAAAAATTGACCCTTTTTTTTGGCAGATGCCTGCCGGGGTTCTTCCATACATGGATGTAAAAGCAACAAGCAATGGCTTTTCACAAGCCCTCCAAAAATTGACGCTTTTTTTGGCAGATGCCTGCCGGGGTTCTTCCATAATGGATGTAAAAGCAACAAGCAATGACTTTTCACAAGCCCTCCAAAAATTGACCCTTTTTATTGGCAGATTCCTGCCGGGGTTCTTCCATACATGGATGTAAAAGCAACAAGCAATGGCTTTTCACAAGCCCTGCAAAAATGTACGCTTTTCTTGGCAGATGCCTGCCGGGGTTCTTCCATAGATGGATGTAAAAGCAACAAGCAATGACTTTTCACAAGCCCTCCAAAAATGTACCCTTTTTTTTGGCAGATGCCTGTCGGGGTTCTTCCATACATGGATGTAAAAGCAACAAGCAATGGCTTTTCACAAGCCCTCCAAAAATTGACCCTTTTTATTGGCAGATGCCTGCCGGGGGTTCTTCCATACATGGATGTAAAAGCAACAAGCAATGGCTTTTCACAAGCCCTCCAAAAATTGACGCTTTTTTTGGCAAATGCCTGCCGGGGTTCTTCCATAGATGGATGTAAAAGCAACAAGCAATGGCTTTTCACAAGCCCTCCAAAAATTGACCCTTTTTTTTGGCAGATGCCTGCCGGGGTTCTTCCATACATGGATGTAAAAGCAACAAGCAATGGCTTTTCACAAGCCCTCCAAAAATTTACGCTTTTTTTGGCAGATGCCTGCCGGGGTTCTTCCATAGATGGATGTAAAAGCAACAAGCAATGACTTTTCACAAGCCCTCCAAAAATTTACCCTTTTTTTTGGCAGATGCCTGCCGGGGTTCTTCCATACATGGATGTAAAAGCAACAAGCAATGGCTTTTCACAAGCCCTCCAAAAATTTACGCTTTTCTTGGCAGATGCCTGCCGGGGTTCTTCCATAGATGGATGGAAAAGCAACAAGCAATGACTTTTCACAAGCCCTCCAAAAATTTACCCTTTTTTTTGGCAGATGCCTGCCGGGGTTCTTCCATACATGGAGGTAAAAGCAACAAGCAATGGCTTTTCACAAGCCCTCCAAAAATTGACGCTTTTTTTGGCAGATGCCTGCCGGGGTTCTTCCATACATGGATGTAAAAGCAACAAGCAATGGCTTTTCACAAGCCCTCCAAAAATGTACCCTTTTTTTTGGCAGATGCCTGCCGGGGTTCTTCCATACATGGATGTAAAAGCAACAAGCAATGGCTTTTCAAAAGCCCTCCAAAAATTGACCCTTTTTTTTGGCAGATGCCTGCCGGGGTTCTTCCATACATGGATGTAAAAGCAACAAGCAATGGCTTTTCACAAGCCCTCCAAAAATTGACGCTTTTCTTGGCAGATGCCTGCCAGGGTTCTTCCATAGATGGATGTAAAAGCAACAAGCAATGACTTTTCACAAGCCCTCCAAAAATTGACCCTTTTTTTTGGCAGATGCCTGCCGGGGTTCTTCCATACATGGATGTAAAAGCAACAAGCAATGACTTTTCAAAGGCCCTCCAAAAATTGACCCTTTTTTTTGGCAGATGCCTGCCGGGGTTCTTCCATACATGGATGTAAAAGCAACAAGCAATGGCTTTTGACAAGCCCTCCAAAAGTTGACCCTTTTTATTGGCAGATGCCTGCCGGGGTTCTTCCATAGATGGATGTAAAAGCAACAAGCAAAGGCTTTTCACAAGCCCTCCAAAAATTGACCCTTTTTATTGGCAGATGCCTGCCGGGGTTCTTCCATACATGGATGTAAAAGCAACAAGCAATGGCTTTTTACAAGCCCTCCAAAAATTGACGCTTTTTTTGGCAGATGCCTGCCGGGGTTCTTCCATAGATGGATGTAAAAGCAACAAGCAATGGCTTTTCACAAGCCCTCCAAAAATGGACCCTTTTTTTTGGCAGATGCCTGCCGGGGTTCTTCCATACATGGATGTAAAAGCAACAAGCAATGGCTTTTGACAAGCCCTCCAAAAGTTGACCCTTTTTATTGGCAGATGCCTGCCGGGGTTCTTCCATACATGGATGTAAAAGCAACAAGCAATGGCTTTTCACAAGCCCTCCAAAAATTTACGCTTTTCTTGGCAGATGCCTACCGGGGTTCTTCCATAGATGGATGGAAAAGCAACAAGCAATGACTTTTCACAAGCCCTCCAAAAATTGACCCTTTTTTTTGGCAGATGCCTGCCGGGGTTCTTCCATACATGGATGTAAAAGCAACAAGCAATGGCTTTTGACAAGCCCTCCAAAAGTTGACCCTTTTTATTGGCAGATGCCTGCCGGGGTTCTTCCATACATGGATGTAAAAGCAACAAGCAAAGGCTTTTCACAAGCCCTCCAAAAATTGACCCTTTTTATTGGCAGATGCCTGCCGGGGTTCTTCCAAACATGGATGTAAAAGCAACAAGCAATGGCTTTTCACAAGCCCTCCAAAAATTGACGCTTTTTTTGGCAGATGCCTGCCGGGGTTCTTCCATAGATGGATGTAAAAGCAACAAGCAATGGCTTTTCACAAGCCCTCCAAAAATTGACCCTTTTTTTTGGCAGATGCCTGCCGGGGTTCTTCCATACATGGATGTAAAAGCAACAAGCAATGGCTTTTCACAAGCCCTCCAAAAATTGACGCTTTTTTTGGCAGATGCCTGCCGGGGTTCTTCCATAATGGATGTAAAAGCAACAAGCAATGACTTTTCACAAGCCCTCCAAAAATTGACCCTTTTTTTTGGCAGATGCCTGCCGGGGTTCTTCCATACATGGATGTAAAAGCAACAAGCAATGGCTTTTCACAAGCCCTCCAAAAATTGACCCTTTTTATTGGCAGATTCCTGCCGGGGTTCTTCCATACATGGATGTAAAAGCAACAAGCAATGGCTTTTCACAAGCCCTGCAAAAATTTACGCTTTTCTTGGCAGATGCCTGCCGGGGTTCTTCCATAGATGGATGTAAAAGCAACAAGCAATGACTTTTCACAAGCCCTCCAAAAATGTACCCTTTTTTTTGGCAGATGCCTGTCGGGGTTCTTCCATACATGGATGTAAAAGCAACAAGCAATGGCTTTTCACAAGCCCTCCAAAAATTGACCCTTTTTATTGGGAGATGCCTGCCGGGGTTCTTCCATACATGGATGTAAAAGCAACAAGCAATGGCTTTTCACAAGCCCTGCAAAAATTTACGCTTTTCTTGGCAGATGCCTGCCGGGGTTCTTCCATAGATGGATGTAAAAGCAACAAGCAATGACTTTTCACAAGCCCTCCAAAAATGTACCCTTTTTTTTGGCAGATGCCTGTCGGGGTTCTTCCATACATGGATGTAAAAGCAACAAGCAATGGCTTTTCACAAGCCCTCCAAAAATTGACCCTTTTTATTGGGAGATGCCTGCCGGGGTTCTTCCATACATGGATGTAAAAGCAACAAGCAATGACTTTTCACAAGCCCTCCAAAAATGGACCCTTTTTTTGGCAGATGCCTGCCGGGGTTCTTCCATAGATGGATGTAAAAGCAACAAGCAATGACTTTTCACAAGCCCTCCAAAAATTGACCCTTTTTTTTTGGCAGATGCCTGCCGGGGTTCTTCCATACATGGATGTAAAAGCAACAAGCAATGGCTTTTCACAAGCCCTCCAAAAATTGACGCTTTTTTTGGCAGATGCCTGCCGGGGTTCTTCCATACATGGATGTAAAAGCAACAAGCAATGGCTTTTCACAAGCCCTCCAAAAATTGACGTTTTTTTTGGCAGATGCCTGCCGGGGTTCTTCCATACATGGATGTAAAAGCAACAAGCAATGACTTTTCACAAGCCCTCCAAACATTGACCCTTTTTTTTGGCAGATGCCTGCCGGGGTTCTTCCATACATGGATGTAAAAGCAACAAGCAATGGCTTTTCACAAGCCCTCCAAAAATTGACCCTTTTTATTGGCAGATGCCTGCCGGGGTTCTTCCATACATGGAAGTAAAAGCAACAAGCAATGACTTTTCACAAGCCTTCCAAAAATTGACCCTTTTTATTAGCAGATGCCTTCCGGGGTTCTTCCATACATGGATGTAAAAGCAACAAGCAATGGCTTTTCACAAGCACTCCAAAAATTGACCCTTTTTTTTGGCAGATGCCTGCCGGGGTTCTTCCATACATGGATGTAAAAGCAACAAGCAATGGCTTTTCACAAGCCCTCCAAAAATGTACGCTTTTTTTGGCAGATGCCTGCCGGGGTTCTTCCATAAATGGATGTAAAAGCAACAAGCAATGACTTTTCACAAGCCCTCCAAAAATTGACGCTTTTTTTGGCAGATGCCTGCCGGGGTTCTTCCATAAATGGATGTAAAAGCAACAAGCAATGACTTTTCACAAGCCCTCCAAAAATTGACCCTTTTTTTTGGCAGATGCCTGCCGGGGTTCTTCCATACATGGATGTAAAAGCAACAAGCAATGGCTTTTCACAAGCCCTCCAAAAATTGACGCTTTTTTTGGCAGATGCCTGCCGGGGTTCTTCCTTAGATGGATGTAAAAGCAACAAGCAATGGCTTTTCACAAGCCCTCCAAAAATTGACCCTTTTTATTGGCAGATGCCTGCCGGGGTTCTTCCATACATGGATGTAAAAGCAACAAGCAATGACTTTTCACAAGCCCTCCAAAAATTGACCCATTTTTTTGGCAGATGCCTGCCGGGGTTCTTCCATAGATGGATGTAAAAGCAACAAGCAATGACTTTTCACAAGCCCTCCAAAAATTTACGCTTTTTTTGGCAGATGCCTGCCGGGGTTCTTCCATAGATGGATGTAAAAGCAACAAGCAATGACTTTTCACAAGCCCTCCAAAAATGGACCCTTTTTTTTGGCAGATGCCTGCCGGGGTTCTTCCATACATGGATGTAAAAGCAACAAGCAATGGCTTTTCACAAGCCCTCCAAAAATTGACCCTTTTTATTGGCAGATGCCTGCCGGGGTTCTTCCATAGATGGATGTAAAAGCAACAAGCAATGACTTTTCACAAGCCCCCCAAAAACTGAACCTTTGTTTTGGCAGATGCCTGCCGGGGTTCTTCCATACATGGATGTAAAAGCAACAAGCAATTGCTTTTCACAAGCCCTCCAAAAATTTACGCTTTTAATTGGCAGATGCCTGCCGGGGTTCTTCCATAGATGGATGTAAAAGCAACAAGCAATGACTTTTCACAAGCCCTCCAAAAATTTACCCTTTTTTTTTGGCAGATGCCTGCCGGGGTTCTTCCATACATGGATGTAAAAGCAACAAGCAATTGCTTTTCACAAGCCCTCCAAAAATTTACGCTTTTAATTGGCAGATGCCTGCCGGGGTTCTTCCATAGATGGATGTAAAAGCAACAAGCAATGACTTTTCACAAGCCCTCCAAAAATTTACCCTTTTTTTTTGGCAGATGCCTGCCGGGGTTCTTCCATACATGGATGTAAAAGCAACAAGCAATGGCTTTTCACAAGCCCTCCAAAAATTGACCCTTTTTTTTGGCAGATGCCTGCCGGGGTTCTTCCATACATGGATGTAAAAGCAACAAGCAATGGCTTTTCACAAGCCCTCCATAAATTGACCCTTTTTATTGGCAGATGCCTGCCGGGGTTCTTCCATAGATGGATGTAAAAGCAACAAGCAATGACTTTTCACAAGCCCTCCAAAAATTGAACCTTTTTTTTGGCAGATGCCTGCCGGGGTTCTTCCATACATGGATGTAAAAGCAACAAGCAATGGCTTTTGACACACCCTCCAAAAGTTGACCCTTTTTATTGGCAGATGCCTGCCGGGGTTCTTCCATACATGGATGTAAAAGCAACAAGCAATGGCTTTTCACAAGCCTTCCAAAAATTGACCGTTTTTATTGGCAGATGCCTGCCGGGGTTCTTCCATACATGGAAGTAAAAGCAACAAGCAATGACTTTTCACAAGCCTTCCAAAAATTGACCCTTTTTATTAGCAGATGCCTGCCGGGGTTCTTCCATACATGGATGTAAAAGCAACAAGCAATGGCTTTTCACAAGCCCTCCAAAAATTGACCCTTTTTATTGGCAGATGCCTGCCGGGGTTCTTCCATACATGGATGTAAAAGCAACAAGCAATGGCTTTTCACAAGCCCTCCAAAAATTTACCCTTTTTTTTTGGCAGATGCCTGCCGGGGTTCTTCCATACATGGATGTAAAAGCAACAAGCAATGACTTTTCACAAGCCCTCCAAAAATTTACGCTTTTTTTGGCAGATGCCTGCCGGGGTTCTTCCATAGATGGATGTAAAAGCAACAAGCAATGACTTTTCACAAGCCCTCCAAAAATGTACCCTTTTTTTTGGCAGATGCCTGCCGGGGTTCTTCCATACATGGATGTAAAAGCAACAAGCAATGGCTTTTCACAAGCCCTCCAAAAATTGACCCTTTTTATTGGCAGATGCCTGCCGGGGTTCTTCCATACATGGATGTAAAAGCAACAAGCAATGGCTTTTCACAAGCCCTCCAAAAATGTACGCTTTTTTTTGCAGATGCCTGCCGGGGTTCTTCCATACATGGATGTAAAAGCAACAAGCAATGACTTTTCACAAGCCCTCCAAAAATTGACCCTTTTTATTGGCAGATGCCTGCCGGGGTTCTTCCATACATGGATGTAAAAGCAACAAGCAATGACTTTTCACAAGCCCTCCAAAAATTTACCCTTTTTTTTTGGCAGATGCCTGCCGGGGTTCTTCCATAGATGGATGTAAAAGCAACAAGCAATGGCTTTTCACAAGCCCTCCAAAAATTGACGCTTTTTTTGGCAGATGCCTGCCGGGGTTCTTCCATAGATGGATGTAAAAGCAACAAGCAATGGCTTTTCACAAGCCCTCCAAAAATTGACCCTTTTTTTTGGCAGATGCCTGCCGGGGTTCTTCCATACATGGATGTAAAAGCAACAAGCAATGGCTTTTCACAAGCCCTCCAAAAATTGACCCTTTTTTTTGGCAGATGCCTGCCGGGGTTCTTCCATACATGGATGTAAAAGCAACAAGCAATGGCTTTTCACAAGCCCTCCAAAAATTGACCCTTTTTTTTGGCAGATGCCTGCCGGGGTTCTTCCATAGATGGATGTAAAAGCAACAAGCAATGACTTTTCACAAGCCCTCCAAAAATTGACCCTTTTTTTTGGCAGATGCCTGCCGGGGTTCTTCCATACATGGATGTAAAAGCAACAAGCAATGGCTTTTCACAAGCCCTCCAAAAATTGATGCTTTTTTTGGCAGATGCCTGCCGGGGTTCTTCCATAGATGGATGTAAAAGCAACAAGCAATGGCTTTTCACAAGCCCTCCATAAATTGACCCTTTTTTTGGCAGATGCCTGCCGGGGTTCTTCCATACATGGATGTAAAAGCAACAAGCAATGGCTTTTCACAAGCCCTCCAAAAATTTACGCTTTTTTTGGCAGATGCCTGCCAGGGTTCTTCCATACATGGATGTAAAAGCAACAAGCAATGGCTTTTCACAAGCCCTCCAAAAATTGACCCTTTTTTTTGGCAGATGCCTGCCGGGGTTCTTCCATACATGGATGTAAAAGCAACAAGCAATGGCTTTTCACAAGCCCTCCAAAAATTGACCCTTTTTTTTGGCAGATGCCTGCCGGGGTTCTTCCATACATGGATGTAAAAGCAACAAGCAATGGCTTTTCACAAGCCCTCCAAAAATTTACGCTTTTTTTGGCAGATGCCTTCCGGGGTTCTTCCATAGATGGATGTAAAAGCAACAAGCAATGACTTTTCACAAGCCCTCCAAAAATTGACGCTTTTTTTGGCAGATGCTTGCCGGGGTTCTTCCATACATGGAAGTAAAAGCAACAAGCAATGACTTTTCACAAGCCTTCCAAAAATGGACCCTTTTTATTAGCAGATGCCTGCCGGGGTTCTTCCATACATGGATGTAAAAGCAACAAGCAATGGCTTTTCACAAGCCCTCCAAAAATTTACCCTTTTTTTTGGCAGATGCCTGCCGGGGTTCTTCCATACATGGATGTAAAAGCAACAAGCAATGGCTTTTCACAAGCCCTCCAAAAATTGACCCTTTTTTTTGGCAGATGCCTGCCGGGGTTCTTCCATACATGGATGTAAAAGCAACAAGCAATGGCTTTTCACAAGCCCTCCAAAAATTTACGCTTTTTTTGGCAGATGCTTGCCGGGGTTCTTCCATACATGGAAGTAAAAGCAACAAGCAATGACTTTTCACAAGCCTTCCAAAAATGGACCCTTTTTATTAGCAGATGCCTGCCGGGGTTCTTCCATACATGGATGTAAAAGCAACAAGCAATGGCTTTTCACAAGCCCTCCAAAAATTTACCCTTTTTTTTGGCAGATGCCTGCCGGGGTTCTTCCATACATGGATGTAAAAGCAACAAGCAATGGCTTTTCACAAGCCCTCCAAAAGTTGACCCTTTTTATTGGCAGATGCCTGCCGGGGTTCTTCCATACATCGATGTAAAAGCAACAAGCAATGACTTTTCACAAGCCCTCCAAAAATTGACGCTTTTTTTGGCAGATGCTTGCCGGGGTTCTTCCATACATGGATGTAAAAGCAACAAGCAATGACTTTTCACAAGCCTTCCAAAAATGGACCCTTTTTATTAGCAGATGCCTGCCGGGGTTCTTCCATACATGGATGTAAAAGCAACAAGCAATGGCTTTTCACAAGCCCTCCAAAAATTTACCCTTTTTTTTGGCAGATGCCTGCCGGGGTTCTTCCATACATGGATGTAAAAGCAACAAGCAATGGCTTTTCACAAGCCCTCCAAAAATTTACGCTTTTTTTGGCAGATGCCTGCCGGGGTTCTTCCATAGATGGATGTAAAAGCAACAAGCAATGGCTTTTCACAAGCCCTCCAAAAATGTACCCTTTTTTTGGCAGATGCCTGTTGGGGTTCTTCCATAGATGGATGTAAAAGCAACAAGCAATGGCTTTTCATAAGCCCTCCAAAAATTGACCCTTTTTTTTGGCAGATGCCTGCCGGGGTTCTTCCATAGATGGATGTAAAAGCAACAAGCAATGACTTTTCACAAGCCCTCCAAAAATGGACCCTTTTTATTGGCAGATGCCTGCCGGGGTTCTTCCATAGATGGATGTAAAAGCAACAAGCAATGACTTTTCACAAGCCCTCCAAAAGTTGACCCTTTTTATTGGCAGATGCCTGCCGGGGTTCTTCCATACATGGATGTAAAAGCAACAAGCAATGACTTTTCACAAGCCCTCCAAAAATTGACCCTTTTTTTTGGCAGATGCCTGCCGGGGTTCTTCCATACATGGATGTAAAAGCAACAAGCAATGACTTTTCACAAGCCCTCCAAAAATTGACCCTTTTTTTTGGCAGATGCCTGCCGGGGTTCTTCCATAGATGGATGTAAAAGCAACAAGCAATGGCTTTTCACAAGCCCTCCAAAAATTGACGCTTTTTTTTGGCAGATGCCTGCCGGGGTTCTTCCATACATGGATGTAAAAGCAACAAGCAATGACTTTTCACAAGCCCTCCAAAAATTGACCCTTTTTTTTGGCAGATGCCTGCCGGGGTTCTTCCATAGATGGATGTAAAAGCAACAAGCAATGACTTTTCACAAGCCCTCCAAAAATTGACCCTTTTTTTTGGCAGATGCCTGCCGGGGTTCTTCCATACATGGATGTAAAAGCAACAAGCAATGACTTTTCACAAGCCCTCCAAAAATTGACCCTTTTTTTTGGCAGATGCCTGCCGGGGTTCTTCCATAGATGGATGTAAAAGCAACAAGCAATGACTTTTCACAAGCCCTCCAAAAATTGACCCTTTTTTTTTTGCAGATGCCTGCCGGAGTTCTTCCATACATGGATGTAAAAGCAACAAGCAATGGCTTTTCACAAGCCCTCCAAAAATGTACGCTTTTTTTGGCACATGCCTGCCGGGGTTCTTCCATACATGGATGTAAAAGCAACAAGCAATGACTTTTCACAAGCCCTCCAAAAATTGACCCTTTTTTTTGGCAGATGCCTGCCGGGGTTCTTCCATACATGGATGTAAAAGCAACAAGCAATGGCTTTTCACAAGCCCTCCAAAAATTTACCCTTTTTATTGGCAGATGCCTGCCGGGGTTCTTCCATACATGGATGTAAAAGCAACAAGCAATGGCTTTTGACAAGCCCTCCAAAAATTGACCCTTTTTATTGGCAGATGCCTGCCGGGGTTCTTCCATAGATGGATGTAAAAGTAACAAGCAAAGGCTTTTCACAAGCCCTCCAAAAATTGACCCTTTTTTTTGGCAGATGCCTGCCGGGGTTCTTCCATACATGGATGTAAAAGCAACAAGCAATGGCTTTTCACAAGCCCTCCAAAAATTTACGCTTTTTTTGGCAGATGCCTGCCGGGGTTCTTCCATAGATGGATGTAAAAGCAACAAGCAATGACTTTTCACAAGCCCTCCAAAAATTGACCCTTTTTATTGGCAGATGCCTGCCGGGGTTCTTCCATACATGGATGTAAAAGCAAGAAGCAATGGCTTTTCACAAGCCCTCCAAAAATTGACGCTTTTTTTGGCAGATGCCTGCCGGGGTTCTTCCATACATGGATGTAAAAGCAACAAGCAATGGCTTTTTTTACAAGCCCTCCAAAAATTGACCCTTTTTTTTGGCAGATGCCTGCCGGGGTTCTTCCATAGATGGATGTAAAAGCAACAAGCAATGACTTTTCACAAGCCCTCCAAAAATTGACCCTTTTTTTTTTGCAGATGCCTGCCGGAGTTCTTCCATACATGGATGTAAAAGCAACAAGCAATGGCTTTTCACAAGCCCTCCAAAAATGTACGCTTTTTTTGGCACATGCCTGCCGGGGTTCTTCCATACATGGATGTAAAAGCAACAAGCAATGACTTTTCACAAGCCCTCCAAAAATTGACCCTTTTTTTTGGCAGATGCCTGCCGGGGTTCTTCCATACATGGATGTAAAAGCAACAAGCAATGGCTTTTCACAAGCCCTCCAAAAATTTACCCTTTTTATTGGCAGATGCCTGCCGGGGTTCTTCCATACATGGATGTAAAAGCAACAAGCAATGGCTTTTGACAAGCCCTCCAAAAATTGACCCTTTTTATTGGCAGATGCCTGCCGGGGTTCTTCCATAGATGGATGTAAAAGTAACAAGCAAAGGCTTTTCACAAGCCCTCCAAAAATTGACCCTTTTTTTTGGCAGATGCCTGCCGGGGTTCTTCCATACATGGATGTAAAAGCAACAAGCAATGGCTTTTCACAAGCCCTCCAAAAATTTACGCTTTTTTTGGCAGATGCCTGCCGGGGTTCTTCCATAGATGGATGTAAAAGCAACAAGCAATGACTTTTCACAAGCCCTCCAAAAATTGACCCTTTTTATTGGCTGATGCCTGCCGGGGTTCTTCCATACATGGATGTAAAAGCAACAAGCAATGACTTTTCACAAGCCCTCCAAAAATTGACGCTTTTTTTGGCAGATGCCTGCCGGGGTTCTTCCATAGATGGATGTAAAAGCAACAAGCAATGACTTTTCACAAGCCCTCCAAAAATTGACCCTTTTTTTTGGCAGATGCCTGCCGGGGTTCTTCCATACATGGATGTAAAAGCAACAAGCAATGACTTTTCACAAGCCCTCCAAAAATTGACCCTTTTTTTTGGCAGATGCCTGCCGGGGTTCTTCCATAGATGGATGTAAAAGCAACAAGCAATGGCTTTTCACAAGCCCTCCAAAAATTGACCCTTTTTATTGGCAGATGCCTGCCGGGGTTCTTCCATACATGGATGTAAAAGCAACAAGCAATGACTTTTCACAAGCCCTCCAAAAATTGACCCTTTTTTTTGGCAGATGCCTGCCGGGGTTCTTCCATACATGGATGTAAAAGCAACAAGCAATGGCTTTTCACAAGCCCTCCAAAAATTGACCCTTTTTTTGGGCAGATGCCTGCCGGGGTTCTTCCATACATCGATGTAAAAGCAACAAGCAATGGCTTTTGAGAAGCCCTCCAAAAATTGACCCTTTATATTGGCAGATGCCTGCCGGGGTTCTTCCATACATGGATGTAAAAGCAACAAGCAATGGCTTTTGACAAGCCCTCCAAAAATTGACCCTTTTTATTGGCAGATGCCTGCCGGGGTTCTTCCATACATGGATGTAAAAGCAACAAGCAATGGCTTTTCACAAGCCCTCCAAAAATTGACGCTTTTTTTGGCAGATGCCTGCCGGGGTTCTTCCATACATGGATGTAAAAGCAACAAGCAATGGCTTTTCACAAGCCCTCCAAAAATTGACCCTTTTTATTGGCAGATGCCTGCCGGGGTTCTTCCATAGATGGATGTAAAAGCAACAAGCAATGACTTTTCACAAGCCCTCCAAAAATTGACCCTTTTTATTGGCAGATGCCTGCCAGGGTTCTTCCATACATGGATGTAAAAGCAACAAGCAATGGCTTTTGACAAGCCCTCCAAAAATTGACCCTTTTTTTGGGCAGATGCCTGCCGGGGTTCTTCCATACATCGATGTAAAAGCAACAAGCAATGGCTTTTGAGAAGCCCTCCAAAAATTGACCCTTTTTATTGGCAGATGCCTGCCGGGGTTCTTCCATACATGGATGTAAAAGCAACAAGCAATGGCTTTTCACAAGCCCTCCAAAAATTGACGCTTTTTTTGGCAGATGCCTGCCGGGGTTCTTCCATAGATGGATGTAAAAGCAACAAGCAATGGCTTTTGACAAGCCCTCCAAAAATTGACCCTTTTTATTGGCAGATGCCTGCCGGGGTTCTTCCATACATGGATGTAAAAGCAACAAGCAATGGCTTTTCACAAGAACTCCAAAAATTGACGCTTTTTTTGGCAGATGCTGCCGGGGTTCTTCCATACATGGATGTAAAAGCAACAAGCAATGACTTTTCACAAGCCCTCCAAAAATTGACCCTTTTTTTTGGCAGATGCCTGCCGGGGTTCTTCCATACATGGATGTAAAAGCAACAAGCAATGGCTTTTCACAAGCCCTCCAAAAATTGACCCTTTTTATTGGCAGATGCCTGCCGGGGTTCTTCCATACATGGATGTAAAAGCAACAAGCAATGGCTTTTCACAAGCCCTCCAAGAATTGACCCTTTTTATTGGCAGATGCCTGCCGGGGTTCTTCCATACATGGATGTAAAAGCAACAAGCAATGGCTTTTGACAAGCCCTCCAAAAATTTACCCTTTTTATTGGCAGATGCCTGCCGGGGTTCTTCCATACATGGATGTAAAAGCAACAAGCAATGGCTTTTCACAAGCCCTCCAAAAATTTACCCTTTTTTTTGGCAGATGCCTGCCGGGGTTCCTCCATAGATGGATGTAAAAGCAACAAGCAATGGCTTTTCACAAGCCCTCCAAAAATTGACGCTTTTTTTGGCAGATGCCTGCCGGGGTTCTTCCATACATGGATGTAAAAGCAACAAGCAATGGCTTTTTACAAGCCCTCCAAAAATTGACGCTTTTTTTGGCAGATGCCTGCCGGGGTTCCTCCATAGATGGATGTAAAAGCAACAAGCAATGGCTTTTCACAAGCCCTCCAAAAATTGACCCTTTTTTTTGGCAGATGCCTGCCGGGGTTCTTCCATAATGGATGTAAAAGCAACAAGCAATGGCTTTTCACAAGCCCTCCAAAAATTGACCCTTTTTTTTGGCAGATGCCTGCCGGGGTTCTTCCATACATGGATGTAAAAGCAACAAGCAATGGCTTTTCACAAGCCCTCCAAAAATTTACGCTTTTCTTGGCAGATGCCTGCCGGGGTTCTTCCATAGATGGATGTAAAAGCAACAAGCAATGACTTTTCACAAGCCCTCCAAAAATTGACCCTTTTTTTTGGCAGATGCCTGCCGGGGTTCTTCCATACATGGATGTAAAAGCAACAAGCAAAGGCTTTTCACAAGCCCTCCAAAAATTGACCCTTTTTATTGGCTGATGCCTGCCGGGGTTCTTCCATACATGGATGTAAAAGCAACAAGCAATGGCTTTTCACAAGCCCTCCAAAAATTGACGCTTTTTTTTGGCAGATGCCTGCCGGGGTTCTTCCATAGATGGATGTAAAAGCAACAAGCAATGGCTTTTCACAAGCCCTCCAAAAATTGACCCTTTTTTTTGGCAGATGCCTGCCGGGGTTCTTCCATACATGGATGTAAAAGCAACAAGCAATGGCTTTTCACAAGCCCTCCAAAAATTGACCCTTTTTATTGGCAGATGCCTGCCGGGGTTCTTCCATACATGGATGTAAAAGCAACAAGCAATGGCTTTTCACAAGCCCTCCAAAAATTGACCCTTTTTTTTGGCAGATGCCTGCCGGGGTTCTTCCATACATGGATGTAAAAGCAACAAGCAATGGCTTTTCACAAGCCCTCCAAAAATTTACGCTTTTTTTGGCAGATGCCTGCCGGGGTTCTTCCATAGATGGATGTAAAAGCAACAAGCAATGACTTTTCACAAGCCCTCCAAAAAATTGACCCTTTTTTTTGGCAGATGCCTGCCGGGGTTCTTCCATACATGGATGTAAAAGCAACAAGCAATGGCTTTTCACAAGCCCTCCAAAAATTGACCCTTTTTATTGGCAGATGCCTGCTGGGGTTCTTCCATACATGGATGTAAAAGCAACAAGCAATGGCTTTTCACAAGCCCTCCAAAAATTTACGCTTTTCTTGGCAGATGCCTGCCGGGGTTCATCCATAGATGGATGTAAAAGCAACAAGCAATGACTTTTCACAAGCCCTCCAAAAATTGACCCTTTTTTTTGGCAGATGCCTGCCGGGGTTCTTCCATAGATGGATGTAAAAGCAACAAGCAATGACTTTTCACAAGCCCTCCAAAAATTGACCCTTTTTTTTGGCAGATGCCTGCCGGGGTTCTTCCATACATGGATGTAAAAGCAACAAGCAATGGCTTTTGACAAGCCCTCCAAAAGTTGACCCTTTTTATTGGCAGATGCCTGCCGGGGTTCTTCCATACATGGATGTAAAAGCAACAAGCAATGGCTTTTCACAAGCCCTCCAAAAATTGACGCTTTTTTTGACAGATGCCTGCCGGGGTTCTTCCATAGATGGATGTAAAAGCAACAAGCAATGGCTTTTCACAAGCCCTCCAAAAATTGACCCTTTTTTTTGGCAGATGCCTGCCGGGGTTCTTCCATAATGGATGTAAAAGCAACAAGCAATGACTTTTCACAAGCCCTCCAAAAATTGACCCTTTTTTTTGGCAGATGCCTGCCGGGGTTCTTCCATACATGGATGTAAAAGCAACAAGCAATGGCTTTTCACAAGCCCTCCAAAAATTGACCCTTTTTATTGGCAGATGCCTGCCGGGGTTCTTCCATACATGGATGTAAAAGCAACAAGCAATGGATTTTCACAAGCCCTCCAAAAATTGACCCTTTTTATTGGCAGATGCCTGCCGGGGTTCTTCCATACATGGATGTAAAAGCAACAAGCAATGGCTTTTCACAAGCCCTCCAAAAATTGACGCTTTTTTTGGCAGATGCCTGCCGGGGTTCTTCCATAGATGGATGTAAAAGCAACAAGCAATGACTTTTCACAAGCCCTCCAAAAATTGACCCTTTTTTTTGGCAGATGCCTGCCGGGGTTCTTCCATACATGGATGTAAAAGCAACAAGCAATGGCTTTTCACAAGCCCTCCAAAAATTGACCCTTTTTTTTGGCAGATGCCTGCCGGGGTTCTTCCATACATGGATGTAAAAGCAACAAGCAATGACTTTTCACAAGCCCTCCAAAAATTGACCCTTTTTTTTGGCAGATGCCTGCCGGGGTTCTTCCATACATGGATGTAAAAGCAACAAGCAATGGCTTTTCACAAGCCCTCCAAAAATTGACGCTTTTTTTGGCAGATGCCTGCCGGGGTTCTTCCATACATGGATGTAAAAGCAACAAGCAATGACTTTTCACAAGCCCTCCAAAAATTGACCCTTTTTTTTGGCAGATGCCTGCCGGGGTTCTTCCATACATGGATGTAAAAGCAACAAGCAATGACTTTTCACAAGCCCTCCAAAAATTGACCCTTTTTTTTGGCAGATGCCTGCCGGGGTTCTTCCATGCATGGATGTAAAAGCAACAAGCAATGGCTTTTCACAAGCCCTCCAAAAATTGACCCTTTTTATTGGCAGATGCCTGCCGGGGTTCTTCCATACATGGATGTAAAAGCAACAAGCAATGACTTTTCACAAGCCCTCCAAAAATTGACCCTTTTTTTTTGCAGATGCCTGCCGGAGTTCTTCCATACATGGATGTAAAAGCAACAAGCAATGGCTTTTCACAAGCCCTCCAAAAATGTACGCTTTTTTGGCACATGCCTGCCGGGGTTCTTCCATACATGGATGTAAAAGCAACAAGCAATGACTTTTCACAAGCCCTCCAAAAATTGACCCTTTTTATTGGCAGATGCCTGCCGGGGTTCTTCCATACATGGATGTAAAAGCAACAAGCAATGGCTTTTGACAAGCCCTCCAAAAATTGACCCTTTTTATTGGCAGATGCCTGCCGGGGTTCTTCCATACATGGATGTAAAAGCAACAAGCAATGGCTTTTCACAAGCCCTCCAAAAATTGACCCTTTTTATTGGCAGATGCCTGCCGGGGTTCTTCCATACATGGATGTAAAAGCAACAAGCAATGACTTTTCACAAGCCCTCCAAAAATTGACGCTTTTTTTGGCAGATGCCTGCCGGGGTTCTTCCATAGATGGATGTAAAAGCAACAAGCAATGACTTTTCACAAGCCCTCCAAAAATTGACCCTTTTTTTTGGCAGATGCCTGCCGGGGTTCTTCCATACATGGATGTAAAAGCAACAAGCAATGACTTTTCACAAGCCCTCCAAAAATTGACCCTTTTTTTTGGCAGATGCCTGCCGGGGTTCTTCCATAGATGGATGTAAAAGCAACAAGCAATGGCTTTTCACAAGCCCTCCAAAAATTGACCCTTTTTATTGGCAGATGCCTGCCGGGGTTCTTCCATACATGGATGTAAAAGCAACAAGCAATGGCTTTTCACAAGCCCTCCAAAAATGTACCCTTTTTTTGGCAGATGCCTGCCGGGGTTCTTCCATACATGGATGTAAAAGCAACAAGCAATGGCTTTTCACAAGCCCTCCAAAAATTTACCCTTTTTTTTGGCAGATGCCTGCCGGGGTTCTTCCATACATGGATGTAAAAGCAACAAGCAATGGCTTTTAACAAGCCCTCCAAAAATGGACCCTTTTTATTGGCAGATGCCTGCCGGGGTTCTTCCATACATGGATGTAAAAGCAACAAGCAATGACTTTTCACAAGCCGTCCAAAAATTGACCCTTTTTTTTGGCAGATGCCTGCCGGGGTTCTTCCATACATGGATGTAAAAGCAACAAGCAATGACTTTTCACAAGCCCTCCAAAAATTGACCCTTTTTTTTGGCAGATGCCTGCCGGGGTTCTTCCATAGATGGATGTAAAAGCAACAAGCAATGGCTTTTCACAAGCCCTCCAAAAATTGACGCTTTTTTTTGGCAGATGCCTGCCGGGGTTCTTCCATACATGGATGTAAAAGCAACAAGCAATGACTTTTCACAAGCCCTCCAAAAATTGACCCTTTTTTTTGGCAGATGCCTGCCGGGGTTCTTCCATAGATGGATGTAAAAGCAACAAGCAATGACTTTTCACAAGCCCTCCAAAAATTGACCCTTTTTTTTGGCAGATGCCTGCCGGGGTTCTTCCATACATGGATGTAAAAGCAACAAGCAATGACTTTTCACAAGCCCTCCAAAAATTGACCCTTTTTTTTGGCAGATGCCTGCCGGGGTTCTTCCATAGATGGATGTAAAAGCAACAAGCAATGACTTTTCACAAGCCCTCCAAAAATTGACCCTTTTTTTTTTGCAGATGCCTGCCGGGGTTCTTCCATACATGGATGTAAAAGCAACAAGCAATGACTTTTCACAAGCCCTCCAAAAATTGACGCTTTTTTTGGCAGATGCCTGCCGGGGTTCTTCCATACATGGATGTAAAAGCAACAAGCAATGGCTTTTCACAAGCCCTCCAAAAATTTACCCTTTTTATTGGCAGATGCCTGCCGGGGTTCTTCCATACATGGATGTAAAAGCAACAAGCAATGGCTTTTGACAAGCCCTCCAAAAATTGACCCTTTTTATTGGCAGATGCCTGCCGGGGTTCTTCCATAGATGGATGTAAAAGTAACAAGCAAAGGCTTTTCACAAGCCCTCCAAAAATTGACCCTTTTTTTTGGCAGATGCCTGCCGGGGTTCTTCCATACATGGATGTAAAAGCAACAAGCAATGGCTTTTCACAAGCCCTCCAAAAATTTACGCTTTTTTTGGCAGATGCCTGCCGGGGTTCTTCCATAGATGGATGTAAAAGCAACAAGCAATGACTTTTCACAAGCCCTCCAAAAATTGACCCTTTTTATTGGCAGATGCCTGCCGGGGTTCTTCCATACATGGATGTAAAAGCAAGAAGCAATGGCTTTTCACAAGCCCTCCAAAAATTGACGCTTTTTTTGGCAGATGCCTGCCGGGGTTCTTCCATACATGGATGTAAAAGCAACAAGCAATGGCTTTTTTTACAAGCCCTCCAAAAATTGACCCTTTTTTTTTGGCAGATGCCTGCCGGGGTTCTTCCATAGATGGATGTAAAAGCAACAAGCAATGACTTTTCACAAGCCCTCCAAAAATTGACCCTTTTTTTTGGCAGATGCCTGCCGGGGTTCTTCCATACATGGATGTAAAAGCAACAAGCAATGACTTTTCACAAGCCCTCCAAAAATTGACCCTTTTTTTTGGCAGATGCCTGCCGGGGTTCTTCCATAGATGGATGTAAAAGCAACAAGCAATGGCTTTTCACAAGCCCTCCAAAAATTGACCCTTTTTATTGGCAGATGCCTGCCGGGGTTCTTCCATACATGGATGTAAAAGCAACAAGCAATGACTTTTCACAAGCCCTCCAAAAATTGACCCTTTTTTTTGGCAGATGCCTGCCGGGGTTCTTCCATACATGGATGTAAAAGCAACAAGCAATGGCTTTTCACAAGCCCTACAAAAATTGACCCTTTTTTTTGGCAGATGCCTGCCGGGGTTCTTCCATACATGGATGTAAAAGCAACAAGCAATGGCTTTTCACAAGCCCTCCAAAAATTGACCCTTTTTTTGGGCAGATGCCTGCCGGGGTTCTTCCATACATCGATGTAAAAGCAACAAGCAATGGCTTTTGAGAAGCCCTCCAAAAATTGACCTTTTTTATTGGCAGATGCCTGCCGGGGTTCTTCCATACATGGATGTAAAAGCAACAAGCAATGGCTTTTGACAAGCCCTCCAAAAATTGACCCTTTTTATTGGCAGATGCCTGCCGGGGTTCTTCCATACATGGATGTAAAAGCAACAAGCAATGGCTTTTCACAAGCCCTCCAAAAATTGACGTTTTTTTTGGCAGATGCCTGCCGGGGTTCTTCCATACATGGATGTAAAAGCAACAAGCAATGACTTTTCACAAGCCCTCCAAAAATTGACCCTTTTTTTTGGCAGATGCCTGCCGGGGTTCTTCCATACATGGATGTAAAAGCAACAAGCAATGGCTTTTCACAAGCCCTCCAAAAATTGACCCTTTTTATTGGCAGATGCCTGCCGGGGTTCTTCCATAGATGGATGTAAAAGCAACAAGCAATGACTTTTCACAAGCCCTCCAAAAATTGACCCTTTTTATTGGCAGATGCCTGCCAGGGTTCTTCCATACATGGATGTAAAAGCAACAAGCAATGGCTTTTGACAAGCCCTCCAAAAATTGACCCTTTTTTTGGGCAGATGCCTGCTGGGGTTCTTCCATACATCGATGTAAAAGCAACAAGCAATGGCTTTTGAGAAGCCCTCCAAAAATTGACCCTTTTTATTGGCAGATGCCTGCCGGGGTTCTTCCATACATGGATGTAAAAGCAACAAGCAATGGCTTTTCACAAGCCCTCCAAAAATTGACCCTTTTTTTTGGCAGATGCCTGCCGGGGTTCTTCCATACATGGATGTAAAAGCAACAAGCAATGGCTTTTCACAAGCCCTCCAAAAATTGACCCTTTTTATTGGCAGATGCCTGCCGGGGTTCTTCCATACATGGATGTAAAAGCAACAAGCAATGGCTTTTCACAAGCCCTCCAAGAATTGACCCTTTTTATTGGCAGATGCCTGCCGGGGTTCTTCCATACATGGATGTAAAAGCAACAAGCAATGGCTTTTGACAAGCCCTCCAAAAATTTACCCTTTTTATTGGCAGATGCCTGCCGGGGTTCTTCCATACATGGATGTAAAAGCAACAAGCAATGGCTTTTCACAAGCCCTCCAAAAATTTACCCTTTTTTTTGGCAGATGCCTGCCGGGGTTCCTCCATAGATGGATGTAAAAGCAACAAGCAATGGCTTTTCACAAGCCCTCCAAAAATTGACGCTTTTTTTGGCAGATGCCTGCCGGGGTTCTTCCATACATGGATGTAAAAGCAACAAGCAATGGCTTTTTACAAGCCCTCCAAAAATTGACGCTTTTTTTGGCAGATGCCTGCCGGGGTTCCTCCATAGATGGATGTAAAAGCAACAAGCAATGGCTTTTCACAAGCCCTCCAAAAATTGACCCTTTTTTTTGGCAGATGCCTGCCGGGGTTCTTCCATACATGGATGTAAAAGCAACAAGCAATGACTTTTCACAAGCCCTCCAAAAATTGACGCTTTTTTTGGCAGATGCCTGCCGGGGTTCTTCCATAGATGGATGTAAAAGCAACAAGCAATGGCTTTTCACAAGCCCTTCAAAAATTTACCCTTTTTTTTGGCAGATGCCTGCCGGGGTTCTTCCATACATGGATGTAAAAGCAACAAGCAATGGCTTTTCACAAGCCCTCCAAAAATTGTCGCTTTTTTTGGTAGATGCCTGCCGGGGTTCTTCCATAGATGGATGTAAAAGCAACAAGCAATGACTTTTCACAAGCCCTCCAAAAATTGACCCTTTTTTTTGGCAGATGCCTGCCGGGGTTCTTCCATAGATGGATGTAAAAGCAACAAGCAATGACTTTTATCAAGCCTTCTAAAAATTGACGCTTTTTTTGGCAGATGCCTGCCGGGGTTCTTCCATAGATGGATGTAAAAGCAACAAGCAATGACTTTTCACAAGCCCTTCAAAAATTGATGCTTTTTTTGGCAGATGCCTGCCGGGGTTCTTCCATAGATGGATGTAAAAGCAACAAGCAATGACTTTTCACAAGCCCTCCAAAAATTGACCCTTTTTTTTGGCAGATGCCTGCCGGGGTTCTTCCATACATGGATGTAAAAGCAACAAGCAATGGCTTTTCACAAGCCCTCCAAAAATTGACGCTTTTTTTGGAAGATGCCTGCCGGGGTTCTTCCATAGATGGATGTAAAAGCAACAAGCAATGGCTTTTCACAAGCCCTCCAAAAATTGACGCTTTTTTTGGCAGATGCCTGCCGGGGTTCTTCCATAGATGGATGTAAAAGCAACAAGCAATGACTTTTCACAAGCCCTCCAAAAATTGACGCTTTTTTTGTCAGATGCCTGCCGGGGTTCTTCCATAGATGGATGTAAAAGCAACAAGCAATGGCTTTTCACAAGCCCTACAAAAATTGACCCTTTTTATTGGCAGATGCCTGCCGGGGTTCTTCCATACATGGATGTAAAAGCAACAAGCAATGACTTTTCACAAGCCCTCCAAAAATTTACGCTTTTTTTGGCAGATGACTGCCGGGGTTCTTCCATAGATGGATGTAAAAGCAACAAGCAATGGCTTTTCACAAGCCCTCCAAAAATGTACCCTTTTTATTGGCAGATGCCTGCCGGGGTTCTTCCATAGATGGATGTAAAAGCAACAAGCAATGACTTTTCACAAGCCCTCCAAAAATTGACCCTTTTTTTTGGCAAATGCCTGCCGGGGTTCTTCCATACATGGATGTAAAAGCAACAAGCAATGGCTTTTGACAAGCCCTCCAAAAGTTGACCCTTTTTATTGGCAGATGCCTGCCGGGGTTCTTCCATAGATGGATGTAAAAGCAACAAGCAAAGGCTTTTCACAAGCCCTCAAAAATTGACCCTTTTTATTGGCAGATGCCTGCCGGGGTTCTTCCATACATGGATGTAAAAGCAACAAGCAATGGCTTTTCACAAGCCCTCCAAAAATTGACCCTTTTTTTTGGCAGATGCCTGCCGGGGTTCTTCCATACATGGATGTAAAAGCAACAAGCAATGGCTTTTCACAAGCCCTCCAAAAATTGACCCTTTTTTTTGGCAGATGCCTGCCGGGGTTCTTCCATACATGGATGTAAAAGCAACAAGCAATGACTTTTCACAAGCTCTCCAAAAATTGACGCTTTTTTTGGCAGATGCCTGCCGGGGTTCTTCCATACATGGATGTAAAAGCAACAAGCAATGGCTTTTCACAAGCCCTCCAAAAATTGACCCTTTTTTTTGGCAGATGCCTGCCGGGGTTCTTCCATACATCGATGTAAAAGCAACAAGCAATGGCTTTTGAAAAGCCCTCCAAGAATTGACCCTTTTTTTTGGCAGATGCCTGCCGGGGTTCTTCCATACATGGATGTAAAAGCAACAAGCAATGACTTTTCACAAGCCCTCCAAAAATTGACGCTTTTTTTGGCAGATGCCTGCCGGGGTTCTTCCATAGATGGATGTAAAAGCAACAAGCAATGGCTTTTGACAAGCCCTAAAAAAATGGACCCTTTTTTTTGGCAGATGCCTGCCGGGGTTCTTCCATAGATGGATGTAAAAGCAACAAGCAATGCCTTTTCACAAGCCCTCCAAAAATTGACCCTTTTTTTTGGCAGATGCCTGCCGGGGTTCTTCCATACATGGATGTAAAAGCAACAAGCAATGGCTTTTCACAAGCCCTCCAAAAACGTACGCTTTTTTTGGCAGATGCCTGCCGGGGTTCTTCCATAGATGGATGTAAAAGCAACAAGCAATGGCTTTTCAAAAGCCCTCCAAAAATTGACCCTTTTTTTGGCAGATGCCTGCCGGGGTTCTTCCATAGATGGATGTAAAAGCAACAAGCAATGGCTTTTCACAAGCCCTTCAAAAATTTACCCTTTTTTTTGGCAGATGCCTGCCGGGGTTCTTCCATAGATGGATGTAAAAGCAACAAGCAATGGCTTTTGACAAGCCCTCCAAAAATTGACCCTTTTTTTTGGCAGATGCCTGCCGGGGTTCTTCCATACATGGATGTAAAAGCAACAAGCAATGGCTTTTCACAAGCCCTCCAAAAATTGACCCTTTTTTTTGGCAGATGCCTGCCGGGGGTTCTTCCATACATGGATGTAAAAGCAACAAGCAATGGCTTTTCACAAGCCCTCCAAAAATTTACGCTTTTTTTGGCAGATGCCTGCCGGGGTTCTTCCATAGATGGATGTAAAAGCAACAAGCAATGGCTTTTGACAAGCCCTCCAAAAATTGACCCTTTTTATTGGCAGATGCCTGCCGGGGTTCTTCCATACATGGATGTAAAAGCAACAAGCAATGGCTTTTCACAAGCCCTCCAAAAATTGACGCTTTTTTTGGCAGATGCCTGCCGGGGTTCTTCCATACATGGATGTAAAAGCAACAAGCAATGACTTTTCACAAGCCCTCCAAAAATTGACCCTTTTTTTTGGCAGATGCCTGCCGGGGTTCTTCCATACATGGATGTAAAAGCAACAAGCAATGGCTTTTCACAAGCCCTCCAAAAATTGACCCTTTTTTTTGGCAGATGCCTGCCGGGGTTCTTCCATAGATGGATGTAAAAGCAACAAGCAATGGCTTTTGACAAGCCCTCCAAAAATTGACCCTTTTTATTGGCAGATGCCTGCCGGGGATCTTCCATACATGGATGTAAAAGCAACAAGCAATGGCTTTTCACAAGCCCTCCAAAAATTGACGCTTTTTTTGGCAGATGCCTGCCGGGGTTCTTCCATACATGGATGTAAAAGCAACAAGCAATGACTTTTCACAAGCCCTCCAAAAATTGACCCTTTTTTTTGGCAGATGCCTGCCGGGGTTCTTCCATACATGGATGTAAAAGCAACAAGCAATGGCTTTTCACAAGCCCTCCAAAAATTGACCCTTTTTATTGGCAGATGCCTGCCGGGGTTCTTCCATACATGGATGTAAAAGCAACAAGCAATGGCTTTTCACAAGCCCTCCAAGAATTGACCCTTTTTATTGGCAGATGCCTGCCGGGGTTCTTCCATACATGGATGTAAAAGCAACAAGCAATGGCTTTTGACAAGCCCTCCAAAAATTTACCCTTTTTATTGGCAGATGCCTGCCGGGGTTCTTCCATACATGGATGTAAAAGCAACAAGCAATGGCTTTTCACAAGCCCTCCAAAAATGTACCCTTTTTTTTGGCAGATGCCTGCCGGGGTTCTTCCATACATGGATGTAAAAGCAACAAGCAATGGCTTTTCACAAGCCCTCCAAAAATTGACCCTTTTTTTTGGCAGATGCCTGCCGGGGTTCTTCCATACATGGATGTAAAAGCAACAAGCAATGACTTTTCACAAGCCCCCCAAAAATTGACCCTTTTTTTTGGCAGATGCCTGCCGGGGTTCTTCCATACATGGATGTAAAAGCAACAAGCAATGGCTTTTCACAAGCCCTCCAAAAATTGACGCTTTTTTTGGCAGATGCCTGCCGGGGTTCTTCCATAGATGGATGTAAAAGCAACAAGCAATGGCTTTTCACAAGCCCTTCAAAAATGTACACTTTTTTTTGGCAGATGCCTGCCGGGGTTCTTCCATAGATGGATGTAAAAGCAACAAGCAATGGCTTTTCACAAGCCCTCCAAAAATTGACCCTTTTTTTTGGCAGATGCCTGCCGGGGTTCTTCCATACATGGATGTAAAAGCAACAAGCAATGACTTTTCACAAGCCCTCCAAAAATTGACCCTTTTTTTTGGCAGATGCCTGCCGGGGTTCTTCCATACATGGATGTAAAAGCAACAAGCAATGACTTTTCACAAGCCCTCCAAAAATTGACCCTTTTTATTGGCAGATGCCTGCCGGGGTTCTTCCATACATGGATGTAAAAGCAACAAGCAATGGCTTTTCACAAGCCCTCCAAAAATTGTCGCTTTTTTTGGTAGATGCCTGCCGGGGTTCTTCCATAGATGGATGTAAAAGCAACAAGCAATGACTTTTCACAAGCCCTCCAAAAATTTACGCTTTTTTTGGCAGATGCCTGCCGGGGTTCTTCCATAGATGGATGTAAAAGCAACAAGCAATGACTTTTCACAAGCCCTTCAAAAATTGATGCTTTTTTTGGCAGATGCCTGCCGGGGTTCTTCCATAGATGGATGTAAAAGCAACAAGCAATGACTTTTCACAAGCCCTTCCTAAATTGATGCTTTTTTTGGCAGATGCCTGCCGGGGTTCTTCCATACATGGATGTAAAAGCAACAAGCAATGGCTTTTCACAAGCCCTCCAAAAATTGACCCTTTTTTTTGGCAGATGCCTGCCGGGGTTCTTCCATAGATGGATGTAAAAGCAACAAGCAATGACTTTTCACAAGCCCTCCAAAAATTGACCCTTTTTTTTGGCAGATGCCTGCCGGGGTTCTTCCATACATGGATGTAAAAGCAACAAGCAATGGCTTTTCACAAGCCCTCCAAAAATTGACGCTTTTTTTTGTCAGATGCCTGCCGGGGTTCTTCCATAGATGGATGTAAAAGCAACAAGCAATGGCTTTTCACAAGCACTCCAAAAATTGACGCTTTTTTTGGCAGATGCCTGCCGGGGTTCTTCCATAGATGGATGTAAAAGCAACAAGCAATGACTTTTCACAAGCCCTCCAAAAATTTACGCTTTTTTTGTCAGATGCCTGCCGGGGTTCTTCCATAGATGGATGTAAAAGCAACAAGAAATGGCTTTTCACAAGCCCTCCAAAAATTGACCCTTTTTTTTGGCAGATGCCTGCCAAGGTTCTTCCATACATGGATGTAAAAGCAACAAGCAATGGCTTTTGACAAGCCCTCCAAAAATTGACCCTTTTTATTGGCAGATGCCTGCCGGGGTTCTTCCATACATGGATGTAAAAGCAACAAGCAATGGCTTTTCACAAGCCCTCCAAAAATTGTCACTTTTTTTGGCAGATGCCTGCCGGGGTTCTTCCATACATGGATGTAAAAGCAACAAGCAATGGCTTTTCACAAGCCCTCCAAAAATTGACCCTTTTTTTTGGCAGATGCCTGCCGGGGTTCATCCATACATGGATGTAAAAGCAACAAGCAATGACTTTTCACAAGCCCTCCAAAAATTGACCCTTTTTATTGGCAGATGCCTGCCGGGGTTCTTCCATACATGGATGTAAAAGCAACAAGCAATGGCTTTTCACAAGCCCTCCAAAAATTGTCGCTTTTTTTGGTAGATGCCTGCCGGGGTTCTTCCATAGATGGATGTAAAAGCAACAAGCAATGACTTTTCACAAGCCCTCCAAAAATTGACGCTTTTTTTGGCAGATGCCTGCCGGGGTTCTTCCATAGATGGATGTAAAAGCAACAAGCAATGACTTTTCACAAGCCCTCCAAAAATTGACCCTTTTTTTTGGCAGATGCCTGCCGGGGTTCTTCCATAGATGGATGTAAAAGCAACAAGCAATGGCTTTTATCAAGCCTTCTAAAAATTGACGCTTTTTTTGGCAGATGCCTGCCGGGGTTCTTCCATAGATGGATGTAAAAGCAACAAGCAATGACTTTTCACAAGCCCTTCAAAAATTGATGCTTTTTTTGGCAGATGCCTGCCGGGGTTCTTCCATAGATGGATGTAAAAGCAACAAGCAATGACTTTTCACAAGCCCTCCAAAAATTGACGCTTTTTTTGGAAGATGCCTGCCGGGGTTCTTCCATAGATGGATGTAAAAGCAACAAGCAATGGCTTTTCACAAGCCCTCCAAAAATTGACGCTTTTTTTGGCAGATGCCTGCCGGGGTTCTTCCATAGATGGATGTAAAAGCAACAAGCAATGACTTTTCACAAGCCCTCCAAAAATTGACGCTTTTTTTGTCAGATGCCTGCCGGGGTTCTTCCATAGATGGATGTAAAAGCAACAAGCAATGGCTTTTCACAAGCCCTACAAAAATTGACCCTTTTTATTGGCAGATGCCTGCCGGGGTTCTTCCATACATGGATGTAAAAGCAACAAGCAATGACTTTTATCAAGCCTTCTAAAAATTGACCCTTTTTTTGGCAGATGCCTGCCGGGGTTCTTCCATAGATGGATGTAAAAGCAACAAGCAATGACTTTTCACAAGCCCTCCAAAAATTGACGCTTTTTTTGGCAGATGCCTGCCGGGGTTCTTCCATACATGGATGTAAAAGCAACAAGCAATGACTTTTCACAAGCCCTCCAAAAATTGACCCTTTTTTTTGGCAGATGCCTGCCGGGGTTCTTCCATAGATGGATGTAAAAGCAACAAGCAATGACTTTTCACAAGCCCTCCAAAAATTTACGCTTTCTTTGGCAGATGCCTGCCAGGGTTCTTCCATACATGGATGTAAAAGCAACAAGCAATGGCTTTTCACAAGCCCTCCAAAAATTGACGCTTTTTTTGGCAGATGCCTGCCGGGGTTCTTCCATGGATGGATGTAAAAGCAACAAGCAATGACTTTTCACAAGCCCTCCAAAAATTGACCCTTTTTTTTGGCAGATGCCTGCCGGGGTTCTTCCATACATGGATGTAAAAGCAACAAGCAATGGCTTTTCACAAGCCCTCCAAAAATTGACGCTTTTTTTGGCAGATGCCTGCCGGGGTTCTTCCATACATGGATGTAAAAGCAAAAAAGCAATGACTTTTATCAAGCCTTCTAAAAATTGACCCTTTTTTTGGCAGATGCCTGCCGGGGTTCTTCCATAGATGGATGTAAAAGCAACAAGCAATGACTTTTCACAAGCCCTCCAAAAATTGACGCTTTTTTTGGCAGATGCCTGCCGGGGTTCTTCCATACATGGATGTAAAAGCAACAAGCAATGACTTTTCACAAGCCCTCCAAAAATTGACCCTTTTTTTTGGCAGATGCCTGCCGGGGTTCTTCCATAGATGGATGTAAAAGCAACAAGCAATGACTTTTCACAAGCCCTCCAAAAATTTACGCTTTCTTTGGCAGATGCCTGCCGGGGTTCTTCCATACATGGATGTAAAAGCAACAAGAAATGGCTTTTCACAAGCCCTCCAAAAATTGACCCTTTTTTTTGGCAGATGCCTGCCGGGGTTCTTCCATACATAGATGTAAAAGCATTAAAGCAACAAGCAATGGCTTTTCACAAGCCCTCCAAAAATTTACCCTTTTTATTGACAAGGGTGAGCAGTAGCAGCAGCACATTAAAAGACACTGGACGACAGTCACAGGACAAAGCCCTGTGGTGGGGCAGGCCTGCTTGTAGCAGACGGGTGGCAGTGGAGGTGTATTGGTGGTAGTAGAGGTAGACTAGCCAACACAGACAGCAAGGGTGGTAGTAGTAGTAGCAGCACATTAAAAAAAGAGACTGGACAGTCACAGGACAAAGCCCTTTGGTGGGGCAGGCCTGCTTGTAGCAGACGGCACTGAGGGTGGATTGGTGGTAGAAGTAGTAGCAGCACCAACAGCGGCACATTAAAAAAAGAGTGTACAGGACAGAATCCCGTAGTAGCAGGCGGCAGTAGCAGGCGGCAGCGGCAGCAGCAGCAATGTCAGATCTAATCAGTGGCATCAGGCAAAGGGGTTTTAAAATCCTCACCGATCCACACTTGATTCATTTTCAGAAACGTGAGATTTTCCAAGCTGTTGGCGGACAATCTAGAAGAGGCTGGACGCAGCCGCAGGGTGAAGGGAGGCCGACATGACCGTCCTGGTAGGGAAAGGGTTAATGAGGTGAGGGAGAGTTGGAAGGAGCTGAAGGAGGGACGGGGAGGAGTTAAGGGGGACGGGGGGCCGTTACTGCGCTTCCCGCTGTTTCTCGGCATTGAGCCGGAAGCAGCGGGAGGAGTAACATAGAAGCAAGTAAGCTCCCCGTTGCCCGTGCTGTTAGAAATGGCAGAAGCGCTCATGTTAGAGCGGCTGCGTGCCGCTGCTGTGCACCACGGTCCCGGATGGCTAGAGGAGACCGTGGCTGCAATAACGAGGATCCCGGACGCCGTTTCGCCACGTCGGGCACGGCGTTCGGGGTCTGTTGAAAAGGACAGGCTCCCCTCCCCCGGCCCCCTTACGAGCATGGCTATGGCGGCGGGGGGGGAGTCGGCAACAACCGCTCCTGCGCTGGGCAGGCAGAGAGCGGTGCCAGGGGTGACGGCGACGCAGGCTGGGTCGACCCGTCCCTCTCGGCGGTCCCGACCTCCAGAGCGCCTCAGTCCGGAGGTAGTCCCGCGGACACGGCGTCGCAGAGGGAGCCCGATCCCGGACGCTGCAGGCCAGGCAGCTGGGAGGACCGCCCCTTCCCAGGCCCTGCGTCCTGGCAGGAATCCCAGGCCGCGACGGGGTCCGGCGGTAAGCAGGGAGTCGCAGGCTGGGCTCCCTGTCACCCCTCCCCCATCAGATGGAAGATTTGGAGGACAAGGTACGGCCGCCCCGCATGGTGATGTTCCGGCCAGGGGGCAGGCTTCGTCAGGATCGTCTAGACGGACGCCTAGATCTGCAGCGACGTCGAGGCAACAGGTCCGGTCGGAAGTCTGGGTCCCGGCGGTCGGGCGGCAGGTTGCCGGCCCATCGGTCAGCGCGTCCTCATCCCCGTTCCGAAGATGTCGTTGGGAGGGACAGTCGTCGGCGAGAGAAGAACTGGAGGAAGGTGAACTGGACGTGTATCGTCGAGGTCAGGATGGTCCGGCTGACGGGAACACAGCGCCTGTGCAGCCCGGTGAGTGTATAACTCCATCATTGTCTTATCCAGCGATTTTTATGTCGGGTGTCGGCGGGGGGGCTGCTAGCATTGCATCGGGGGCCGGTAGTGGCGCGGGCGGACGCGACGGAGCGGGTTTGGCAGACTTAGTGGGTTGCTTGCGGGAGCTGGTGGGGCGCCTGGATAGGGCCGCGGCGCCGGTAGTAACGGAAGTGTCTCCTGCGGTAGTTTGGGAAGGCCCCAGGGACGTGGGATCGTTACAGGCGCGTCCTGTGGTGGCGGTTAGAGAGGCGGTCGCGGTGTCGGTACAGACCGAGGCACAGAAGGACGGCGATCGAGTGCGTATGGACGATCGTGCTCGGGGGGAGGTGTATGTTTGTTTTGAGGGTCCGTTGGGGGCGCATTTAAAGCAGGAGGTGCGTGATCGGATCTGGAAAGACGAATATGTTGAAATTTTTTCTCTCTTGCCGCTGGCTAAATTTAATTTGGATAAGAGCAAGCGGGATGAGAGTAAAAAGGACAAGGAGGAACGGCGGCGGTATAGGCTTATCCCGCAGACGTTCGTTAATTGGTCGCAGGCGTTCGCCATATTGGCTAGTGTGATAGGGGAAAAGGCGCCGGAAAATTGTTCGGCGTTGTTTTGTTATTTTGATGCCATTGGGGAGGCTCATAGGGCGTATGGGGGTCAGGCGTGGCTGCGATATGATGAGCAATTCCGTCAGCGGAAGGCGGTTCGGCCGGCGATTCGGTGGGACCAGAAGGATATTGCTCTCTGGTTAAGGGTTACGGCTCCGGTTAGGCAGCCCTTTCCCGGGAGCGGTGGCCAGGGAGGCCAGTCTAGTCAGAGTGGACAAAGCGGCGGGGGAAAGGCGGGGTTTTGCTGGCAATTCAATGAAGGTCAGTGCAAGTTCGGGGCCACGTGCAAGTTCAAGCACGTGTGCTCCGAGTGTAATGGTGCATCACACGGGGCGGCAAAATGTCTGCGAAAAAAGAGGTCAGGGAACCAGCACGGGGCTGGTCAAGGGGGTGTCGCCGGTGAGGGTGGAAAGGATGGCCCCTTATCTAAGTGAGTATCCGGATAGGGCGGCAGCTAAGTTGCTTTATGAAGGGTTTCGTGTGGGTTTTGTTATTCCTCCGCCTCCTTATGAGGTTCCGGTTACGCGGAGGAATTTGAAATCGGCTTACTTGCATGCGGAAGTCGTGTCGGAAAAGTTGTTAAAAGAAGTTTCGTTGGGGCGCATGTCGGGGCCATTTGTTGAGTCACCGGTAAAAGATTTAGTTGTGTCCCCTTTGGGTATTGTCCCTAAACGCGAGCCCGGAAAGTTTCGTTTGATTCAACATTTATCGTATCCCAAAGGTTCGTCGGTAAATGACGGGATTGATCACGAGTTGTGTTCCGTAGTTTATACCTCATTCGATAAGGCGGTGGGGTTAGTGCGGGCTGCGGGTCCGGGGGCGCTGCTAGCAAAAACCGACATCGAGGCGGCGTTCAGGTTGTTGCCGGTCCATCCTGAAAGCCAACGGCTGTTGGGTTGTTTTTGGAATGGGGCCTTTTACGTGGATCGGTGCCTTCCGATGGGGTGTTCTCTTTCTTGTGCATACTTCGAGGCGTTTAGTAGTTTCGTGGAGTGGGTAACGAGGGGAGTATCCGGGGTCGATTCGTTGATCCATTACTTAGATGATTTTTTGTGCGTTGGCCCGGGGGGTTCGCCGGTTTGCGGTAATTTGCTTCATGCACTACAGAAGGTGGCGAGGGATTTTGGGATCCCTTTGGCGCCGGAAAAAACGGAGGGCCCGGTAGCGACGATTTGTTTCTTGGGAATCGAAATTGACTCGGTGGCAATGGAGTGTCGGCTTCCGGCGGATAAGTTGGGTGCTTTGAGGCTGGAGGTTCGACGGGCTTGTAGAATGAAGAAAATGGCGCTGAGGGAGCTTCAGTCGCTGCTGGGGAAGTTGAATTTCGCCTGCCGGATTATGCCGATGGGGAGGGTGTTTGGTAGGAGGTTGGCGGCGGCAACGGCGGGGGTGCGCGCGCCGCATCATTTTGTGCGGCTCAAGGAGGAGCACCGAGCCGATCTTCAGGTTTGGGATGACTTCTTGGGCCAGTACAATGGTCGCTCGCTATGGATGGCTCCTGCGCAGTATACGAGTGATTTGAATATTTTTACGGATGCGGCTGGGGTGGGCGGTTTTGGAGCTTACGGGGGAGGTCCGTGGTGCGCGGGTCAATGGCCGGCTAGCTGGGTGTCCAGTGGACTCACGCGGAATCTGGCCCTGCTCGAGCTGTTTCCCATCGTGGTGGCGGCTACCATTTGGGGGGACAGGCTCAGGGATAAGAAGGTCCGTTTTTACTGCGACAACATGGGGGTGGTGCTTGCCATTAATAACATCACGGCGTCCTCTCCTCCGGTAGTTCAATTGTTGCGACATTTAGTGTTGGTGTGTTTGTCATTGAACGCGTGGGTGGTGGCGGTGCATGTCCCGGGTGTTCAGAATTGTATCGCTGATGCTCTTTCTCGCTCGCAGTGGGACCGGTTTCGGCAATTGGCACCGGGAGCGGAACGTCTCGGGTTGGCGTGTCCGGAGCATCTTTGGGATCTGGTATCGGTCCCGTAGAGCAGCTGTTAAAAAGGTCTTTGGCGCGCGCGACGTGGAGTGCGTATGCTGCTTGTTGGAGGCAGTGGGAGGAGTGGGTAAGAGAGTTGGGTGACGTCAATACGGATAGAGACAGGTTGGTGGCACTTTTGTACTGGTTAGGGGACGCCTGGGAGTCGGGGTTTTCAGTAGCGAAGGTGAACCGGTTCATATCTGCGGTGGCGTTTGGGTTTAAGCTGCGGGGCTTTCGGGATGTATCGAAGGAATTTCTGGTATCGCAGGCTTTGAAGGGGTTGCGTCGAGGTAGGGTGGAGGCAGATAGTAGAAGGCCGGTGTCGTTTGCTTTGCTTAACTCGTTGGGCGGTTCATTAGCATCGGTATGTCGTTCTTCAGATGAAATGGATTTGTTTCGATTGGCTTTTTCATTAGCGTTTTTTGGAGCATTTAGAATAGGTGAGTTGGTGTCGCCAAGTACTAAACGGGCAGGGGGGCTGAGATCTGGGGAGGTGAGCCTATTTGCAGATCGGCTAGAGGTATGGTTGCGTCAATCAAAAACTGACCAAGTAGGGAAGGGAAAACTGATAGTTTTGTTCGCTCTCCCGGGGTCGGTCATGTGCCCTGTAGAGTGCATGCGGGGTTTTACGCAAAACGGGGGGTCTCCAGATTTGCCTTTGTTACGTCATGTGGACGGGTCGTTTTTGTCCAGGTTTCAGTTTGGAGCTGTATTTAAAAAATGTTTGACGGCGGTTGGTGTTGCGGCAGGCTCATATTCATCTCATTCCTTCAGGATTGGCGCAGCAACGGAAGCGGGGCGCTCGGGGTTGGATGATGAAGGGGTGAGGCGTATTGGTCGTTGGGAGTCAAAAAGGTTTAAGTCCTATGTCCGCCCCCATATGTTATGATTGGGGTTGTTCACGCTTTACAAATGTTATATTGGTGGTGCCTAATTGTTTTTTCCGTTTCAGATTCGCCTACTTATCTGGTGTGGTTGATGGGTTATTCGTACGTGCACTGGGGGGCTTTGAGGGCGGACGTCCGCCCCGATGGTCGCCAGTTGCGCATTCCGCGACAGGATGCGGTTGTGCATTGGCTGGGTTTTAGAGGTATGTCGTGGAACAGGGTGTTGGCGGAATTCCAGACATATGCGCGGCTTGATAGGGTTCCGGAGGTTTTAGTGCTGCACATGGGTGGGAATGACTTAGGAGTCCGCCCTTTTCGTGAGTTGGTGCGGGATATCAAACATGATATGTTGTGTTTGTGGGTATCTTATCCCAAGTTGGTGTTAGTGTGGTCGGACATAGTCCCGAGAAAGCATTGGCGGTTAGCTAGATCGGTGGAGAGAGTCAATAAGGCTCGCATAAAGGTTAACCGGGCGGTGTCCCGTTTTGTGGCAAAGAACGGGGGCATTTGCGTAAGGCATAGGGATTTGGAGTCAGGAGTGGGGAATTTCTGGAGAAGTGACGGGGTTCATTTGACCGAGGTTGGCATTGATCTTTGGAGCTTGGCGATAGCAGAAGGCATAGAAAGGGCGGTGGTGGTGTGGAGGAACTCACAGGCTTAAGGGGGTCAAGGCCTGTTTCGCGGTGGCGGGGGGAGTCCTTGAGGCCAGTCAGTACAAAATGGTGGGGGGGTCGCATCGGGGGTATGCGTCCCCCAAAAAAGGTACATGGTTGAAGACTTCATCGGGTGTTATCCCTTTGAAGTGGTCTTCTGGTAGAAGGTATATCACTTGAAGGCTTCATCGGGTGTTATCCCTTTGAAGTGGACTTCTAGTGGTCGGTATATCACTTGAGGGCTTCATCGGGTGTTATCCCCTTGAAGTGGACTTCTAGTGGTTGGAGCCATCTGCAGAGGTGAACGGTGCTTCCGAGCTGGTTTACGGCTGGAGGTAATTGGTGGTTTGCAGATGGCTAATTCGGTGTGTTCTTAATAAGGAACATCTGAAGGGGCTTCAAGGACTTCCTCTGCTCGGGTTAATGTTAACGTTTAATTGTTATTTATGATTCTGACCCATGTTGGGTCATGTGAATTATTAGGAGGAATTCTCTGGTGGATTCCTAACTAGTTATCCGAATGTTTCGGATTTAAATTGTTTTTATAAAACTGTGAAATTAATAAACGGCTGCTGTGGCCATTTCACATCCAACCTCGGTGTCACGTGTCTTTACTAAGTGGGGGTGGGGGGGATAGTATGGTCTAATGGTTAATACACGACTCTACCTAGGCAGGTCAAGAAGAGGCTGGACGCAGCCGCAGGGTGAAGGGAGGCCGACATGACCGACCTGGTAGGGAAAGGGTTAATGAGGTGAGGGAGAGTTGGAAGGAGCTGAAGGAGGGACGGGGAGGAGTTAAGGGGGACGGGGGGCCGTTACTGCGCTTCCCGCTGTTTCTCGGCATTGAGCCGGAAGCAGCGGGAGGAGTAACATAGAAGCAAGTAAGCTCCCACCCTCCCACCCTTGGTTTGTTACTCCTTAGGTCTTATGTACGTCCGTCTATGAGCGTTGTGTTTTATTTGTGTGCTTATTTAACATGTTTTTCTTTTTTCCAGAGTAGGTTCTGTTGTCATGGCAGCTGGCGGGGGGAGTCCTTGAGGCCAGTCAGTACAAAATGGTGGGGGGGTCGCATCGGGGGTATGCGTCCCCCAAAAAAGGTACATGGTTGAAGACTTCATCGGGTGTTATCCCTTTGAAGTGGTCTTCTGGTAGAAGGTATATCACTTGAAGGCTTCATCGGGTGTTATCCCTTTGAAGTGGACTTCTAGTGGTCGGTATATCACTTGAGGGCTTCATCGGGTGTTATCCCCTTGAAGTGGACTTCTAGTGGTTGGAGCCATCTGCAGAGGTGAACGGTGCTTCCGAGCTGGTTTACGGCTGGAGGTAATTGGTGGTTTGCAGATGGCTAATTCGGTGTGTTCTTAATAAGGAACATCTGAAGGGGCTTCAAGGACTTCCTCTGCTCGGGTTAATGTTAACGTTAAATTGTTATTTACGATTCTGACCCATGTTGGGTCATGTGAATTATTAGGAGGAATTCTCTGGTGGATTCCTAACTAGTTATCCGAATGTTTCGGATTTAAATTGTTTTTATAAAACTGTGAAATTAATAAACGGCTGCTGTGGCCATTTCACATCCAACCTCGGTGTCACGTGTCTTTACTAAGTGGGGGTGGGGGGGATAGTATGGTCTAATGGTTAACACACGACTCTACCTAGGCAGGTCATGTTCGCTTAGGGGTGACGAAGCCCCCTGCCACGCTGAATACCCTCTCTGACGCTACACTGGAGGGTGGACAAGACAGTACACCCATGGCAAACTGGGCCAGTTCTTGCCATTGATCCAATCTGCTGACCCAGAAGTCCATGGGGTCTGGGATCAGCATTTCTGACGGAGAAAGGGCACAGTCCAGGTACGAGTGAACCTGGTTGTTTAGGTGCTGGTGATGGTGAACATCCCTTGGTGACTACGATGTGTGTCAGGTCGGGGTATTGGATGTAAAAATGTTGTCATCATATTTTCCAAACTGAATTGGCTGCTGCTGCTGCTGCTGCCGCGGCTGCCGCCTATTGCAGAGGTAGCTCTGCCAGAGGCGGTGGAACGATGAGACAGTGTGGAGCGGAGAGTGGCCCCCCGGTCAGACATGCTTGCAGCAGGTGTTTGCCGTTTGAAAGCCATGACAAGCTGGCTGCATAGCTTCTCTCGATAATAAGCCAATTTTGCCTCCCTCTCGGAAGGCGCAAAAAACTCCCCCATTCTGGCTTTATACCGAGGGTCTAAAAGTGTGGCTATCCAGTACTAATCTTTTTTTTTGCTTCATGCTAACAATACGACAGTCAGCGCTCAAGTAACGAAGCATACAGCTCGCCATCCTGGCCAGCGTTTCATAGGGCCCGGTTGGTTCCATCTCCGCCCCATACTGCCATGGTTGTCCATCATCAAGGTCGTCGTCAGACTCGTCATCACCACCATCACTGTCATGTTGTGCGGCTGCCTCGTCCCCTATCCCTTCCTGTGATTCCATCTCCAAATCCAGCTCCTCTTCAGGTCCTGTTTCCTCATCCTCATCCTCCTCCTCCTCCTCAACATCCATAGCCAGATGTGATCCTTCCTCCATCCTTTGCTGAATAATCGCTGTCAGCGGTTGCTCTATAATGAATATCAGCGGCATAACATCGTTCATTCCGCTAGCGTCACGGCTCACAAATCGTGTGGCCTCTTCAAAGGGCCTCAAAACACGACATGCGTCTCTAACCAGCTGCCAGTGCCTGAGCTCGAAATTACACTGGCTCCAAACGCTGCCCGTCTGCTGCATCAGGAAATCATTCACGGCTTTCCGCTGTTCGTACAGACGGTACAACATGTGCAGGGTGGAATTCCAGCGTGTTGGAACGTCGCAAATCAGGCTGTGTTCTGGGAGATTGTTTTGACGCTGCAAGTCCAGGAGGGCGTGCTTAAATGCATACGAACGTCTAGAGCGAACGCAAACCCTCCTGGACGTGGCCAGCACACCCTTCAAACCAACATATGACTTTAAGAAGCGTGTTATGACCAGATTGATGTGCCATGCAAGGAGCGTGTGTCAGGTGACCTAGACGCAGTGCAGCCACAGCGTTCTTCCCGTTATCAGAGACAACATTGCCCAGTGTGAGTTTCAGAGGAGACAGCCAGCGTGCGATTTCCTCCTTGATGCACAGCAGCAGCTCCTGCCCTGTGTGGCTTTTCTCGCCCAGGCTCAGCAGGTGTAAGACAGCGTTGTGGCGCTTCACCTTGCACCTATGAAAAGAGGAGGGAAGAGGAGTGGAAGATACGCTGTGTCCTGTCGGGGACGGGAAGACCTCCAAGGAGGGAGGAAGGCAAGGAGGAGGAGTAGGAGGAGGAGGATGGTAGGCGCCTGGTGTCCGGAGTTGAACTAGAAAGATACAAGCGTGGAGGTGGTAATGCCTGGCATTGCTGCGGTGGTGCATCGGACTGCAAAATATTGACCCAGTGGGCCGTGAAAGACATGTACTGTCCCTGCCCATAGTTGCTGCTCCACGTGTCGACGGTGGCATGTACCCTGCTGCACACGGATAATTGCAAGGACTGGCACACCTTTTCCTCCACATGCTTGTGCAAGGCAGGGACAGCTGTTTTGGAGAAGTAATGTCGGCTAGGTATTCGCCACCTAGGCTGACCGCACGCCATCAATTGCTTGAAGCCGGCGGAGTTGACCAGGTGGTACGGCAGCGACTGCACCACCAACAACTTAGCCAGGTGTGAATTAAACCGCACGACAAGTGGATGACTGGGTATATATTGTTGCTTATTGGACAACGATTCCGTAATGGATAACTGACGGGACGTAGGAGGAGCACTAGATGACAGTGATGATGATGATGACAACGACATGGTGGATAAGGCCTGGCTACTACTTAGATGACAGGGACTCGGAGCAGCAGCAGCAGCGGAAGAGGGGTCTTCATTAGATGTACATGATGATGGTGGGGCATGTTGATTGTCCCACATGGCCTTGTGATGCCGCTCCATGTGTTTACGTAGAGCGGTAGTTCCTACATTGCTGCCTTGCCCACGCCTTACTTTCTGCTTGCAGATACGGCACTGTGCCATGTTTTCGTCCTCCGGGAAGGTACAGAAAAATTGCCACACGGCAGAGTACCGTAAAGAGGTAGTACCACGTCCACCACCACCACCACAACAACCACCCGAGCTTGCCCCTTGTCTGGCAGGCTTTTTTCAGGAGCCTACACCAGCATCTGTGTCGCCGTCACCGGCTCCTGAGCTGACCCTACCGCTGCAACGTTTTGCAGATTGACTTCTGCCCCTACCTCGGCTTGGCTGTTTATCACGTCCAGTGCCGCCACTACTACCCTCCTCCTCTGACGCCGTCATCACCTCGTCACCTGGTTCCCACGTCCTGTCTAAAACAACATCATCATCATAGCCTTCCTCATCATCCCCGCCACTTCTGTCACTGTGTTGTGAATGTGATGTGACATCATGGCGGGCTCCATGCCCCCCCTCATTACTGCGTCTGCCACCACAGCTACCACCACAAACACCCCCACTACCGCAGCTATGCGTCTCGGACACCGCTTCAACCTCCACCACCGCCGCAACACACTCCGTTGGCTGACTCGCGGAAAACAAATCATCATCATCATCATCACTATGTTGTTCAGTATCTTCCTTCGCACCCGAGGAGATGTCTCTTAGGACTCTCAGGAAAGATGTCTTCCCGCTAGGAAGGGGGAGCGAAGACATAGATGATGGAATGGAAACGCTAGAAATACCTATATTACTACTGTCACTGTGCCAAGGAACTGTAGAGCATCTGTAATCCAACGAAACCTGGCTTGAAGCCAGATTGCCAGAGTCTTCCTGCTGAGATGACCGCCAGTCAGCCAACCAGTCCACAATGGCCGTATTGTCTAAAGTAACCCGCCCACCAGAGGAGATGGACAAGTCTGGCTTTCTGATACTGCTACTACTACCAGCAGGCACATGGCAGCTGCTACTAGTGGAACTGGGCACATGTCTTGTGCCACAAATGCTGGTACTGGGTCTGGCACCAACAGATCCAACATTTGAACTGGAAGAGGAGACGGCATGGGTTTTTTTTCCTCTACCCCGTCCTTTCACAACCTTTTTTTTCCCAGACATTTCAGAGCCCCTTCTAAAAGCGTATTCACACACTGACGCTGGCTTGGCAAATGGCAATGAATGAGAATTTCTATCAGCCACGCCGCAGTGCACTCAGGGAATGATGGGCCTTGTAGTATTGCAGACACTGAAGCGCCTAGGGAGAGTGTCAGGGATTGCAAGGGGTTAAGAAAGGATGGAACGGTTTAAAATAATGCCCAGGACCAGGATTGGTTAACAAGGGGTAAGAGGGGCGTGGTTAAGAAGATATAAGGCAGGGGTTTGGAGCAGAAAGCCCTCTTACCTTCAAGCTTCAGTGGAAGAAACTCCTTTGCTGCTGCTGTGGAGATTCAGAGCGTGTTCTTTCAAGAAGATGGCAGAAGAACTGTTGCGGAAGGTGGCACAGCGGGTAGCGTCGGAGGGACCTGCCTGGCTGGAATCCCTGTTGGAGGAAGGAGAGAAGCGAGGAGCAGAGCGCGGCACGGAACAGTCGGGAGCGGCTACTCGAGGTAGGCCGCAGCGCGTTACACGCCCTCCGGTTCGACTGAGCCCTAGCCCCGTTGCTATGAGGGGTGCTGTGACTGCTGCACAGTCATCCGGTGGTCCCAGCAGGTCCCCTAGGCCTATGTCGACGGGTGCTTCGTCGGTCGACATAGTGCCCCCCTCCCCCCCGCCCACTCGTCGCGCTGGCGTCCTTCCCCATGGCGGTAAGAGGGCGGCTGTTAAACCGTCACGGGCTCGGTACAACCCGCCTCGAGCTGCTGATGCGGGCGCGGAGGCAGCGGTCGATTTTCGTGACAGTGGGGTGAATATGGCGGACACAGGTGATTGGTCCGACATGGTTGCTTACCATGCGGCATGTTCACAGGAGCTGGGACTTGCTTCCGGTGCCTGTGTGCAGCCGGGGTCGGCGCCATCTTTCCCCGTGCTGTTCTCTGCGCAGCCAGAATTGGCGGCGGGGAGAACAGGGGCGGGACGTCCTGGCAGGCGCAGTGCGGCCAGGAAACAAGATGGCGGCTCACATAAAAAGAAGATGGCGGCGGGTTCGGGGAAGCGGGCGGTGAGCAAGCAGCCCAGCCAAGGGGCGGGGGCTTCTGCGGTGCCTGTCGCTTCTCCACCCCGGTCCCCCCCGGGCCCCTGTCAGCATGGGTCAAGGTCAGGGGGGGAGTGTGCTAGGAAAGATAGGGTCGAGGGTGTTTTGGACTCGATTTGCCCTTCTCCTGCCTTGTCATCTTTTTCTCCTGCAGGTCCAAGAAGGGAGCGTTCCAGGCGAGGGAGGAAACGCCGGGCTGGAGGACATCGCCGGCACGGCCATCATAGACGTCGCAGATCGGGTGACGTGAAGAGGCGTGGTCGGCGGTATTCCTCGTCTTCCAGCGATGGATTCTCCTCCTCGTCGGCGACGACGTCTGCATCGTCAGGATCGTGGAGGAGGTCGTCGCGGAGATCATCACGGCCGCAGAGACGCAGTCGACGCCGGGAGGTGCAGCGCTTGTCGGTGGATCAGGAGCAGCTGTCCCAGGTTGTCCCTCCCGCCGTGCCGGTGGAGGAGGTGCAGGCCGTGGTTCCAGTGCCGCGGCAAGTGGCTGAAGGACCCTCTGGAGTCGGTGGGACCTCTGGGAGCGGTGAGTCGGCCTGCGGTGACGCATGGCTTAATAAATCTAATGCATCGGGTGCGGATTTGATTTCTGTTTTAAAAGCTGTGGTGGCTGGGTTAAAAGTGAATGAGGGAACGTCGTGTCCCTCGGTGCCACCAGAGGGAGCTATGTCCCCGTCTGAGAAAGAGAATGCTTTAGCTAGTTTGACGTTTAGAGATTCATTGTTTTGTGGAGTCGCTCCTCTCGGGACTCATTTGTCAGCTGAGATCAAGGACAAGATTTGGAGGAAATAATTTGTGGATATTTGGTCCTTGGTCTCGGTGGAGCAGGTGACTGTCGACAAGGAGCGGGGTTTTGAGAGAGGTTCAGATAGGAAAGCGAAAGTCGCAAAAACATTTGGCAACTGGGTACAGTGTTACGCTACACTGGCTCATGTTATTTGCCAACGCTATCCTGGGAAAGGGGCCGAGTTGTTTGTCTATTTTGACACAATTTTCAGTGCCCACAGGCTGCACGGTGGTGCGGCCTGGTGGCGATATGATGAAGAATTTCGGCGTCGTTTGGCTTTGTCGCCTGATATTAGTTGGGCGACGAAGGCAACGGACGTGTGGTTGCAGCTTATCTTAGCGCAAGGGAGCAGGCAACAACGCCCCTTTCCCAGTGCGGCCGCAGCGCCGGGCCCTGCCCCTGGAGTTGCGGCCGCTAGGCCCACGGGTGCCTGTTGGCTCTACAACGAGGGCCACTGTCGTTTCTTTGCCATGTGCAAATTCCGACATGAATGCTCCATCTGTGGGGGCACTCATGCGGCGCTCCGGTGTTTCCGGAGAGGTAAGCAGCCGGTTAAGGCACCTCCTTCCGGCGCAGCGGAGAACGCCGGTGAACGTTCTCGAGATGGGCCCATGGTTAGAGCGGTACCACAGGAGGCGGGAAGCAGAGGTGCTCACTAGCGGGTTTTCGTTTGGTTTTGAGATTCCTTTTGAATATTCTGCGACATTGTCATTGGCTGACAATTTGAAGTCGATCAATGAGAATGTGGGCATTGCGCGGCTAAAATTGGCGAAAGAAGTGGAATTAGGGAGAATGGCAGGTCCATTCAGCGAGCCGCCGTATACGAATCTGCGAGTTTCCCCCCTTGGTTTAGTTCCAAAGAAGGAACGAGGAAAGTTTAGGCTGATTCATCACCTTTCCTTTCCTCGCGGTGGTTCTGTTAACGACGGTATTTCTAGGGCGGAGGCGGCGGTTTCGTATACGTCTTTCGATGTTGCAGTAAGGCTGGTACAGGCGGCTGGACAGGGGGCGTTGTTAGCTAAATCTGATATTGAAGCGGCCTTTCGTTTGCTGCCGGTTCATCCGGAGTGTTTTCACCTGCTGGGTTGTTGTTTAGATAAAGGGTTTTACGTGGATATGTGCCTTCCCATGGGTTGTTCAATATCATGCAGTTACTTTGAGATGTTTGCGTCATTTTTAGAATGGGTAGTTCGTTTGGAGTCTGGTTGTGACTCGATCATTCATTATCTGGATGATTTTCTTTTTGTAGGCCCGGGGGGCTCTGGGTTGTGCAGCACGTTGCTGAGAGTGTTTCGACAGGTGATGTCGCGTTTCGGTGTACCTATTTCCGAAGATAAGACGGAAGGTCCTTTAACTGTTTTGTCATTTTTGGGTATCGAAATAGATAGCGAGCGGATGATTTTTCGCTTGCCCGATGATAAATTGGCAAGGCTAGTGACGCAAGTTGACCAGGTCATGGGGTCGAAAAAAGTGACGTTGAAACAGTTACAGTCGTTAATGGGATTGCTGGTGTTTGCTTGTCGTATAATTCCAATGGGTCGTGTTTTCTCTAGGCGTTTGTCTTTAGCCACTAGAGGTATCTCGAAGCCGAATCATTTTATCCGGGTAACCTCTTGGATGAAGAAGGATTTGTTTGTCTGGCATTCGTTTTTGAGTTCGTTTAATGGGAGGTCGGTGTGTCAGGACGCGGAGTTGTCTAATGTAGACTTGGAATTGTTTACGGATGCAGCCGGAAGTGATGGTTTTGGAGCAATTTTGGGCCGAAGTTGGTGTAGATCCCCTTGGCCCTTGCATTGGAGTGATTTGTGAGTTTTACGTAATTTGACACTACTGGAATTGTTTCCTATTATAGTTGCAATAGAGTTGTGGGGTAGCGTGATGGTGAATAAGAGGATTGTATTTTGGACAGACAACATGGCGGTGGTGCATGCGGTGAACGGATTGTCGTCTAGTTCATTGCCGGTATTAGCTTTATTAAGACGGTTGGTTTTGAAGTGTTTGCGTTTGAATGTGTGGTTTCGTGCAAAACATGTTCCGGGAGTCCGTAATGTGATGGCTGATGCTTTGTCTCGTTCACAGATGTCCCGGTTTCGGGAATTGCACCCGGCAGCTTTGGCAGAAGGGGTGTCCCCCCCCCCTTCACTTATGGGCCCTGGTCGAGGACAACTTATGAGGCTGTTGAGGGGTTCGGTGGTACCGGCGACTTGGAAGAGTCATTGCAGAGCGTGGGATCGGTGGTTGGAGATTGCGGGGAATAACTTCCCATCACAGGATGGGTGTCACCTGGACGTCACGTTAGCAAGTTTGGTACAAATACGTCAGGAGGGGGGAAGTGCGGCCACGGCGAGCAAGTTTTTAGCAGGGGTGGCCTTTATGTTGAAATTGTGGGGATGCAGAGATGTTACAAAAGAATTTGTAGTTCGGCAGTCTTTAAAAGGGTGGAAAAAAGAGGCGTGTTCCAGGGACACGAGGCGGCCAGTATCTTTTTCGCTTTTGGGTCGGCTTCTAGCCGTTTTATGTTTTGTGTGTCGGGATGAATATGAAGTGTCCTTGTTCGGCGCGGCGTTTTCTTTGGCTTTCTTTGCCGCATTACGGGTTAGTGAGCTGGTTCCGCACAGCGTGGGTGCAAACGGTGGTCTTCTCGGATGTAGTGACGTTGGGAGATTCTCTCAGGGTCTGTGTGCGGAGGTCAAAGACTGACATGGTAGGGAGGGGGGCTTGGCTGTCGATTGGAAGGATTGGGGGGCAGTATTGCCCGGTAAAATGGGTCCAGGAATTCGTGTTGGTCCGAGTGCCCGGGGCTCAATTCTTGATCCATCAGGATGGATCCGCAATGTCGCGTTTTCAATTTGAGGCGATTTTTAAGGCCAGTTTGAAGTACCTGGGTTTGCCACCGGGCGAGTTTGGTACACATTCGTTTAGGATAGGGGCGGCAACTGAGGCGGATGCCTTGGGCTTGGATTCGGCGGCTATCATGAGTCTGGGTAGATGGCGGTCTAATAGCTATAAGTCATATGTGCGACCTGATTTGGTTTTAAAGAGTGTGTAAGCTGGAAATTTTATAGTAAAAATGTCGCCCCTCCCCCCCTCCCCCTCCCCCCCCCCCTGTTTTCCTTCCTTGTTTTATATGGAGTGTTATGTTAATCCTGCCTGTATCTTCATTTGACCGGAATGTAGCTTCATTTCTTTGTTAGGGTCGCGGCGCCCCCAAGTGTGGATCTTGGGGCATTCGTACGTGCATTGGGCAGCGGTTCGAGCGGGTCGAAGGCCATTAGGTCCGAATTTGGGCCTCTCACAGGCCGATGTCCATTGGAGAGGTGTCCGGGGATTACGGTGGGTGCAGTTACTGCCAGAAGTAGTGGCAGTTACAAGGCACACGTACGGACCTGTTGTCCTGATCATACATGCTGGTGGAAATGATATCGGCCAAGTAAAAATGGCCGAGTTATTGTCAATTATACGGACTGATTTGGCGCGTTTTCAGGACCTGTTCGCCTGTTGCGTGGTAGTGTGGTCCGAGATAGTGGCGCGCACGGTGTGGCGAGGAGCGAGGAACATGGCAGCGTTGGAGAGAGTGCGCAGGCTAATTAATGTGCGGGTGTCGCGGTTCATTCGCTCTATAGGGGGGGATCGGGTTGCGACACCAATCCCTGGAGGGGGATAATGCAGATTTGCTGGCGCCGGATGGAGTGCATCTGAATGATATCGGGCTCGATATCTTTTTATTGGATCTCTTGGATGGTGCCGAGAGAGGGTTGGCGTTGCTTGGTGGGGGTGGTCGGGGGACTGAGTAGGTTTCTCAGTTCCCCCTTCTTGGCGGAAAGTACGGCAGATGAAGACGGAGGTAGCACCCTACATGCCTGAAGGAGACAGGGAGCATCGGCATTTCAGGAGGAGAGAGAAATAAATATATATATATGTCTTCATGCCGATGTTTGTAAATAAGAATAAAGCTGTGGCCACTTCCACATTTCCATAAAGAAGGTGTTGGTGTGTTAATTCAAAGAAGGATGGTTAAGGTCCTGGGCAGGTAAAGTGGATAATGGGTCCTTGCAGTCTTGCAGACACTGAAGCGCCTAGGGAGAGTGTCAGGGACTGCAAGGGGTTAAGAAAGGATGGAACGGTTTAAAATAATGCCCAGGACCAGGATTGGTTAACAAGGGGTAAGAGGGGCGTGGTTAAGAAGATATAAGGCAGGGGGTTTGGAGCAGAAAGCCCTCTTACCTTCAAGCTGCAGTGGAAGAAACACCCGCCCTCCCTCCCCTGGTGGTTTTGGTTTTGTTTTGAATTTTTTTTTCTACGGTGATATTCTTGTTCTGGCGTTTTTCTGGTTTTTTCGTAGATGTCACAGCTGGCAGAAAGTACGGCAGATGAAGATGGAGGTAGCACCCTACATGCCTGATGGAGACAGGGAGCATCGGCATTTCAGGAGGAGAGAGAAATAAATATATATATATATGTCTTCATGCCGATGTTTGTAAATAAGAATAAAGCTGTGGCCACTTCCACATTTCCATAAAGAAGGTGTTGGTGTGTTAATTCAAAGAAGGATGGTTAAGGTCCTGGGCAGGTAAAGTGGATAATGGGTCCTTGCAGTCCTACTACTACCACTACTACAAAGGCTGCCTGTATTGCAAGTTGTATTGTTATTTGTTTGTTATGTTAACGGGCCGGGGAAGAGCCCCTTCTAAAAGCGTATTCACACACTGACACTGGCTTGGAAAATGGCAATGAATGAGAATTTCTATCAGCCTCGCTGCAGTGCACTCAGGGAATGCTGGGCGTTGTAGTACTACTACTACCACTACTACAAAGGCTGCCTGTGTTGCAAGTTGTATTGTTATTTGTTTGTTATGTTAACGGCCGGGGATGAGCCCCTTCTAAAAGCGTATTCACACACTGACACTGGCTTGGCAAATGGCAATGAATGAGAATTTCTATCAGCCACGCCGCAGTGCACTCAGGGAATGCTGGGCCTTGTAGTACTACTACTACCACTACTACAAAGGCTGCCTGTGTTGCAAGTTGTATTGTTATTTGTTTGTTATGTTAACGGCCGGGGATGAGCCCCTTCTAAAAGCGTATTCACACACTGACACTGGCTTGGCAAATGGCAATGAATGAGAATTTCTATCAGCCACGCCGCAGTGCACTCAGGGAATGCTGGGCCTTGTAGTACTACTACTACCACTACTACAAAGGCTGCCTGTATTGCAAGTTGGATGCAACGGGGATGAGCCCCTTATAAAAGCGTATTCACACACTGGCTGAGTAGTGAGTAGTGGATGAGCCCCTTCGATTGCTGGATTCCTGCCTTTTAGACTCCTAAAGCTTTCCCTTACTGCACAGAGATGCTATGCCTACAGCTCCTGTCTGTAAAATGGCCGCTGAGCTCCGTGCATAGACTTTTATTGCAGGCTTGAGCCCACCCCTATGCTGACTCCCGATTGGCTGGGAGAGCCGTTTGCAAGGCATTATGGGGTAGCCTGATGTCAGGTGATCTTGTGAAATCCTCCATTTTAGATGTAACATGTGGCAGGCGCCAAAATGTAGCCGGGTTCGGTCAAAACGGGTTTGGCCGAACCCGGTGAAGTTCGGATTCGCTGCGAACCGAACTTTTTCGGAAGTTCGGACCGAAACTGGGTTCGATTGTCCCGGTTCGCTCATCTCTAGTTCTGGATAATGCAGCTGGAAACGAGATTTCCTAAAGGTTTAGAAAAGTGACTTACTAAATATCTATGAAATCTTATGTTCTGCATTAGAATATGTCAGGTCCGTATTTCACACCGAATAACCACCTCTGTAAATTGAAAGCTGAAGGCATGCCTGGAAAGAAGTACACCACACAAATGTCTGAGGTACAGCTTCAATGTCAGCCAGGAGGAACTGCACTTTATTCAGAACAAAGAAACACACACAGAGAAGACACATGCCCCTCCCTATAGATGTGTGACTTGCTTAAATTCTATTCGCTCCCCAGCTGTAACTTTTCCTATACATTCTTCTGCACACTCCTCTTTGCATTCCAGGGGGCGGTGTCTTCCATAGGTGTGTCCGACATGAACAAAGAACTTGTTATATATATCAGTATATTACACAAAGAACTGAAATGTATATACATATATGTGAGGATAATATTTTTCAGACAATATACATAGTAATGATCCCTGACAGTCCCCCCTAAAAATATTATTACTCTATCCCTGAGTCTTGCCTAGCAACCTACCACTGACCACTCGAACCAGGCGGGTAGGGGTTTTGGATTTCTTCACCAGCTTGAGACGAGCTACTCCTGATGAGTAACCCCCCTTTGTACCTGGACTTCCAAGGTGTCGGAGTGGTCCTAACTTTCCCTATTCTCCTCTGGATACAGGATGGTTGTCTTGATATAATCTACAGACCACTGCTGGTTGTAATCTATATATATAATTAATCCGGTCTACATTTTTATTAACAGTAATAATTGTCGCACTGTCACTTACTGTCCTAATGGGACTTTACCCCTGCAGATATGACAGGTCATGGGCAGCACAGTGACCTTCACCTCACACCTTCACATAAAACTCCTCAGATTGTAATTTGCAGCACCGTGGCATATTTACACACATTATAATTATAAACCTCAGACATTATAAACAATAGGGCCTCAGCTAATAACATAATGCTATCACCAATCTCATGCTATCACCCTCAGGTCTCGGGTCCCATCAGTTCATTGCCAGTCCTGTACACCATCGTCTTCTTCTTCTCCTGTCTTCTGCTCTTCACTGACTGTCACCCTCAGGGTAACCCACACAATTGTGGAGTCAGACTACGTTGGTGTCCAGTGGGGGAGTTATTATTACCCCCTCCTGGTCACTTACTTATCAAAACACTTGATCCTGCTGACGGATTCACTCAGGTCTTTGGTCTTTACTTTGCTGATGTCATCAGGACTTGGTTTGGTCCTTCTCATCTGTCCGACACCGTCTCCTTTAGTTTACGTCATCAGGCTGTACATAGCACCGCATGTTGTGAGCCTGGGGTGAGATCCCACGTAGGCGGATTAGTGGAGTTGTATTGTGACTATCAAACCCTCCGCATCTGTACTCTTCCTCTGGCAAGTTACTCGTCTGGGCGGCCGCTTAGAATTGTGACACTGCCGTCAGTTCATGATAAACGCGTTGTACTGGCTCAGGCTGTGCCTGCCGCATCTCAGTGATGGAGTTTATCGTGTTAAAAGTCTTTTAGTTCATATTTACTGGCACTTGCTGGGGACCCCCAACTCTTGTCAATTGTTAAAATAAATACTAACCTGGTGATAACATCATCCGCATACACTATAAACGTTGTTCTAAGTACATACAATAATGTCAGGCCCCTAAATGACATCAAACACCTTTATATAAGGAAAAACTTCTCTGTTACAATGGACAGGGCACCTAGAAGATGTGTAACTTATTGGGTACATTTCATTTGCACTTGGTGATACCCTTTCAGCAGGATTTGTACCTTGATCTCAGCTGATTGCCTGGAACATCTCCACCTCACAGAAAGATACACTGATTCCACATGTTTATCTGACAAGCGTCTTACTCTAATCTGGTTCGTTCTACCTGGGAAGGCCTCTCAAGGTCGGTTCTCTTCGTGGGAGGCGGGTATGATAAGGTTGGCACCGGTCTGCCAGGACTGTTCTGTAGGCAAATCAAACAGCTCTAACAGAATTTAGCAGCAACAGCTGTAAGGCCTGGGACATACCAATTAGATCTTACCAAATCGATCCTTGCAGTCTTGGGGCCTATGTGAGGTCATACACCATCAAAACAAGTGCCATCAAGAGTGAATTGGGTGCCACCGTTTACCTTCCTTTATCCGTCCACATTCTGTTAGAATCTGGTTCTCCCGCCTTCCGCTCCCAGTTGGACTCTTCCTGTGGAGAACAAGCTTTTTCATTGCATAAACATTAATTGATCTTAATCAGATAATTCAATTGAAGAAAAACATTAACAAATAGCATCTTTACATCAAACGTTCACACTGGTCAGTAACTAAAACTTACAAACTGATTCTCCTTCTTTATATACATATCTATACTTACACATATACACTGCACAGAATTCTCTGCTCTAAAATTTCCCTTTCACAACAAAAATAAAAATAAACAAATAAAAATGTTTTCTAATGGGAATATTCCACTTCTGTACCTTTTATCTGACGCATGACTCTAATAGTCCAATGCTACGGCTGGTCCAGAACTTTACATAAAACTTAACCTCAATATTTAATATTCCCACTAAACTTTTTAAATACAGTTATTAAACAAACTAACTTTGGGACAATGAACTGCTGACATCTTATCATTGTACAAACACCAGTTCAATACTTGGGATAACATTGTTCCCCTGTCACTTACACACAACGTCTGTAGTGGGGAAAATACAGGCCGGGCTTCAGGCCCCCCGAGAACAGGTCTACACACATGAGCACTTTGTCATACACTTCTACCTCGGGTAGTTGTATGTTCTGCAGTCGCTGGGACGGGTAATCTGGCCGGGCTGCACTTTTCACAGGTACCTTTGCTGTTTTACCTATGTCATGCCGTGCGCACATCATGCCGGCTGCTACAAACCTAGTGGTGGCATTATTGTATTCAGGGACAAGCCAATTTACTGACACCTGGCTGCACATACCCTTGTCAGGTCTGTCTTCTCTCGCTCTCTCAATTGGCTTACCCGATGATCCAATAAAGTTCCTACTACCAATGGGCCCATAATTGTGGGCGATGCCAAAAGCGTACCTAGAGTCAGTGTAAATGTCGGCCGTCTTACCTTCTGCCAGGTTACAAGCCTCAGCGAGCACCTCCAGCTCCGCTCCTTGAGATGAACAAGAAGGTGAGAGTGGTTTCTGGATGATTTACCTGGTGCCTCGTATCCCGGCTTGTACATACTGTATAATAAAATATCTCTTTATTACAAATTTACATTAAAAACCCATGTCACATATAGATAGAACATCTCAAAGGGGTGGCGTCTTCATTCTCTAAAATAAAACCAAATGTTATACACTTCTCCACACTTATCTGATAATCACGAGCACTTTGAGAATCTCACTTTTATCAGGTTCTGCAAATACTTGATTAATACAAAAACAAATAAAAAGAAAACATTCCTAAAAACTTTACATCAAATTAACAATGTCCAGACAATTTTTGTTTTGCCTTCTCCCACATCTAAATCCATAAAGACTCGTGTGAGTGATGTCACCTCGCCTCCTGTGTAACTTTGCTGGAGGGGGATGGTCTCTTACACATTTTTAGATCTCCTGAAACCAAATTAATTAACTCAAAACAAACCAAAATTGTACCTGATCAGTCCCTTCACTATTCCCCCCTTTGTGGACTCTGCGAAAATAATGTAGCAGAGTTCAAAACTACATCTCAACATAACACTAATTTAACCCCCTGTAATGTACAACAGCCTGAAACAAAAATGACTTTTTCCTGACGAAAATACATTTGATCTTTACAATGACATAACTCATGTGTGAAATCAAAAACAAAACAATTGTAGTTAGTTATTCAATAAAACAAAAAATATTATCTCTGATAACATTAATCACTGCAAACCAATAAACTGTATATATAAATAGGGAACGGTGGGGGGCACATACATTTTCAAAACCCCGTGTCTCACAGTATCTGTAGTTTAATACATCTGAATTAACATCAAAACACATGAAATCTGATCACATCAGAACACATAAATATCGTAACTTTTATCAACAACAGCGCATGCGCAAAAGAGAAGAAATTTATTTAGGTTTGTACACATTACTGATATATATATATATATATATATATATATATATATATATATATATATATATATATATATCTCAGCAGTGCATATTGAGATCCCTTTGTCTCATCAGCCCTGCAGACTGCACCCAGTCAGCCCCCCTCCTCCTCCTCCCAAACACAGCACACTTTAGAGGGGAGGGAGGGGGGTCACAAACTCACAGCTTCTCACAACTTCTTCTCTCACACTCTTAACACTTTCAATGCCGGCAAAACAACATACGTATCTGCAATCATTCATCACACCATTGTATAGGAATTATCTACGTTAATGTTTAACCGTACAATCTGTCGGCCACCATCTCTATATTATGATGACGTGTTGCTTCATCAGTGAACTAGACTGGAACTTCTGTAAATAGAAAAAAACACTACAAATGACAAAATTAACAAGGTGATTATTTCATACTGATTTGGTTGGGCCGGGCGTGGCCACATCAGGGGTGGGTGGTGGGGGCAGCCTCTCCCATTGGAAACACAGTGCGCAGCTGTGAAGGGGGGGTGGTTTCCCACCCACAATGAGGACACACTCAACATGAGGTACGGACGCCATTACCGGGCGTCGGCTGGTCCTGTGTTTTCTAATACATACAACATACAATACCTTTCTTATTCCTAACTTCCATTCACTTCACCAAATCATGAATAGGATCGGGTGATCCTGATGATTTGAATATGGACCGTAAACCATCCATTCTAACAGTCTATATTATACACGTAATTTATATAACAATTTTCGATCTGCAACTCTTGGTCTGGCAGGAAATAATATAATTTCACAGTCTCCAACGCTAAGTCTCGCCGAAATAGTATAATCTCTAGTCTGCAATGTATTTATTATTACATCTCGCTAGAATTATTATCATCTCTAGTCTGCAATGTATTTATTATTACATCTCGCTAGAATTATTATCATCTCTAGTCTGCAATGTATTTATTACGTCTCGCTAGGATATAAAAATCTTTAATTAGACTCTCAAAAATATTTAATTAGACTCTCTGGCCTCGCTGGAAATATTAAAATTCCACAGTCTGCAGCTCTCTGGTCGGTTATATAATCTTTTATTTAGACTCTAATTACCCAGAGGATGGTTAGTCGGGCGCGACTAAGGTCTCACAGGTTTTCAACCTCACAGCGGAAAATATCACCTCTGTCGCCTGAGATAATCCAGGAAATCAACAAAAGGGTTCTACAGATCGCCACAAGACTGCCCACTAACACAGATAAGACGAAGATTTATAAAATCAATTCGCTTACCGTGTTATTGCGGAGGTGATCAAATTCCTTCAGTGGGCAACTCTGAGTCCTCTGTTTCACCCTGTGATTGTCGACTGTCCGGATTTTGATTTTTCCTCGAGTGAGGTCCGGGTCTCGGCACCAAATGTCAGGTCCGTATTTCACACCGAATAACCACCTCTGTAAATTGAAAGCTGAAGGCATGCCTGGAAAGAAGTACACCACACAAATGTCTGAGGTACAGCTTCAATGTCAGCCAGGAGGAACTGAACTTTATTCAGAACAAAGAAACACACACAGAGAAGACACATGCCCCTCCCTATAGATGTGTGACTTGCTTAAATTCTATTCGCTCCCCAGCTGTAACTTTTCCTATACATTCTTCTGCACACTCCTCTTTGCATTCCAGGGGGCGGTGTCTTCCATAGGTGTGTCCGACATGAACAAAGAACTTGTTATATATATCAGTATATTACACAAAGAACTGAAATGTATATACATATATGTGAGGATAATATTTTTCAGACAATATACATAGTAATGATCCCTGACAAATATAGATATAACGATGTTTAGTAATGAATCACTGATCATATCATATGGATTCTCAGAAAGTTACCATTTAGCATTCAGGATTGGTTGGTTGGATTTTAACTACAAGCACCGACAAGGAAGTGTGGTGAGCCTGCTTACTCATTTTTCTTTATTTCTACATGTTCCAGCTTGGCCCCTTCATCCGGGTCACTCCTAAGACCATTGCTGGCCCATTTGTTAAACTGTAAAGACAGGGAGCGACTTTACTGACGATGAAGAAGTGCTTAAGGGACGTACAAATGTCTTATTATTATGTCATTATTATGTCATTGGATGAGGACATCCAATGGCTGCCACCAAACATTATATTCTTATGTATGAAGCCCACCAGCTTCATGAATTAACCCCTACCAGCCGCATCCGTTTTTCGGATTTTCACTTTAGTACTCTCCTCCACCCATTCCAAAAGCCATAGCTTTTAAATTTTTCCACCGATATAGCCGTATAAAGGCAATTTTTTTTTTTGTAGATTTTCATGGCACTATTTATTGTACCATGTAATATAGTGGGAAACGAAAAATTTCAGTTGTGGAGTGGATTGGGAAAAAAATAGCGATTCCTCCATTGTTTGTGGAGTTTAGTTTTTACAGCGTTGACCGTGAGAGAACGAATATTATACTCCAGTCTTAATATACAGGTAGTTGTAGAAAGATGTGCCTAATATAATAAGAGTCGCAGAGGCCTATTATTAAATTCGGTGCATTTCTGGCTGTCCATGTATTTGCACCTTTTTTACACCAGTAAATTGACATAGAAAAGTTAATAAACTCCCCCTGGTGTGTTGTGAAGGGTCCATTAAGTTAATTGAATACACGTATTGCATCCAATCACAGCACAGCTTTCTTTTATTCAGACGAGGTGTAGCATCCATGGCCACGGGCCGTCGGGGTTACTCACCTCCCGACGCCCGCAGCCATGGTTCCTAGGAGACGCCAGCGCTCACTTCCACTCCGTCATCATCATCAACTGCCATGATTTCCTGGTCTATAAGAAGGCCCCAGGCCCTCTGATCCTTGCCTGAGCGTTGTTAGTCTATTCCAGTCTGTCTCGCAAATGGTCCCTTAGTGTTTCCCCGTTCCAGTTGTTACCCGTGCCCTGTTACCCGTTCCTGTATTCCGTATTGTTCTTGTTCCTGTGCCTACCAGTGTTGGAGTCGTGTCTACTGCACCTGCTGTCGTTTGCCACGTCCAGTGTCGTTTGCCACGTCCAGTGTCGTTTGCCACGTCCAGTGTCTTCTGCCACGTACAGTGTCTTCTGCCACATCATGTCTTCTGCCACGTCCAGTGTCCTCTGCTACATCGGATACTGCCCGCCATGTCTGGCGCTACCTGCCGCACCCGCCTCCATCCATGCTGAAGCCACAGCCACCCTCTGGACTAGTTCAGGTACCCAAAGTGCCATGATTTCCTTGTCTATAAGAAGGCCCCAGGCCTTCTGATCCTTGCCTGAGCGTTGTTAGTCTATCCCAGTCTGTCTCGCAAACGGTCCCTTAGTGTTTCCTCGTTCCAGTTGTTACCCGTGCCCTGTTACCTGTTCCTGTATTCCGTATTGTTCTTGTTCCTGTGCCTACCAGTTTTGGAGTCGTGTCTATTGCACCTGCTGTCGTTTGCCACGTCCAGTGTCGTTTGCCACGTCCAGTGTCGTTTGCCACGTCCAGTGTCGTTTGCCATGTCCAGTGTTGTTTGCCACGTCCAGTGTCGTTTGCCACGTCCGGTGTCTTCTGCCACGTCCAGTGTCTTCTGCTACATCGGATACTGCTCGCCACATCTGGTGCTACCTGCCGCACCAGCCTCCATCCGTGCTGAAGCCACAGCCACCGTCTGGACTAGTTCAGGTACCCAAGCATTGCTATCTGCTATTGACTTTCGTATAGACTGTGACCTGGTCAGCTGCCTTCCCGCTACGGCAGAGCGGCCTAGTGGGTCCACATACCCTGTGACCGTGACACCAGGCTAAGAAATGAAAGCTGAGCTCTGATTAGTTGCTATGGGCAATAAGGACAGTTATACTGTTAGACAGTTTTGATCAATTTGCTGCACTAATGATACCAGTCACACTCATCGAATGATGTTTACGTTTTATTTAAGGTTTTTGTGGATCAAAATATAAGATGGTAAAGATGATGGTAATACAAGATCCAGCAAAAACAATGGAATATGTCCCAGTATATACTGTAGTATCAGGAAGGGGTGGAAAATCTGTATTCCAGAGACACAGGAAGAGATGACATATTCTCCTGTTCTGGGCCTGGTCTTCGGGGTGACATTGATGCCCCGGTAACCACACTGATGTCTCGTCTGTGACAGATGTAGAAATTTTAAGTCTCGCATTGGAATACTTGTAAGATGGCGGGTTCTGCCCTCGGTTGTTATTGGCATTGGTGTTGATGTTATGTTGATATCTGCTGACTTGTTCTGGGTGGAGAAGCACAAAATCTTATTAAATATGGATCATTCAGGCTGCATGACAAATATAGAGAGAGGACACATCTAGAGAAACGTACCTTTCTATCAGTAACATAGGCGGCTCCTCCGGTGACAGGGAGCGCTGTTCTCGCCACATGTACGACGGAATTGGTGTTTATGCTGCAAGATAAATATTTGCTATTAATGCTCTACTAAAGAAGAGGCTGGACGGCAGCACGGAGGGCTTAACGGGAAGCCTCCATGACTGCCATAGGAGGGACAGCCAATAGGGGAATAGAGGGTTAGTTGAGGCAGGGAGAGGGAGGAGATGGAGCGGGGAGGAGCCGGGTGTGTTTCTGTTCTTCCCGCCGTTTTCGGCATTGAGCCGGAAGCAGCGGGAGGAGCAGCAAGTAAAATAATCAGCTCCCCTGCTCCGGCTTACCTGATCGCTGCGGATCTTTCAGGCGGGCCCGTCTTCGCGCCGAGCCCGGCGCTCTGTGTCGGCGGCCCGCAGGGATGCGCTCCCCTCCCCCGCCCCTGTCTCAGATGTTTGTCACAGTGCGGTGGGGGGAGAGGTGAGGATCACTGCCCCTGCTCTGATAAAGCAGGGGGTGTCAGGGGAGCGGCGGTAGCTCAGGCTAGGTCACCCCGCCGCTCCCGGAGGTCCCACCACCTGATCGGGGGAGTCCGGATGTGGCCCCCGCGGGCCCGCGTCGCAATGGGAGCCCTTAGGGACGCTGCAGGCCAGGCTGCTGGGACGGGCGCCTCCTCCCAGGGCCTGCGTCCTGGCAGGAATCCCCAGCCGCGACGTAGCTCGGTGGTTAACAGGGAGTCGCAGGCCGGGCTCCCTGTCACACTTCCACAATCAGAGGCAGTTTTTCGGCATGCAGTCCACAGCCGCCCCGCATGGTGATGTTCCGGCCAGGGGGCAGGCTTCCTCAAGAGCATCGGTGAGGACGTCAAGATCGGCGACGACGACGCGGCAACAGGTTCGGTCGGGACTCTGGGTCCCTGAGGTCGGGCGGCAGGTTGTCGGCTCATCTGCCAGCGTGCCTGGATCCCTGTGTGGAGATGTCGGTGCGAGTACCAATCGGCAGCAAGAGATGATCTGGAAGATGGGGGAGCTGGATGAGTCGCAACGCGGTCAGAATTTTCCGGCTGGCGGGAACACAGCGCCTGGGCAGCCTGGTGAGTGTATAACTCTTACTCTACCGTATTCAGCAATTTTCATGTCGGGTGTTGGGGGTGGGGGCAGCGAGCGCGGAAGTATCGGCGGGCGGTGGCATAACAGTTTTAGTGGGTTGTTTGCGCGAGTTGGTCGGGCGATTGGATAGGGCAGCGGCACCTGTAGTTCCAGCGGGGTCCCCTGGGGGAGGTCCGTGACCGGATTTGGAGGACAATGTACGTGGTAATTTTCTTTTCTGCCGCTTGCTAAAGTCATTTTGGAATGGCAAGCGGGATGAGAGTAATAAGGGGGAAGAGGAACGTCGGCGGTATAGGCTTATCCCGCAGACGTTCGTCAATTGGTCCCAAGTTTTGCTATTTGGCAAGCGTGATCGGAGGAAAGGTGCCAAAAAATAGCTCGGCGTTGTTTTATTATTGGTATGCCATCGGATTGGCCTATGGGGCGTACGGGGGGAAGGTAGATTGTTCAGGGGCATTGTACGGTGTACGTCGCTACCAAAAACATGGCAGTCTCCACTTCTCGGTGTTGTCTTTTTTTCCTAGAGGTTGACTGGCCTCTATCCTCTTTTGTCAGGCTTGGTTGCGGTCCGGTCGGCAATCAGGGGATCAAAAAAGGATATTGCGCGGTGGTTACGAGTTGCGGCCCGGTTAAGCAGTCCTTTCCCGGGAGGGTGGGCTAGGTGGCAGTCTAGTCAGTCCGGACAGGGCTCTGGGTCAAAGTTGGGGTTCTGATGGCAATTTCACGATGGCCGATGTAAGTTGGGCGCCACGTGTAGATTTGAGCGTGTCTGTGCGGAGCGCATCGGGTCTTTGCATTGGGCCGAAAAAGGCATGCGAAAGGTAGGCGGCCGGGCCCTCAGTCTTCTGCCGTTGGTCCAGGGGCGGCGCCGGTGAGGGTGAAAAGGATTGCCCGGTATCTAAGTGAGTGTCCGGATAGGGGTGCAGCTAGGATATTGACGAAGGGTTTTTGTGTGGTTTTTGTTATCCTTCCTCCTCCACACGAGGTTCCGGTTACCCGTCACAACCTTTGCACTCGGCGGTCGGCTCGGGTAAACTTTGGAAGGAAGTGTCGTTGGGTCGCGGTGCATTAGTGCGGTAGGCGGGGCCCGGGTCGGTGGTGGCAAAAACTGACCGCTAGGCAGCGTTCCGGTTGCTGCCTGTACATCCAGAGAGCTAACGGCTGTTGGGTCGGCTTCCATAACGGGGGGTTTTATGTCGATAGGTGGCTTCCAATGGGATGCTCTCGGTCTGGCGCATGCTTTGAAGCAGTTAGTAGTTTCATGGAATGGGTGACGAAGGGCGTAGCTGGGGTGGATTTATTAATACATTAGCTTGATGAGTTCGTGCGTCGGCTCTAGCGGTTCCCCTGTTGGCGGTAACGCATTGTATTCATCGCAGAAGGTTGCGACGGATTTTGGAATCCCTCTGGCGCCTGGTACAACCGGGGGCCCGGTTTCTACCGTTTGTTTTAAGGGATCGAAATGCATTCAGTCGCAATTTAGTGCAGGCTTCCTGAAGGAAATAAATTACTGCCATTGCGGCAGGAGGTGAGGCGGGCTTGGCGATTGAAGAAGATCATCTTGCACGATCTCCAGTAGCTGCTGGGGAAGTTGAAATTTGCCTGTCAGATTATGCCAAGGGGTAGAATTTTAGTAGGCGATTGGCGGTAGCAACGGCGGGTATCCTGGCATCCCGCTATTTTTTGGGAGGATTGGTTTGGATCACAAGGTTGATCTGCAGGTCGGGGATGCGTTCCTAGGACAATATAACGATAGATCACTGTGGATGTCACCGGTAAATGATATGGGCAAGTTGGAGCTGTTGACTGATGCGGCGGGGCCGGTGGTTTTGACGCATAGGCAGGAGGTCAATGGTGTGCGGGGAACTGGCTGGATAGCTGGGTGACCAGGGTCTTACAAGGAATCTGGCCCGTCTTGAGCTCTCCACAGGGTGGTTGTGGTGACCATTTGGGGGGGGACAGGCCCAGGGATAAAAGGTTCGGTCCCACTGCAATGATATGGGGGTGGGTTAGCAATTAACAACTTATCAGCTTCTTCTCCACCTGTGGTTTCAGTTTTGTGTCATATAGTTTTGGTGGCTTGTCTTAAACACGCGGGTTGTTGCGCTGCAGGTACCAGGGGTTTCCAATTGTATGGCGGATGCTCTGTCTCGCTCGCAAGGGGATCGATTTCGCTAATTGGCACCGGCAGTGGAGCTGTTCGGTTTGGTTTGCCCGGAGCATCTCTGGGATCGGGTTTTTCGGTACCGGGGAACGGTTGATGGGGCAGTCGCTGGCTAGGGTGACTTGTAGCACTTGTTCGGCTTGTTGGTAGCAGCCGAGGAGCGGGCATTAGTTGGGGTAACATCAGTACGGAAAAGGACCGGTTGGTAGCATGGTTGTACTGGGGGATGTTGGGGAGGTGGTGGGGGGGTCGCATCTGGGGGTATGCGTCCTCCAAAAAAGGTACATGGTTTGAAGACTTCATAGGGGTTATCCCTTTGAAGTGGTCTTCTGGTGGTTGTAGCCATCTGCAGAGGTGAGCGGGGCCTCCGAGCTGGTTCACGGCTGGAGGTAAGGTGTTGGTGGTGGTTGCAGATGGCTAACTCGAGGTAAAGCGTATCTGAACAGTTTTTCCCTGGCCAAAGTGAGTAGTTTGTTGTTGGTGGGGCGTTTTGATTTAAATCACGGGGTTTCCAGGATGTTTTCAGGAGGTGTCCAAGATGTGACCCAGATGTGGGTCTGTGGGGGGATAGACTAGAGTTGTTTGCGCCGGTCAAAGACTGATCAAGTGGGTCGGTAGGGTTCTGCCCTTCCGGGGTCGGCGATGTGTCCGGTTGCTTTTATGGTTGGTTTCAGCCATGCGGTGGGGTGCCGGAGTCGCCATTACTACGTCATGAGAATGGCTCGATTTTGTCCGAGTATCAAGTTGGTGCTAGATGTTAAAAAATGCTTGGCTGAGGTTGGCGTGGGGCAGGGGTATTACCCGTCCCACTCATTCAGGATATGCGCTGCTACTGAAGCTAGGCGTTGGGGGTTGGAGGATGAGGGTGTTCGTCGCAGTAGCCGATGGGAGTCCGATGGGTTTCGGTCTTACTTGCGCCCTCATTTGTTGGGTGTGGGTAATGCTGTTTTGATTGTTTGCATATGAGGTGCTTGTTTTCTTTTCAGATCATCGCCCTTGTTTAGGGGGGGTTTTTGGGACAATCTTTGGGCACTGGGGGATGTCTGGGGGTGCGCCCGTTTCGGGAGTTGGTGCGGGAAATTAAGCGCAATTTATTGTGTTATGGACATCTTATACTCACCTAGTGATTGTGTGGTCGGACATAGTTCCAAGGAAGATTTGGCGTTTAGCGAGATCAGCCGAGAAGGTGAAAAAAGCCTGCAGTTAGGTAAACCGGGCGGTGCCACGTTTTGTTGCCAAGAACAGGGGCATTTGGGTTTGTCACATGGACCTGGAGTCAGGAGTCGGGAATTATTGGAGGGGTGAGGGGGTACATTTGACCGAGGTTGGAATTGATCCTGGCTTTAGCAGATGGAATTGAGAGGGCGGTGGTGGTTTGGAGGGACTCACAGGCCTAAGGTGGTCAAGGCCTGTTTCGCTGTGGCGGGGGGAGTCCTTGAGGTTGGTCAGTACAAAATGGTGGGGGGGTCGCATCGGGGGTATGCGTCCCCCAAAACGGTAGATCATTTGAAGACTTCATAGGGTGTTATCCCTTTGAAGTGGTCTTCTGGTGGAAGGTATATCACTTGAAGGCTTCATCGGGTGTTATTCCTTTGAAGTGGTCTTATGGTGGAAGGTATATCATTTGAAGACTTCATCGGGTGTTATCCCTTTGAAGTGGTCTTCTGGTGGTTGGAGCCATCTGCAGAGGTGAGCGGTGCCTCCGAGCTGGTTTACGGCTGGAGGTAAAGAGTTGGTGGTGGTTTGCAGATGGCTAACTTAAAGGAAATCCGGTGTTAAAAAAGGGCTTCAAGGACTTCCCCTGCTCTGTTAAGTGTTAATAATGTTGATTGTTATTTATGATTCTGACCCATGTTGGGTCATGGAATTATAGGAGGAATTCTCTGGTCGAATTCCTAAGGGAGTTATCCGAATGTTTCGAATTAAATTGCATTAAAAATAATGTCAGTTAATAAACGGCTGCTGTGGCCATTTCACATCCAACCTCGGTTGTCACGTGTCTTTATGGGAAGGGAAAGGGGAATGAAAGGTTAACAGGGTCAATCAGCACAGGACTCTACTTAGGCCAGTCATGTGTGTTTCTTAGCAGGCACAAAATCTAGAAGATGTTTTAATGTGGATTTTCCCTAAATGGTCCTGGGGATCATACTACGAACCTTAAAGATGGTTGATCCGAGTAGTCGGTTTGATCTTGAGCTGCGCAGCTCAGGATGTTATAGGAACTTTCTGATGTTCACAAAGGTGGGATTGTTGTTTTATCCACCTGAGATGGTAAATGTTCCTTAGGAGTCCTGAAAGATGGCAAGTAATGTCAACGTGACTTTTCCTTAACCCCTTAAGGACGCAGCCTAGTTTGGGCCTTAAGGCTCAGAGCCCATTTTTCAAATCTGACATATTTCACTTTATGTGGTAATAACGTCGGAATGCTTAAACCTATCCAAGCGATTCTGAGATTGTTTTCTCGTGACACTTTGGGCTTCATGTTCGTGGTAAAATTTGGTCGATATATTCAGTGTTTATTGGTGAAAAATTGCAAAATTTAGAGAAAATTTTGAAAAAATTGCATTTTTCAGAATTTAAATGCATCTGCTTGTAAAACAGACGGTTATACCACCCAAAATAGTTACTAGTTCACATTTCCCATATGTCTACTTTAGATTGGCATCGTTTTTTTAACATTCTTTTATTTTTCTTGGACGTTACAAGGCTTAGAACATAAACAGCAATTTCTCATATTTTTAAGAAAATTTCAAAAGCCTTTTTTTTAAGGTACCTCTTGAGTTCTGAAGTGGCTTTGAGGGGCCTATGTATTAGAAACCCCCATAAAACACCCCATTTTAAAAACTAGACCCCTCAAAGTATTCAAAACAGCATTTAGAAAGTTTTTTAACCCTTCAGGCATTTCACAGGAATTAAAGCAATGTGGAGGTGAAATTTGCAAATTTCATTTTTCTTGCTGAATTTCAATATTATTCCATTTTTTTCTGTAACACAGAAGATTTTACCAGAGAAATACTACTAAATATGTATTGTCCAGATTCTGCAGTTTTTAGAAATGTCCCACATGTGGCTCTAGTGCGCTCGTGGAATAAAACACAAGCCTCAGAAACAAAGGAGCACCTAGTGCATTTTGAGGCCTCTTTTTTATTAGAATATATTTTAGGCAGCATGCCAGGTTTGAAGAGGTGTTGAGGTATGAAAGCAATGGAAACCCACCAGAAGTGACCCCATTTTGGAAACTAGACCCCTCAAGGAATTCATTTATGGTTGTTGTTATCATTTTGACCACACCGTTTTTTCACAGCACCTATTTGAATTGGGCTGTGAAATTAAAAAAATGATATTTTTTCCATTAAGATGTAATTTTTGTTCAAAATTTCTTATTTTCACAAGGAATAAAACACCCCATTTTGTTGCCCAATTTGTCCTTAGTGCGGCAATACCCCATTTGTGGTGATAAACTGCCGTTTGGGCCCATGGGAGGACTCAGAAGGAAAGGAGCGCTATGTGTTTGTTGGAGTCCAGATTTTGCTGGATTGGTTTTCGGGTTCCATGTCGCATTTGCAGAGCCCCAGAGGTATGAAAGCAATGGAAACCCACCAGAAGTGACCCCATTTTGGAAACTAGACCCCTCAAGGAATTCATTTATGGTTGTTGTTATCATTTTGACCACACCGTTTTTTCACAGCACCTATTTGAATTGGGCTGTGAATTAAAAAAATGATATTTTTTTCCATTAAGATGTAATTTTTGTTCAAAATTTCTTATTTTCACAAGGAATAAAACACCCCATTTTGTTGCCCAATTTGTCCTGAGTGCGGCAATACCCCATTTGTGGTGATAAACTGATGTTTGGGCCCATGGCAGGACTCAGAAGGAAAGGACCACCATTTGGCCTACTGGAGCTTTTCTTGTGCTAAGTCATGTAGGCAGAAGCCCCTGAGGTACCAGTACAGTTAAAACCCCCGAGAAGTGACCCCATTTTAAAAACTACACCCCTTAAGACATTCATCTAGTGGTGTAGTGAGCATTTTGACCCCACAGTTATTGTGTAAAAGGTAATGCGCAGCAGATGGTGCAAAGTGAGATTTGCAATTTCCTATGCATATATGCCATTTCAGTGTCTGATATATTGTGCCCAGCATGTGCCACTGGAGACATACACCCCATAAATTGTAATGTGGGTTCTCCCGGGTACGGCAATACCCTACATGTGGCTGTTATTAGCTGACTGGGCACACGACAGGGCTCAGAAGGGAAGGACCACCATTTAGCCTACTGGAGCTTTTCTGGTGCTAAGTCATGTAGGCAGAACCCCTGAGGTACCAGTACAGTTGAAACCCCCGAGAAGTGACCCCATTTTAAAAACTACACCCCTTAAGACATTCATCTAGTGGTGTAGTGAGCATTTTGACCCCACAGTTATTGTGTAAAAGGTAATGCGCAGCAGATGGTGCAAAGTGAGATTTGCAATTTCCTATGCATATATGCCATTTCAGTGTCTGATATATTGTGCCCAGCATGTGCCACTGGAGACATACACCCCATAAATTGTAATGTGGGTTCTCCCGGGTACGGCAATACCCTACATGTGGCTGTTATTAGCTGCCTGGGCACACGACAGGGCTCAGAAGGGAAGGACCACCATTTAGCCTACTGGAGCTTTTCTGGTGCTAAGTCATGTAGGCAGAACCCCTGAGGTACCAGTACAGTTGAAACCCCCGAGAAGTGACCCCATTTTAAAAACTACACCCCTTAAGACATTCATCTAGTGGTGTAGTGAGCATTTTGACCCCACAGTTATTGTGTAAAAGGTAATGCGCAGCAGATGGTGCAAAGTGAGATTTGCAATTTCCTATGCATATATGCCATTTCAGTGTCTGATATATTGTGCCCAGCATGTGCCACTGGAGACATACACCCCATAAATTGTAATGTGGGTTCTCCCGGGTACGGCAATACCCTACATGTGGCTGTTATTAGCTGCCTGGGCACACGACAGGGCTCAGAAGGGAAGGACCACCATTTAGCCTACTGGAGCTTTTCTGGTGCTAAGTCATGTAGGCAGAACCCCTGAGGTACCAGTACAGTTGAAACCCCCGAGAAGTGACCCCATTTTAAAAACTACACCCCTTAAGACATTCATCTAGTGGTGTAGTGAGCATTTTGACCCCACAGTTATTGTGTAAAAGGTAATGCGCAGCAGATGGTGCAAAGTGAGATTTGCAATTTCCTATGCATATATGCCATTTCAGTGTCTGATATATTGTGCCCAGCATGTGCCACTGGAGACATACACCCCATAAATTGTAATGTGGGTTCTCCCGGGTACGGCAATACCCTACATGTGGCTGTTATTAGCTGCCTGGGCACACGACAGGGCTCAGAAGGGAAGGACCACCATTTAGCCTACTGGAGCTTTTCTGGTGCTAAGTCATGTAGGCAGAACCCCTGAGGTACCAGTACAGTTGAAACCCCCGAGAAGTGACCCCATTTTAAAAACTACACCCCTTAAGACATTCATCTAGTGGTGTAGTGAGCATTTTGACCCCACAGTTATTGTGTAAAAGGTAATGCGCAGCAGATGGTGCAAAGTGAGATTTGCAATTTCCTATGCATATATGCCATTTCAGTGTCTGATATATTGTGCCCAGCATGTGCCACTGGAGACATACACCCCATAAATTGTAATGTGGGTTCTCCCGGGTACGGCAATACCCTACATGTGGCTGTTATTAGCTGCCTGGGCACACGACAGGGCTCAGAAGGGAAGGACCACCATTTAGCCTACTGGAGCTTTTCTGGTGCTAAGTCATGTAGGCAGAACCCCTGAGGTACCAGTACAGTTGAAACCCCCGAGAAGTGAACCCATTTTAAAAACTACACCCCTTAAGACATTCATCTAGAGTGTAGTGAGCATTTTGACCCAACAGTTATTGTGTAAAAGGTAATGCGCAGTAGATGGTGCAAAGTGAGATTTGCAATTTCCTATACATATATGCCATTTCAGTGTCCGATATATTGTGCCCAGCATGTGCCACCGGAGACATACACCCCATAAATTGTAATGTGGGTTCTCCCGGGTACGGCAATACCCTACATGTGGCTGTTATTTGCTGCTTGGGCACATGGCAGGGCTCAAAAGGGAAAGATGAGGGGGATAAGCTGTGCGGAGTGCATCAGGGTAAATTAAAAATCAAGGGATGTATGGTAAATTTTAAAACAATCTTTCATACAGAGCCCTGGTTTTTCGGGACACGTGTCGCATTGGTATGTTGTGTCCTTCCTTATCCCCCTCTTATAGCACACTTTGCACCTCTTTTGACTTTTTCCCTTCTTGCCAGTTTGGGGAACTTCTCCTGGAAAGTGTTGCCCTGGTACGATGCGTGTGGCCTCGCTTCCAGAAGTACTGGGTGCCCCTCCTTCCTGGTCGCCAAAAATTAGGTTCTTTATAACCACCTCTTGAAATTCCAGGAAAGTTCCCCTCTGGCCTGCACATCGACGTAGCACGTACGCATTGTACAATGCCATCTGTATGATGTGCACGGCCAGCTTCTTATACCACACCCTCGATTTCCGCGTAGCGCTGTAGGGCTTCAGGACTTGATCTGACAAGTCCACCCCTCCCATGTACCTATTGTAGTCCAGGATGCAATCTGGTTTGGGGGTCTCTGTACTGGTACCTCGTACAGGTACATGGGTACTGGTGTGGCCATGTATTGTTGTCAATACAAGGACATCTCTCTTGTCCTTGTACTTGACACACAATATGTTGCTACTAGAATGTGCCCTGCTCTCACCCCTTCTGAGTGTTTGCCCAAGCAGTGTTTTAGGGAGGCCTCTAAGATTTTTTCTAGCAGTGCCGCATGCCGCAGTCCTTCTGGAAGCGAGGCACTTGAAGAGCGGGACGCTGGTATAAAAATTATCCAGGTAGAGGTGGTAACCCTGGTCCAGCAGTGGGTGCACCAAATCCCACACAATTTTTGCGTTAATTCCCAGTAAGGGGGGGCATTCTGGGGGCTGAATACTGCTGTCCTTCCCTTCATATATCCTGAATTTATATGTATACCCTGATGCACTCTCGCACAGCTTATACAACTTCACGCCATACCTTGCCCTCTTACTTGGCAGGTATTGGCGGAATTGAAGCCTCCCTTTAAAATGTACCAGGGACTCATCAATGGAAATACACTTCTCGGGGGTGTATGCTTGGGCAAACCGGGCACTGAAATGGTCTAATAGGGGTCTCAGTTTATATAAACGGTCAAAACTGGGGTCATCTCGGGGTGGGCACTGCTCATTATCGGCATAATGTAGGAAGCGAAGTATTGCCTCATAACGCATCCTGGACATGGCCATACGGTACATCGGGGTGTGGTATAGGATGTCCGTGCTCCAGTAGGTCCTAATGGATGGCTTTTTTAGAAGCCCCATGTTCAAGAGCAGTCCCCAGAACTTGCCCAACTCTGCTGCGTTTACAGGAGTCCACCTCTGGGATTGGGCATAAAATGAGTTGGGGTTCTTGGTGATATACTGTTGGGCATATAAATTAGTCTGGGTGACCATTAGCTCTATAAAGTTATCAGTGAAGAAGAACTTGAAAAAGTCCATCTCACTGAACCCTGCCGTGTTAAATTTGATGCCTGGGCTGCCCGTGTACTCAGGGATTTGGGGTTCATAATGGTCTGGTGTGGGCGTCCAAATGGGGTCACTTCGCTCAGGGGTATCACTTGTTGTGGGGTCACTTCTCTCAGGGATTTCTACTATGGTGGTGGTCCTGGGGCGTCTCCTAGGGGGTCCCTCCTCTTCATCGCTGGATGAGGAGGTAGACAAATAAAATAGTGTATCGCCATCCGACGAGTCTGTGTCGGAGGCCAGAAATGCATACGCCTCTTCAGCAGTAAATGTCCGTTGGGACATGCTTGTTGTGCGAAGACAAAATTTATATACTGCAAAAAAATAAATCCCTAACTGGGAGCAATAGGATAGCACAACTAGCACAAATGTGTGTTTTGTTTTTAGAGAGCAAGTGGACTTCCCTGACACTAAAGCTAACTAGGGCGAGGGTTCCTAACACTAAACCTAACTAAATTTTATGTGGACTTCCCTAACGCTAAACCTAACTACGGCGACGATTCCCTGACACTAAACCTATCTAGATTATTTCAAGCTTCCCTGACACTAAACCTAACTACGGTGACGGGTGCCTGACACTAAACCTATCTAATTATTCCGAGCTTCCCTGACGCTAAACCTAACTACGGTGATGGATCCCTAACGCTAAGCCTATCTACGGTGACCGATTCCTGACGCTAAATTCCCTGACACTATACCTAACTACGCTTTTTGACGGTTCCCTGACACTAACTAACCCTAATACTAAACTAACCAGTTAAATTTTCAAAATTGGCTAAACTAACTATTTTTTTTTGTTTCTTTTTTTTCTTTTTATATTTTTTTTTTTGTTTTATGTTTTATATAGAAAAAAATGAAAAAAAAATCCCCAGGGACCAAGAAATGTGGTCCTGAAGACTGAAAAGTGGTCAGTGATAGGAGATCACTGACCAAAAAACGTGGGTAGAACTCAAAGAGGAAGGGAACAGGAGTGGGTAGTGGATGGGGTGGTGGGAAGCAAAAAAAACGTTGTTTTAGAAACTTTTTTTCACTTTTTTTCACTTCTTTTCTCTCTGACTCTCTGCTCACAACCGATCTCAACGCCTCGCTAACTCCAACAGGGCGTTCAGGGCGGTTGCAGCAGGATGTGAGGTCAGAGAGAGGAAGTGACGAGAATGATCGCTGCTATTGGCTAGTTACTCACTGACTAGCCAATAGCGGCGATCGGCGAGGCGGGACCATAGTAAATGGTCCCGGCCCATTATGCTGTGATAGCATGCTGTCAGAAACAGCAGCTATCACAGCTCAGGAACGCCGGGCTCGAGCACTGCTGTGCTGAATGAGACCGATCGCTGCTATTGGCTAGTTACTCACTGACTAGCCAATAGCGGCGATCGGCGAGGCGGGACCATAGTAAATGGTCCCGTCCCATTATGCCGTGATAGCCTGCTGTCAGAAACAGCAGCTATCACAGCGCATGAACGCGCCGGGCGCGCGCACCGCTGTTCTAACTGCAAGACGTACTATTACGGCATGGAGCGCGAACGATAGAGCTGCCATGACGTAATAGTACGTCAAGGAGCGGGAAGGGGCTAATACTAAACTAACCAGTTAAATTTTCAAAATTGGCTAAACTAACTATTTTTTTTTGTTTCTTTTTTTTCTTTTTATATTTTTTTTTTTGTTTTATGTTTTATATAGAAAAAAATGAAAAAAAAATCCCCAGGGACCAAGAAATGTGGTCCTGAAGACTGAAAAGTGGTCAGTGATAGGAGATCACTGACCAAAAAACGTGGGTAGAACTCAAAGAGGAAGGGAACAGGAGTGGGTAGTGGATGGGGTGGTGGGAAGCAAAAAAAACGTTGTTTTAGAAACTTTTTTTCACTTTTTTTCACTTCTTTTCTCTCTGACTCTCTGCTCACAACCGATCTCAACGCCTCGCTAACTCCAACAGGGCGTTCAGGGCGGTTGCAGCAGGATGTGAGGTCAGAGAGAGGAAGTGACGAGAATGATCGCTGCTATTGGCTAGTTACTCACTGACTAGCCAATAGCGGCGATCGGCGAGGCGGGACCATAGTAAATGGTCCCGGCCCATTATGCTGTGATAGCATGCTGTCAGAAACAGCAGCTATCACAGCTCAGGAACGCCGGGCTCGAGCACTGCTGTGCTGAATGAGACCGATCGCTGCTATTGGCTAGTTACTCACTGACTAGCCAATAGCGGCGATCGGCGAGGCGGGACCATAGTAAATGGTCCCGTCCCATTATGCCGTGATAGCCTGCTGTCAGAAACAGCAGCTATCACAGCGCATGAACGCGCCGGGCGCGCGCACCGCTGTTCTAACTGCAAGACGTACTATTACGGCATGGAGCGCGAACGATAGAGCTGCCATGACGTAATAGTACGTCAAGGAGCGGGAAGGGGCTAATACTAAACTAACCAGTTAAATTTTCAAAATTGGCTAAACTAACTATTTTTTTTTGTTTCTTTTTTTTCTTTTTATATTTTTTTTTTTGTTTTATGTTTTATATAGAAAAAAATGAAAAAAAAATCCCCAGGGACCAAGAAATGTGGTCCTGAAGACTGAAAAGTGGTCAGTGATAGGAGATCACTGACCAAAAAACGTGGGTAGAACTCAAAGAGGAAGGGAACAGGAGTGGGTAGTGGATGGGGTGGTGGGAAGCAAAAAAAACGTTGTTTTAGAAACTTTTTTTCACTTTTTTTCACTTCTTTTCTCTCTGACTCTCTGCTCACAACCGATCTCAACGCCTCGCTAACTCCAACAGGGCGTTCAGGGCGGTTGCAGCAGGATGTGAGGTCAGAGAGAGGAAGTGACGAGAATGATCGCTGCTATTGGCTAGTTACTCACTGACTAGCCAATAGCGGCGATCGGCGAGGCGGGACCATAGTAAATGGTCCCGGCCCATTATGCTGTGATAGCATGCTGTCAGAAACAGCAGCTATCACAGCTCAGGAACGCCGGGCTCGAGCACTGCTGTGCTGAATGAGACCGATCGCTGCTATTGGCTAGTTACTCACTGACTAGCCAATAGCGGCGATCGGCGAGGCGGGACCATAGTAAATGGTCCCGTCCCATTATGCCGTGATAGCCTGCTGTCAGAAACAGCAGCTATCACAGCGCATGAACGCGCCGGGCGCGCGCACCGCTGTTCTAACTGCAAGACGTACTATTACGGCATGGAGCGCGAACGATAGAGCTGCCATGACGTAATAGTACGTCAAGGAGCGGGAAGGGGCTAATACTAAACTAACCAGTTAAATTTTCAAAATTGGCTAAACTAACTATTTTTTTTTGTTTCTTTTTTTTCTTTTTATATTTTTTTTTTTGTTTTATGTTTTATATAGAAAAAAATGAAAAAAAAATCCCCAGGGACCAAGAAATGTGGTCCTGAAGACTGAAAAGTGGTCAGTGATAGGAGATCACTGACCAAAAAACGTGGGTAGAACTCAAAGAGGAAGGGAACAGGAGTGGGTAGTGGATGGGGTGGTGGGAAGCAAAAAAAATGTTGTTTTAGAAACTTTTTTTCACTTTTTTTCACTTCTTTTCTCTCTGACTCTCTGCTCACAACCGATCTCAACGCCTCGCTAACTCCAACAGGGCGTTCAGGGCGGTTGCAGCAGGATGTGAGGTCAGAGAGAGGAAGTGACGAGAATGATCGCTGCTATTGGCTAGTTACTCACTGACTAGCCAATAGCGGCGATCGGCGAGGCGGGACCATAGTAAATGGTCCCGGCCCATTATGCTGTGATAGCATGCTGTCAGAAACAGCAGCTATCACAGCTCAGGAACGCCGGGCTCGAGCACTGCTGTGCTGAATGAGACCGATCGCTGCTATTGGCTAGTTACTCACTGACTAGCCAATAGCGGCGATCGGCGAGGCGGGACCATAGTAAATGGTCCCGTCCCATTATGCCGTGATAGCCTGCTGTCAGAAACAGCAGCTATCACAGCGCATGAACGCGCCGGGCGCGCGCACCGCTGTTCTAACTGCAAGACGTACTATTACGGCATGGAGCGCGAACGATAGAGCTGCCATGACGTAATAGTACGTCAAGGAGCGGGAAGGGGCTAATACTAAACTAACCAGTTAAATTTTCAAAATTGGCTAAACTAACTATTTTTTTTTGTTTCTTTTTTTTCTTTTTATATTTTTTTTTTTGTTTTATGTTTTATATAGAAAAAAATGAAAAAAAAATCCCCAGGGACCAAGAAATGTGGTCCTGAAGACTGAAAAGTGGTCAGTGATAGGAGATCACTGACCAAAAAACGTGGGTAGAACTCAAAGAGGAAGGGAACAGGAGTGGGTAGTGGATGGGGTGGTGGGAAGCAAAAAAAACGTTGTTTTAGAAACTTTTTTTCACTTTTTTTCACTTCTTTTCTCTCTGACTCTCTGCTCACAACCGATCTCAACGCCTCGCTAACTCCAACAGGGCGTTCAGGGCGGTTGCAGCAGGATGTGAGGTCAGAGAGAGGAAGTGACGAGAATGATCGCTGCTATTGGCTAGTTACTCACTGACTAGCCAATAGCGGCGATCGGCGAGGCGGGACCATAGTAAATGGTCCCGGCCCATTATGCTGTGATAGCATGCTGTCAGAAACAGCAGCTATCACAGCTCAGGAACGCCGGGCTCGAGCACTGCTGTGCTGAATGAGACCGATCGCTGCTATTGGCTAGTTACTCACTGACTAGCCAATAGCGGCGATCGGCGAGGCGGGACCATAGTAAATGGTCCCGTCCCATTATGCCGTGATAGCCTGCTGTCAGAAACAGCAGCTATCACAGCGCATGAACGCGCCGGGCGCGCGCACCGCTGTTCTAACTGCAAGACGTACTATTACGGCATGGAGCGCGAACGATAGAGCTGCCATGACGTAATAGTACGTCAAGGAGCGGGAAGGGGTTAAAAAACAAATTATATAATATTACATAAATACTTTCAACTGGGACCCCCACTAATCCCGAGAATGGGGATCCTGAACTCCTCATTCATCCTTACTGCACCGCTCCCCCCTCAAAGTGAGGAGGAGCTTGAATGGAGCAGCGGTCGAGTATGCACCCACCGCCCCATTTAATGTTTATGGGACTAAGAGGAACAATTCTAATATAGTAGAAAGGAAGACCTAAGAAGTGGATGAAGATTCTCACAAAAACATAATTACAATTACAATGCTCTTACCTTATGTGCTGTAAGGACATGAACACAGGCAGCTAAGTTTTTTGGCACTTCCTCCTAATACCCATTAAATAGACCTTGCGGTCAAATCGTCCACCAGCCAACGGGATGCTGGAATGAGAAATATATTGATGTAAGACATATGATAATGTTAGCAGATAACCACACAATAATTGTTTAGCTTGGCATCATATAATCCTCCAGTGCTGTCACCCAGGTATACAGCCACCTGCCCCCTAGTGTGAGCTCTGGCTATAAGGCCCATGTAGTAATGTCGGCTACTGAGAGGATCATATCAACATAGAGGAAAGCGTGACTTACTTATCTGAACCAGGCCTGAGCTTTACTTCAAAGATGCCATACACGGGTCGGTGGTCTGATGTTTTTAAAAGAGGGCAAGAGTCGTATCTCAGGACTCGCACATCTCCCTCACATTGGCTCTTATACAACACCCTGTCCTGTAGAGGTCATGAAGATAACATATCAGTGAAATCATATTATACATTTTTTATTTACTACATTGCATCATATAGATAAATTCTGGGCCCAATTTATTTAAATTGCCAAATATTAAGACTTTATTATCATTATATCATGGGTTAATGATGGGTAGCTGCTGTGGTGGTCCTTTATTTAGAGGATTTGTCTTGCTCTGGATCCACACAGCTTAAACGTACAAACCCGGGCGATACTTCATGGAATTTATTGTCTATTGTTTCTTTAGCTCTGAAGACCAAAAAAAAAAAGATATCTTACCGTGTATGATGGAATTCTCTGCTTTTCTGATGTACCATAGGTGTCTGTGCCAATGTCAAACTTATAGGTAGGAAGGAATTCAATGGTGTTCTCCTTAAACCCTACAAATATGGACCCTTGAGTTGAAAGGACAAAAAAAAAGTATTTGCATTAAATTATGTGGAACTGATGATTGTAGGACTATATAGGAATGTGGTGAACATATCCACCATCATGACAGTGATTTGTATTGATCTGTTGAGGTGTATGTGGTAATGGCTGAGGAGTGATAGAGATCTGTCTACTAGTAACTGTACCGTTGTTCTTGGCGTCATTCAGATGGTCGTGTTTGAGGAGACTGCAGAAGAGATTTTGATGTTCTGCAGAAGAGATTCCACAGTTTTTCTGTCGTATTTTAGTTGGAAATTGAGATCCCCAAACCAAAAAACTCGATCAAAGCGGCTGGTGACGTCCACTGTAGAATCAAATAAACAGATGACACAATTAGACCACATGACTGCAATAGACTCGATGAAGATAAATAGAGAAATAAATAAATCCATGGGTTCAACCACATAAGTAATACTTACAGGCATTGGAGTTTATTATTTCCGGAATAATTTGACGCAGACGGAGACCCTCGGTTATGGTCTTGTAGTCCTTGATCCTTTTTTGACTGCCCTAACAGCCAACAAAACATATGCATATTAGTAAATGAGACCTCCTGGAATTAGGACAACCACCACATTTTCATTTTCTTTGACAATATAATCTAGGTTTCTTTATCTGATCTGATCTAGGTTTCTACTTCTTAGGTTGTGTGGTCTGCAAATAGTTTTTAGTTAAATGGGAATTCCATCTAAATTCATCTTTTGACATTTCAGAAGAGGAGACTGGTGGAGTTCCATGATCTGGTTCTCAGTCGCACTGATATTTCTGGTACTCTATATCTAAGACACAATAATGTTTTTGATAGAGGATAATGAATTTCTATAGCGGTCTGTAGAGGACATTAGGCCGTTTATCCATCCACTATTACTCTCCTCTCATTACATAGAATAAGTTTGATGGATTAGAAAAAGTTTGAACAAATGGCCGAAGAACCTTTCATTTTGCACCCAAACAATAATAGTACAGATCTCTTCATATTATATAATATATTTCAGTTTATTATTAAACAGCAGCACTTTTATACACAGTAAAACTGTACATAGTCACATATTAAAATCGGACATACTTACATTTCATATGGGAATTAATAAACAGGAAAGATGTTCCAAAGACGGTGAAGGCAACACCCAAAGCTCCTTTGGTTTTTACATGGTGGAATAGCCTGGTTGTTACATGGGTGTGCTCTACCTCTGTATAAGAAACACAAGGAGAAGGGTCAGTGGTTAATAGTACCACATGCATCAATGAAACATAGATAATTTCCTCCTAAACATTATATTACACTTTGTAACTGTGGAATCAGCTCTCAGATCTCCAATACTCCATATAGTGAAGAATCTGAGAGTGGAGCTGTCAGGCGTCTAATTCTAATGACTAAATGAGATGTAAAAACACAATAGTTTATTCCTATAATCAGGACACAGAATGTAGATGTAAGAAAGTAAATCACACCTGAGCAGAACCAGATCAGTTCCCGTCTAATAAAGATGGTGAGATACAGGACTCCGAGCCCGGATGAGAGGTATAGCACGTAGTGCGAACCAAGGGTCTCCTGTAATTTTATCTCCCATTTCCGCCTACAAGAAAACACAATTACATTTATTTATATATTAATAAATGACGCCAGATTAAGATCCTCAATTTATCTGTTAAACAATCCATAGTATGGCCTCTGAGGTTAAATAGGAAAAGTAGAGAGTGATCCTACAATAAGTAGAGAAACGAGAGAGAATATAGGCTGTTGTAAGATGACTGAGAAGACTTACCTGTTTGGACATCCTATGGACATCCATGCAGTTTGGGGAATTTTGCTGTGAAGTGTTGTCCTGGTATAATTCGGGCACCCTCGCTTCCAGCAGATATGTTTGGGCCCTGCCCTTCCTGTTTCCCTAATTTTAGGGCCTTGATAAATCGCCACTTGAAACAGAAGAAATGTTCCCCTCGGGCCGGCACAACTGCATATATTTTTTTCCTGACTTATTGGAGCCATAACTAATTTTATTTTTTCATAAACGTATTGGTATGTGGGCTGATTTTTGCGGGATGAGCTGCAGTTATTATTGGTACCATTTTGGTGTACATGCAATTTTTTGATCACTTGTTATCCTTTTTTGGGGAGGCAAGGTGATCAAAAAACAGCAAATTCTGCCATAGTTTTTTTAGGTTTTTTTAATACAGCGTTCACCATGCGTTATAAATTACATGTTACCTTTATTCTGCGGGTTAGTCCGATTCCGGCGATACCTAATTTATAGAACTTTTCTATGTTTTACAACTTTTTACACAATAAAATTACTTTCACTGTTCATATTGTAAATTCATATGGTCACCGGAAGACGCAACCAAATGTCGTTCAAGAGCACAATGACATCTTATCTATGGAGACTTAACTTGTTTCCTGATGAGCTGATAGGAGATCCGTGGGGATTGTGTCACCCTAGCGGCTTCCCTGCTTAATGTGTTTGTCTCCGCTTGTAAAGAGAGTCCAAAATAAAATTTTATGGAACTGAAGTTTAACCCCTTAAGGACGCAGCCTAGTTTGGGCCTTAAGGCTCAGAGTCCATTTTTCAAATCTGACATATTTCACTTTATGTGGTAATAACATCGGAATGCTTAAACCTATGCAAGCGATTCTGAGATTGTTTTCTCGTGAGACATTGGGCTTTATGTTAGTGGTGAAATTTGGACGATATATTCAGTGTTTATTGGTGAAAAATTGCAAAATTTAGAGAAAATTTATAAAAAATAGCATTTTTCAGAATTTTAATGCATCTGCTTGTAAAACAGATGTTTATACCACTTAAAATAATTACTAGTTCACATTTCCCATATGTCTACTTTAGATTGGCATAGTTTTTTGAACATTATTTTATTTTTCTTGGACGTTACAAGGCTTAGAACATAAATTTCTCATATTGTTAAGAAAATTTCAAAAGCCTTTTTTTTTTAAGGTACCTGTTCGGTTTCGAAGTGGCTTTGAGGGGCCTGTGTATTAGAAACCCCCATAAAACACCCCATTTTGAAAACTAGACCCCTCAAAGTATTCAAAACAGCATTTAGAAAGTTTATTTAACCCTTTAGGCATTTGACAGAAATTAAAGGAAAGTGGAGGTGAAATTTGCACATTTCATTTTTCTTGCTGAATTCCAGTTGTATTCAATTTTTTTCTGTAACACAGAAGGTTTTACCAGAGAAACACTACTAAATTTGTATTGTCCAGATTCTGCAGTTTTTAGAAATGTCCCACATATGGCTTTAGTGTGCTCGTTGACTAAAACACAAGCCCCAGAAACAAAGAAGGAGCTAGTGCATTTTGAGGCCTCTTTTTTTATTAGAATATATTTTAGGCAGCATGCCAGGTTTGAAGAGGTGTTGAGGTACCAAAACAGTAGGAATCCCCCAAAAGTGACCCCATTTCGGAAACTACACCCATCAAGAAATTAATTTATGGTTGTTGTTACCATTTTGACCCCACAGTTTTTACACGGCACGTATTTGAATTGGGCTGTGAAATTCAAAAAATGAAATTTTTTCCAATAAAATTTAATTTTTCATCAAAATGTCTTATTTTCACAGGGAACAAAATACCCCATTTTGTTGCCCAATTTCTACTGAGGGCAGCAATACCCCATTTGTGGCGATAAACTGCTGTTTGGGCCCATGGGAGGCCTCAGAAGGGAAGGAGCGCTGTGTGTTCTTCGGAGTTCAGATTTTGCTGAATTGGTTTTTGGGTGCCATGTCGCATTTGCAGAGCCCCAGAGGTATCAAATCAATGAAAACCCACCAGAAGTGACCCCATTTTGGAAACTACACCCACCAAGGAATTAATTTATGGGTAATGTGAATATTTAAACCCCATAGTTTCTTCACAGAACTTATTTGAATTGGGCTGGGAATGAAAAATAATAATTTTTTTTCCAATTATATGTAGTTTTAGCTCAAAATTTCTTATTTTCACAAGAAATAAAATACTCCATTTTGTTGCCCAATTTGTCCTGAGTGCAGCAATACCCCATTTGTGGTGATAAACTGCCGTTTGGGTCCATAGGAGGGCTCAGAAGGAAAGGGGCGCTATTTGTTCTTTGGAGTCCAGATTTTGCTGGATTGGATCTCGGGTGCCATGTGGCATTTGCAGAGCCCCAGAGGTATCAAAGCAATGGACACCCACCAGAAGTGAGCCTATTTTGGAAACTACACCCCTCAAGGAATTCATTTATGGGTAATGTGACCATTTAGACCCCATAGTTTCTTCACAGAACTTATTTGAATTGGGCTGGGAATTAAAACAAAATTACTTTTTTCCCAATAATATGTAGTTTTAGCTCAAAATTTCTTATTTTCACAAGCAAAAAAAAAGGGTCAATTTTGTTGCCAAATTTGTTCTGAGTGTGGCAATATCCCATTTGTGGTGATAAACTGCCGTTTGGACCCATGGTAGGGCTCAGAAGGAATGGACCACCATTTGGCCTACTGGGGATTTTCTGGTGCGAAGTCATGTATGCAGAAGCCCCTGAGGTACCAGTACAGTTGAAACCCCCGAGAAATGACCCCGTTTTAAAACTACACCCCTTAAGGCATTCATCTAGAGGTGTAGTGAGCATTTTGACCGGAGACATACACCCCATAAACTGTAATGTGAGTTCTCACGGGTCTGGCAATACCCGACATGTGGCTGTTATCTGCTGCCTGGGCACACAGCAGGGCTCAGAAGGGAAAGATGAGGGGGATAAGCTGTGCGGAGTGCATCAGGGTAAGTAAAACTGGGGTAGATTAAAAATCAAGGGATGTATAATACATTTTAAAACACTCTTTCATACAGAGCCTTAGTTTTTCAGGAAACGTGTCACATTAATATATTGTGTTCTCCCTTACCCCCCTCTTATAGAAGACTTTGCACCTCTTTTGACTTTTTCCCTTCTTGCCAGTTTGGGGAACTTCTCCTGGAAAGTGTTGCCCTTGTACGATGCGTGTGGCCTCGCTTGCAGAAGTACTGGAAACCCCCCCCCCCCTTCCCGGTCCCTAAAAATTTGTTTCTTGATAACCACCTCTTGAAATTCCAGGAAAGTTCCCCTCTGGCCTGTACATCGACGTAGCACGTACGCATTGTATAATGCCATCTGTATGATGTGCACGGCCAGGTTCTCATACCACACCGCATGGCGCTGTAGGGCTTCAGGGCTTGATCTGACAAGTCCACCCCTCCCATGTACCTATTGTAGTCCAGGATGCAGTCTGGTTTGGGGGTCTCTGTACTGGTACCTCGTACAGGTACATGGGTACTGGTGTGGGCATGTATTGTTGTCAATACAAGGATATCTCTCTTGTCTTGTACTTGACACACAATATGTTGCTGCTGGATTGTGCCTTGCTCTCACCCCTTCTGGGTGTTTGCCAAGCAGAGTCTTAGGGAGGCCTCTCAGATTTCTTCTAGCAGTGCCGCATGCCGCAGTACTTCTGGAAGCGAGGCACTTGTAGAGTGGGATGCTGGTATAAAAATTATCCAGGTAGAGTTGGTAACCCTGGTCCAGCAGTGGGTGCACCAAATCCCAAAAATGTTTGCATTAAAAAGGGGGGGGGGAATTCTGGGGGCTGAATACTGGTGTCCTTCCCTTCATATATCCTAAATTTGTACGTATACCCTGATGCACTCTCGCACAGCTTATACATCTTCACGCCATACCTTGCCCTCTTACCCGGCAGGTACTGGCGGAATTGAAGCTTCCCTTTAAAATGTACCAAGGACACATCAATAGAAATACAATTCTCGGGGGTGTATGCTTGGGAAAACCGGGCACTGAAACGGTCTATTAGGGGTCTCCGTTTATACAAACGGTCAAAACTGGGGTCATCTCAGGGTGGGCACGGCTCATTATCAGTATAATGTAAGAAGCGAAGTATTGCCTCATTTATTTATTTTATTAGGTTCCAGTTCAGTTCTGAAGTTGCTTTGAGGGGCCCATATATTAGAAACCCCTATCAAACACCCCATTTCAGAAACTAGACCCCTCAAACTATTCACAACAGCATTTAGAAAGTTTATGAACCCTTTAGGTGTTTCACGGGAATTTAGAGCAAAGTAGAGGTGAAATTTGCATTTTTATTTTATTTTGTCAGAAAATCCTTTTTATACCATTTTTTTTTATAACAGAAAAGGTTTTACCAGAGAAACGCAACTTAATACTTATTGCCCAGATACTGCAGTTTTGACAAATATCCCACAAGTGGCCCTAATGCGGTAATGGACTGAAGCACCGGCCTCCGAAGCAAAGGAGCACCTAGTGGATTTTGAGGCCTCCTTTTTATTAGGCACTATATCCGGTTTGAAGAGGTCTTATAGTGCCAAAACAGTGGAAACACCCCAAAAGTGACCCCAATTTGGAAACTAGACCCCTTGAGGAATCCATTGTAGTTTTCTTGGGGTGCATGCGGCTTTTGGATCAGTTTTTATTCTATTTTTAGGTGGCGTGGTGACTAAAAAACAGCAATTTAACTATTGATTTTTTATTCTATTTTCTTTACAGCGTTTACCGTGCGCTATAAATGACATATTCACTTTATTCTGCGGGGCGATACGATTACGTCGATACCAGATGTTTATAGTTTTTTTTTATGTCTTATGGCGTTTGCACAATAAAATATGTTTTGTAAAAAATAATTCACTTTTTGTGTTACCTTATTCTCAGAGCCAGAACGTTTTTATTTTTCCATCAATAAAGCCGTGCGAGGACTTATTTTTTGCGTAACGAACTGTAGTTTCGATCAGGACCATTTTTAGGTACATGCGACTTTTTGATCTCTTTTTATTCCATTTTTTGGGAGGTGAAGTGACCAAACAATTGTGATTCTGGTACGGTTTATTATTATTTTATTTTACGGCGTTCACCGCGCGGGATAAATAACAAAATATTTTTGTAGTTCAGGCCGTTACGGACGCGGCGATACCAATTATGTATAGTTTATTTGTTTGTTTATATCTTTTTATTAATAATAAAGGACTGATAAGGGAAAAAGGGGGATTTTTACTTTTATTACTTTTAAAACTTTTATTTAGTAAATGCGTAGTGCAGTGTATTAGAGCAGTCAGCTACTCACTGACAGGACCCACTAGGCTTCCGTCGATGGCATAGCCGTACGCCATTGTTAGGAGTCAGGTAGCCATAGTCACCATCGCCGGCCGCTATCGTGTAGCAGGCCTGCGATGGTAGCTTAACCCCTAAAAAGCCACGTTCAGTATTGAACGCGGCTTTTAAGGGGTTAATCAGCGGTGACACAGCGATCGGTCCCTGCTGTAGGAGCTGCGGCAACTGCTGTACGAGACAGCAGCTGTCACAGCTCCTGCATGTGTCGGGAAGACGGCCGAAATGGCCGTTACTCCCGCGACTTAATATTCCGTCGCTGAGCGCGAACGGGATGGGATGGTCAGCACAACGGAATATTACGTCGCTGAGCGTTAAGGGGTTAAACAACTATCAAATATATCACTGTTTTACATCTCCTGTCACTTTTTTTCCAACATATGATCTAATCCAGTACATATGGCGGCACGTTCCATACTCTCTCTATTGTGTACATATTTTACAATGTCCTGTCGCCTACCACTGGATTAAACGCGATGTCACACAAATAGCGCTGTGAAGAGTCGGTTAAGTGAATTGTATACTCCGTGGTAAGTTGCAGCCGGGCACTGAACACACTAATAAATACCAGTCACACTTATGGATTGATGTTAAAGATTTATTTATGGTTTTTGTTGATCAAAATATAAGATGGTAAAGATGATGTTATACAAGATCCAGCAAAAACAATGGAAGATGTCACAGTATATACTGTAATGTCAGTAAGGGGTGGTAAATCTGTATTCCAGAGACACAGGAAGAGATGACATGTTCTCCTGTTCTGGGCCTGGTCTTCTGGGTGACATTGATGTCCCGGTAACCACACTGATGTCTCTTCCGTGACAGATGTAGACAATTTTAAGTCTCGCCATTGGGATACTTGTAAGATGGCGGGTTCTGCCCTTGGTTGTTATTGGCATTGATGTTGATGTTCTGTTGATATCTGCTGACTTGCTCTGGGGGAGAAGCGCACAACCCTATTAAATATTCATTATTCAGGCTGCTTAACAAATATAGAGAGGACATATCTAGAGGAACTTACCTTTCTTTCTATCAGCAACGATGGCGGCTCCTCCGGTGACAGGGAGCGCTGTTCTCGCCAGATATAACGCGGAATTGATGTTTATGCTGCAAGAGAAATATTTGCTATTAATGCTCTACTAATGTGTGTTTCTTAGCAGGCACAAAATATAGAAGGTGTTTTATTGCGGATTTTCCTATTAGATCCTGGGGGTTACACTACAAACCTTGAAGATGGTTGATCCAAGCGGTGGGTTTGATCTAAAGCTGCGCTGTTCAGGATGTTACAGGAACTTTCTGATGTTCACAAAGGTGGAATCATTGTTTTATGCACCTGAGATGGTAAATGTTCCTTAGGAGTCCTGCAAGATGCCAAGTAATGTCTAACATCCATAAGAATGTTCCTTGTATCTATCATGCTTGCTTAGAAGCTAATGCACCATAAAATACAGTTTATCCATCCATCCTAGTGGCAGGATTCTTTAAGACACTTCAAATGGGGACATTTTTTAACTTTTCTATGCCAGTTTTTTTTACGTAGAAAAGTTATAAACGGAACAAAAGTCACAATTTGCGGTAAAAATTGTGATCTGTGTAGTTTCTGCGCTTACGGCACTTTTCTAAAAAGTGGACAGAGAGCAGCTGGAGGAGCAGAGCCATCAGCGGCCGACACATTTATCATAATAACATGTATTATTAGTTATTAAGGTGTGGGCGTTTTAATAAATTAGGCACATTTTACTCCAAGTTTTTTTTATATTAAGACCGGTGTAAGAAACGTCAGTCTTAATAAATTCCCACCAATCTGTTATACTATATACATGCTTACATTTAGAAATTAAAAAAATATCTGAAAATAAGAAAATGTAACTAGAAGATAGAATTACTTATTTACAATTTCTTTATGTTGGTTGATAAAATAAATGACAGATTCAGAGGAAGACTTAAGAGATGTAAGAACATTCTCACAGCAAACATACTAGACAAGTACAATGCTCTCACCTTATGTGCTGTAAGGACATGAACAGACGCAGCTACTTTTTTTGTCCTAACCTCCTAATGCCCTTCAAATAGATCTTGCGGTCAAAGCTTCCACCAGCCAATGGGATGCTGGAATGAGAAATATACTGATGTAAGACATATGATAATGTTAGCGGGTAACCACACAATAATTGTTTAGTTTCACCTCCTATATTACTCCAGTGCTGTCACCCAGGTATACAGCCACCTGCCCCAAAGTGTGAGCTCTGCTATAAGGCCCATGTAGTAATGGCGGCTACTGAAAGGATCATACCAACGACATGGACATGACTTACTTATCTGAACCAGGTCTGAGCTTTACTTCAAAGATGCCAAAAACGGGTCGGTGGTCTGAGGTCTTCAAAACAGGGCATGAGTCGTATCTCAGGACTCGCACATCTCCCTCGTATTGGCTCTTAAACAACACCCTGTCCTGTAGAGGTCATGAAAATAACAAATATCATCAGTGCAATCATATTATCATTTATTTATAAACCTCATAGCATCATAGACTGAACATTTCGGCCTATTTTATTTAAGTAATATAAATTTTGAGACTTTCAATGAATTAAGGTTTGAAAATCTATCCATGACATCTATTGTTTCTTTAGCTCTGTAGACCTGGAAATAAGATATCTTACCGTATATGATGGAATTCTCTGCTTTTCTGATGTATCGTAGGTGTCTGTGCCAATGTCGAACTTGTATGTAGGAAGGAATTCAATGGTGTGCTCCTTAAACCCTACAAATATGGACCCTTAAGTTAAAAGAAAAAAAAACATGTCAGTATTAAAAACATGTGCAAGAGATGTAGGACTATATAAGAATGTGGTGAACATATCAACCATCATGACAGTGATTTGTATTGATCTGTTGAGGTGTATGTGGTAATGGCTGAGGAGTGATAGAGATCTGTCTACTAGTAACTGTACCGTTGTTCTTGGCTTCATTCAGATGGTCGTGTTTGAGGAGACTGGACATATCTCTTCCTTTAATGTTTTTCAGAAGAGATTCCACGTTTTTTCTGTCCTCTTTTAGTTGAAAATTGAGGTCCCCAAACCAAAAAACCCGATCAAAGCGGCTGGTGACGTCCACTGTAGAATGAAAAAAACACAGGACACAATTAGACCACGTGACTGCATTAGACTCAATGGAGATAAATAAAGGAATCGATAGGTTCAACCACATAAGTAATACTCACAGGCATTGGAGTTTATTCTTTCCGGAATAATTTGAGGCAGACGGAGACCCTCGGTGATAGTTTTATAGTCCTGGATCCTCTTGTAGACTGCCCCAACTGCCAACCAAAAATATACATATCAGTGAATATAACCCCCTGGAATTTAGGACAACCACCATATTTAAGTTTTCTCTGACAATAGGTTTCTTTATCATATATTATCTAGGTATCATATCTACTTCTTGGGCTGTGTAGTCTGAATGTTCCCTCAACAATGAATTTTCTGCAAATAGTATTTATTTGAATAGGGTTTCTATTGACATTTTTAGAAGATGAGACTGGTGGAGTTCCATGATGTGGGTCCGCACTCTGTACACCAGACACACTGATATTTCTGTTACTGTAAATCTAAGACACAATCATTTTCTTGACAGAGGATACAGTATTTCTATTAGGGTATGTGCACACAATAACGTCAGTTACGGCTGAAATTACGGAGCTGTTTTCAGGAGAAAACAGCTCCTGCATTTCAGACGTAATTGCTCGTACTCGCGTTTTGTGAGGCGTCAATTACGGACATAATTTGGAGCTGTTCTTCATTGGATTCAATGAAAAACGGCTTCAATTACGTCCCAAGAAGTGTCCTGCACTTCTTTGACGAGGCTGTTATTTGCGTCTTTTGACAGCGACGAGTTTACAGGTCGTCGGCACAGTACATCGGCAAACCCATTGAAATGAATGGGCAGATGTTTGCCGACGTATTCAAAGCTTTTTTTTTCAGACGTATTTCGAGGCGTAAAACGCCTCCAATACGTCTGAAAATAGGTCGTGTGAACCCAGCCTAACAGTCTGTAAAGGACATTAGGCCGTTAATCCTTCCACTATTACTTGTCTCTCATTACATAGAATAAGTTTGATGGATTAGAAGAAGTTTGACCAAATAAGGAAGAACCTTTCATTTTGCACCAAAACATTAATAGTACAGATCTTTTCATATCATCTCATATATTATAGTTTTTTATGAAACAGCAGCACTTTTATACACAGTAATACTGTACATAGTCATATATTAATAACAGACATACTTACATCTCATATGGGAATTAATAAACAGGAATGATGTCCCAAAGACAGTGAAGGCAACACCCAAGGCTCCTTTAGTTTTTACATGGTGGAATAGCCTGGTTGTTACATGGGTGTGCTCTACCTCTGTATAAGAAATGAAACACAAGAAGAAGGGTCAGTGGTTAATAGTACAACATGCAACAATGATACAGAGATATTTTCCTATTAAACGCTGGAAATATTACTACAACATCATTTCACACTTTGTAACTGTGGAGTAAACTCTCAGATCTCCAATACTCCACAGTGAAGAATCTGAGAGTTGGGTTCTCAGACATCTAGTTCTAATGACTAAATAAGAAGTTCCAACTAATGACTTCAATTAGGACTTATTATGTAGATGTAAGAAAGTCAATCTTACCTGAGCAGAACCAGATCAGCTCCCGTCGAATAAAGATGGTGAGATACAAGACTCCGAGCCCGGATGAGTGGTATAGCACGTAGTGCGGACCAAGGGTCTCTTGTAATTTTATCTCCCATTCCCGTCTACAAGAAGACACAATTTCAAGTTTACATATTAATAAAACACCAGATTAAAATACTCAACTCATCTATTAAACAATCAATATTATAACCTTTGGGGTTAAATAGGAAAATTAAGGAGCGATCCTATACTAAGTAGAAGGTCGAGAGAGAATTTCAATCAGCCGACCTGTAGTCCATCTGCAGACATAGACTGTTGTAGGACAACCTGAGAAGACTTACCTGTTTGGACATCCTTCCTGAACGCCAATTACATAAATGTCCTTGGTGTCATCTGATGGCAACAGCAGATCCTCTAGATTTTGTGGGAACTCCTGCTCAAAATATGAAGATATTAATAATGTATACACAGAGCACCAACCAAACTGACATCTTCTATATCACCTACAAAAAAATTATATCTGATCGAATTGGATTTTAGTCTTTATAGACTATGGCCAGGGCTGCAGTCTTAGGATCGGAGGTATTGCCATTCCAAAGACATAGATTATTAGTTTGACAGTTTGCAGTGTGTGCAGCAATAGTGATTGGCCCAAATGTTTAGCAAATTTGGGCCTAGGGTAGGATATAATATGTCTATGTGATATCCAACTGCAAACTAAAGACACATGGTTACTGACCCAATTTATCCAACTGTAGATCAGACACACTGATGGGTCACAATAGATATTGTACATTACTTCTCACCTTCCCCTCCATATTCCAGGTGGCAACGTATAATCTCAGCCGTCTATTTGGGAAACAGCGATCCAGTTCTTTAGCGCCAATCACAGCGCTGCTGCCCAAGCTCCTGATTGTGCTCTTCTTGGTGTTCTTTGAGCCAATGTCACAAGATTTGCTGTGACTTGGATCGCTGCATTTTTCAGCTGGCATATCTTTGATGATAGAAAACTTCTGGAGCGAGATGTTAGGCTCTTCCATAGTTGGTATCTCTTTCATCAGATTTCCTTTATCAGGAATCTGAGAGACATGATATTTTTTTGTTTTTCTCCAAAAGGGCATGGTTGTTTAATGCCCCGGGTGCAAAACTGTACCAATGTCCGTGGTAGAAGACCAGGCGGCAGTAAAGATTGAATTTAACTAATCGCCTCTAGTTCTCTGAAAATAGGACAAATCGCTGACCGTAAGAGCAACACAGTAAGTAACACAGTGTCAATCCAACAGCAAGATCTAGAATGACCAGAGAAAGAAATAGTTAGCGAAAAAACTCTGAGGGAACCAGCTGGGGAAATTAGTTATAAAAGCGGCATTCCAAGTACAGGATCTGGTCAATCAGAAGTGTTTGAAGATCACATTGCTTGGGGTCTTGGGGCTTGGACCACCTGTGAATGACATTGCTTGGGGTCTGGATGTTGGAACAATGTATTGGTTGTTGAATTGACACAGTATGACATTTCCGGGGTTTATGTTATTTTTATATGAGATACTAACCATAATTTAGAACCTCTGTAATTTGTTACATTATATATATATATATATATATATATATATATATATATTAATTAATTAATGAAAAATGACAATTGCTATTGAGGATACAGTATTAGTATTAAATCACTTCCCTAATATTTTTATACTAGTAATTATTAATAATAATAGTGTATTTTACATAAGTAGAGAACGTAAAATGCATAATTAGTAATTCCCTAGTAAATATTTATTATGAGAATTACTCCTATTATAAACTGAAGGGTTCCAATAATAAGTTCTCAGGGCTGCGGGTCATTCACATTCCCTTTCTTTGTGGTTGCTTTATCAATTTACCAGCAGAATACAGATGCCAATTTTTGTCTGCAAGCTGCATTCTGTCTATGGAGCAGAAGTCACAGGCCGCCATATTGCCATTTAGCAACTTCTTAGTAAATTAGTATAAGTATTCCAAATATAAACTAAACTTTAAATGGCAGACATAGCAGAATTATACCTAAGAATAAAATATTCATAAAGAAACTGATAGATGAGACGTAGCGCTGATAGAGTACTTACCGGTCACATCCAACTGATGAGTGATAGATCTGTGGCCAGCACCATAGTATATACCCATGCTCTGTGACATCACAATAGCTGTACCGGGGTCAGTTGCTTTTATGACCACACCCGTAATTTGCATATTTCAATATGGATTTATCATTATTTTTAATAGTAGTGACATCACAATACATAAACCCAAGGTACACTATGTGGCCAAAAGGATGTGGACAGCTGACCCTTTACACCATTATAAGCTTGTGGTACATCCCATTACAAAGCCATGGATGTTAGCCCAAACCATGACAAATATCCCCAGACCAGTATCAATTCCCCCCCAAATAGCTTTATATCAATTGATCAAATTTCAGAATTTAATTAAATTGTTTATAATTATTTCTGGTGAACCTACACTAATATAAGGAAATATAGTTCCCTAATATACAGTCCTCTAATATGGCCATATTGAAATTTCTCAAGTGGTATACATAATGATAATAAGGGAGCTCAAATTTTGTGCATTTACCCTGCACATCTAAGATACTTGAGCAATTTAATTGCACACTAATACTAATACCATATTACTACCACTATCACACAATATCTTCTAGAAATTGAATAATTCAATGTTCCTAATAAAACAAATGGATTAGCGAGAAGTACAGATGTAGCATTGATAGAGTACTTACCGGTCACATCCAACTGATGAGTGACAGATCTGTGGCCAGCACCATAGTATATACCTACGCTCTGTGACATCACAATAGCTATACCCGGTGTGAGCTGCTTTTATGACCACACCAATAATTTGCATATTTCAATATGGATTTACTATAATTTTTTATAGTAGTGACATCACAATAGATATACCCGGTGTGAGCAGCTTTTATGACCACACTTATCATTTACATATATCAGTATGGCTTCACCATTCATTTTATTGTTTGATTTTTATGTACATTTTGAATGCAATTTCTATATTCATAATGTTTGTCTGTGGTCAGACTCTTACCCAGCACTGCCAAGATTACAGCTCAGGAATAGAATTAAATCCCATAATATATGATAAAAGTCGGGCATATGGGTCACTGGTGGTGCATAGAACTTGTAATGTTCATCTCTCACAGTCGGTTTAGTGTGTGTATAGTTATTACAATCTGTAAGGATCTGCAGCTGCTGAACATCTGATAAATTATCATTTCACTCTCCTGACGAAGCTGAAGCGAAACGTACGTTGGGGTAGCGCTGCAGATCCACCTGGGGTATGTTACCTATTGATTTATACTTCTCTTAACCTGCAAACTAATATGGGACTCTTTTTAGAGAACATCAGTGCACACAGCAGGGAGATAGTGATAATCTTATTCAGGTTATTATAACTTGTATTGGGAATATGAATTTGATGATATTGTATGATTTGTACCTCTAGAAAAGTTTAGTGTGATCTGTGAGCGCTAATTTTTTCCGGGTATTTTCATCAATTGCTTTACTGTATAGAGAATTTTTTTATTGAAAATAAATGAAATTGTAGTTTTTAATGGGAACGTACTCTGATGAATTCTTTATAGGTGATAAATTATCATTTCTGTCTGTGTGACATGGGGGAAATAATTTATATTATCTGAAAATACATCATTTTAATTTTGAATTTTAATAAAAACCCCCATTAGAGGATGTGACTGTGCACCAGTAAGAACACGCTACATGCTGCATCTCCTGTGCTCAGCCCTCTTACTCCTTACAATCCTGAATACATACTGCTTCACAATTCCCCCACCAGCTTGTAATAGGTATCAGAACAGCTGTGGGCAGCCATTACCTCATGAACCATGTCCTGGAAAGGTACTAGAGGGGGTAAGAATCGATCGAGACATCCTGAGACAAGACGGTCGTATCTGATGTGAACGAATGCAGCGTAAATTATATATATCATAGGCCTACCAGAGAGGGTAGAAGGCCAACAACCATATGTATTCATTAAAAATGGCTGCATTATATGGATACCACAATCTCTGCTGCATTTATAGTCAAGAGAACCGAAGAATTTCTTCATAGTCTCTTCATCTGGGTCATTTCTTAGACCATTGATGGCCCATTTGGTAAACTGTAAAGACAGGGATTGGCTTTACTAAACATCAAGTAGTCATGGCAGTCAGAACTCCACGATCAGAAAGTGATGGCATATCCTAATTGTATTCCCCCACTTTATGAGATGTAAAACCACTTTAACCCCTTAAAGACGCCGCCTAGTTTGGGCCTTAAGGCTCAGACACCATTTTTCAAATCTGACCTGTGTCTCTTTATCTGGTAATAACTTTGGAATGCTATTCTTTATCCAAGCGATTCTGAGAATTTTTTCTCGTGACACATTGTACTTTATGTTAGTGGTAAAATTTGGTCAATACCTTTAGTGTTTATGTGTGAAAAACACCTACATTTAGAGAAATTTTTGAAAAATTGAGATTTTTCTAAATTTGAGTGTATCTGCTTCTAAGACAGATAGTAATACAAAACAAAATAGTTACTAGTTAACATTTTGGAGGTGAAATTTACAAATATATATATATTTTTTAAAGAAATTCCATTATAATCCATTTTTTTTTTCTGTAACTCAGAAGGTTTTACCAGAGAAACTTAACTCAATATTTATTGTTCAGATTCTGCAGCTTTTAAAAATGTCCCACATGTGGCCCTAGTGGACTGAAGCACAGGCCTCAGAAGCAAAGGAGCACCTACTAGATTTTGGGGCCTCCTTTTTATTAGAATATATTTTAGGCACTATGTCATGTTTGAAGAGGTCTTGTGGTGCCAAAACATAGGAAACATCCCCAAAAAGACACCATTTCGGATCTACACTCCCAAGTAATTCATCTAACGGTATAGTGAGCATTTTAACCCCACAGGTGTTTTGCTGAATTTATTGAAATTAGGTCATAGAAATTAAAATTTAAACATTTTTCATTTTCACAAAGAATGAAAGAGAAAAAGAACACCAACATTTTTAAATCAAGTTCTCTCAAGTAGCATAATACCCCATATGTTGTCATAAACTGCTATTTGGACATACGGCAGGGCTCAGAATGGCAGGTGCCCCGTTTGGCATGCAGCTGTAGGGTGGTAGTGAATATTTTGACCCCAATGCTGTTTCATAGATTTTATTAGAATTAGGCAGTGAAAATTACAAATTAAATTTTTCCCGAAACATTGCTGTTTTAGCTCTAAATGTTTTATTTTTACAAGGGGTAATTGGAGAAAAAAACACCACACAATTTTTTACTAAATTTCTCCTGAGTACAGCAATATCCCATATGTGGCCCTAAACAGCTGTTTGGGCACACGGCAGGGCTCTGAAGAGAAGGAGCGCCATTTGGCTGTAGGAGCGCAGATTTTGCTGCATTGGTGTTAGATGATAGGAGTGAAAGAGCACCATGCACATTTGAGGTCTATGTTAGTGATTTTTCCATAGTTTGCCCCCAATTGCAGGGCTCTGAGGTCAAATAGTAAAACAAACTTCCAAGAAGTGACCCCATTTTTTTAAATATACCCCTCAAAGCATTTATTAAGGGGTGCAGTGAGTATGACCCAATACTACTATTTTTACTAGAAAAATGTGCAGTGGATTTTCCGCTGATATGCCATTTTAGTGCACAATATGTTATACCCAGCTTGTGCCCCTGAAGACAAATACATCATAAACTGTTAAGCCGTTTCTCCCGGGTATGGCAATGCCATATATGTGGATGTGGATCTGCTGTTTGGGCACACTGAAGGGTTCAGAATGGCGGGAGCGCCATTTGGTTTATGAAGCACAGATTTTGCTCAGTAATTTTTCTGTTTGGGGTTTTGCTGGTATTTCAGTTTATAATCTGGGGGCATATGTAAACTGTGCGGAGTACATCAGTATATAATAAGAGGATATAATAATGTGGTAAATAAATAATAATCCGCAGTTCTGTGGCCTGTGTCACACTGATAAATAGTGCCCGATCTTATCCCCCTTTTGGATTGCACTCTGCACATTTTGTGTCGCCATATTCTGAGAGCCATAACTTATTTTTTGTGACAGAGCAGTGTGAGGGCTTATTTTTTGCAGGACAATCTGTAGTTTTTACCGGTACCATTTTTGGATACATGCAACTTTTTGATCACTTTTTATTCTATTTTTTGAGAAGCGTGGTGACTAAAAAACAGCAATTCTGCTATTGTTTTTTATTCTTTTTTTTACAGCGTTCACCATGCACTATAATTGACATATTTACTTTATTCTGCGGGTCAGTACGATTCTGGCGATACCAAATTTATATTGCTTTTTTATGTTTTACAACTATTTGCACAATAACATTTATTTTGTAAAAAGAATGTATTTTTTCTGTTGCCACATTCTGAGAACCATACATTTTTTATTTATTTTTTGGTCGATAGAGCTGTATGAGGGCTTGTTTTTTGCAATTCGAGCTATATTTCTTTTTATTTGTACCATTTTTGGATACATGCAACTTTTTGATCACTTTTTATAAAAAAAAATTTGATGACCAAACACATAGCAATTCTGGTATCGTTTTTTATTATTTCTTTTTATGGCGTTCACTGCATTGGATAAATTACATAATATTTTTATAGTTCAGACCATTACGGATGCGGCGATGCCAATTCGTATAGTTTATTTATTTTTTCTAATAATTAAGTTCTTGATAATGGAAAAAGGGTGAGTTTTAAATTTATTACTTTCAATTCGTACTTTTTTATTTTTGTATAAAAAAAATGTTAACTTTTTTTTTTCGTCTCACTAGGGACTTGAAGGTCCAACAGTCCGATCGCTGTTATAATATCCTACAATACTTATGTGTTGCAGGGTATTATACCTGTCAAATACCTACAAATGTATACCACAAAACCATATAGCAAAACGACACTTGGTCAATAACAAAATATCTTTATTAGTGCAATATATACAGAGAATATAATATAATCTCATAAAAACAGTTAAAATAATCTAAAACAAAGGATTGCAGTGGTGGTCAGAAAATACACAATATCAAATATATAGTTATTTATATGGTGCAAACAATGTATCACAACTCGGTTTGATCAGGCAAAAGTCACAAAGTAGAGAGATTTCCCAAGTGGCACAAAAAGATATTTTACTGGGAACAACATCCCCTATAAGGCTAGATACACTACTAAAGAAAAAACCTTCACAAAAAATATGGGACACAAACCTCAAGTTCGTGATGACATAATAAACATGTCCTAAGGACACATGGACTCGGGGCCGCCATCAGGGGGGTATTAGGGGTAGTAGTGTAGGGGGCCCGGCCAAACTTAATTGAAAGGGGGGCCCGGCAACTGCCGCGACTTGCCTTTGGTAGAAAAAAACAGGCCCCTGCAATGGGGCCTGTTTTTTTCACCAAAACAATGTCGTGAGCTGCGGGCCCCCCTCTCGTTTAACACCGCCGTGAGCTGCGGGCCCCCCTCTTATCACCGCCGCGAAACACCGCCCGCTTGCGCGCGTACGAGCGAGCGCGCGAACGACCGCAAGCGCGCGCGTCCAGGCGCACCGCCGAGAGGGAGGCGGTGCGCCCGCAACACAAGATCCAGGGGGAAGGAGAGGACAGCACAGCCACACTGGACAGCGGCGCAGTCTACTTACCTGCTGGCCCGCCTCTGACTCGTCCTCCTCGTTGTCCGATTCCGCCTCCTCGTCCGACTCCGCTTCCTCGTCCGACTCCGCCTCCTCCTCCTTCTCCAGAGCGTGGCTGCGTAAGGAGAGGGGGAGGAGTCTAGTTGTTGCGCGGCGGCAGTTCTACGATCCCCGCCATTTTCTGGAGCCTGGAGGTGAAGGTGAAGGATGACATCTGGACTGAAGACATCGCCTGAAGAGGACTGGAGTGGGAGCAGCTCTTCTGACACGGTGAGTAAAGTGTCTCAAAGTGCTGTTTATGTATGGCCCTGTTCACACAGAGTATTTAGCAGGCCGAAAAAATCTGCCTCAAAATTCCTTAAAGAATTTTGAGGCAGATTTTGACCTGCCCACACTATCTTGCCGCGTTTTTTGCGATTGAGGACAGCAGACAAATGCATTTATAAGAATAGAGGATCGCGTCACCAGGACTACGGCCGGGGTAAGTTTAAACTTTTTTATAAATGTAAAAAAGTACCTTTTTTTTTTCTCATGTGTGATTTTTGCGGCAGAACCGCAGCATTTCCGCAACAGAGGAGCGGCGATTCCACAGAATAAATTGACATGCTGCGGCTTAAAAAGCCAAAAGCCACACTGCAGGTCCATTTTTTTTGCAGCGTGTGAATGAGATTTGTTTAAACCTCATCCCCTCTGCTGCGACTGTAATACGCTGCGGATTTTCCACAATAAAACGTGTTGCATAAAAACTGCAGTGTTCATGCCTAGTGTGTTCCTACCCTAAGGCCGGATTTACACAAGCGTGTGCTTTTTGTGTGCGCCAAAACGTGGCGTTTTGTGCATGCAAAAGGTCATAACCGCTCCGTGTGTCAGCAGCGTATGATGCGCGGCTGCGTGATTTTCGCGCAGCCGCCATCATTATGACACTCTGTTTGTATGTTTGTAGCACGTGGTGCTTTTCTGTTTTCATTCATAGTTTATACTGCTGCGGAAGTGCTGGGCGTGATTTTCACGCACCCATTGACTTCAATGGGTGCGTGATGCGCGAACAATGCACAAATATCGGACATGTCGTGAGTTTTACGCAGCGGACACACGGACACACGCTGCATGAAAATCACTGACCGTCTGAACGGCCCCATAGAGTAACATAGGTCCGTGCGAGCCACGTGAAAATCACGCGCGTTGCACGGATGTATTACACGTTCGTCTGAATAAGCCCTAACAATAAGGCCCAGTTCACAGAGTTTTTGGCCCTTGATATTGACTCGGACACTGCGTCAGAATCAGCACCAAAAAACTTCCAAAACCGCCTCCCATTGATTTAGTCTGAAATCAATGGGAGCCAGTCGCGGAAAAAAGAAAAAGCAGCACGTTCTTTCTTGCCGCGGTTCTGCCTCTGACCTCCCATCGAAATCAATGGGAGGCAGAAAATGCATTTTTCCCTGCGTTTTTTGTCTGCTGTCCTCAATCGCAAAAAACGCGGCAAGATAGTGTGGGCAGGTCAAAATCTGCCTCAAAATTCGGTGCGCGGTTCCAGGCGGTCGCTGGTGCGCATGCGCGGGAGTTTGCGGGTGCGCGCGATCGGTCGCACGGGCGGCAGTGTTTGACGGCCCCCATGACGACCCCCATGCTACCCAGGACCGCCATCAGGGGGGGTATTATGGGTACTGATGTGAGAGGCCCGGCCAAACCTAATTGAAAGGGGGGCCCGCAGCTCACGACATTCTTTTGGTGAAAAAAACGGGCCCCATTGCAGGGGCCTGTTTTTTTTCTACCAAAGGCAAGTCGCGGCAGTTGCCGGGCCCCCCTTTCAATTAGGTTTGGCCGGGCCTCTCACATCAGTACCCATAATACCCCCCCTCATGGCGGCCCTGGGTACCATGATATAGTGCTGGACGGAGTACCGTTAACAGGCGGTGCCACGGTAGGGGGGCCCAGAAAATTTAGCTGTAGGGGGCCCTGAAATTCCTGATGGCGGCCCTGCATGGACTAAAAAGTACCACTAAACTGACCCATAAACGGTCCAAGATACAGCAACAACAAGTAACCACCACCACCACCACTGGACCCCAAAGGTCCAACTGTCCGATCGCTGTTATAATATCTTACAATACTTATTTAATCGCCTTCTGCAGATGGCAGACCCAGTGGCTATTATTAGTTCTCCGGTTACCATAGCAACCATCGGCACCCCGCAATTGCGTCGCAAGGTCGCCAATGGCGTTGTAACACCTTAAGTTTTGGTGATTGCTATTGAGCGCCGCATTTAAGGGGTCAATCGGCGTAAACCACTGCTATCGATCCCCGAGGTATGAGCTGTGATAACTACTGTACGATACAGCAGGTATCACAACTCATAAATGTGTCGGGGGTTGGGAATGGCGCTGGATTTCACCTGCACCATACTGTTACTGAGCTGAGCACGAACAATTTGCTCAGCTTGTTGTAATAGTAATAAGCGGAGCAGGAAGGGGTTAAGGACAACCTTAGCAATATGCTAACCACAGGGGGCCTTCTGTTGAGCTCCTACCACAATCTGCTGTTATCAATGGGGGAATCGGACAGCAAATCGGACGTCAGTGTAAGACACAAATATGAAAAGTCCTGCAAAGGTAGAGTCGCTCCTTACACTGGATTTCTGCTTTACCCAACTGAGGGGTTGTGTAAAAAGGTTGTCTAAAGGTCCATTCACACTGCATTTGCAGTGCACATTCGGCATATGCATCAGTAAATGCTCACATCGCATACCACAATCTTGTCCATTATGGGCTAATATATATTGGTTTACTTTTTTTTTCAGTAATAGGGATTTTGCAAATACACTCTCTTTTTTTATATCATATAGGGCAGATTCAGACGAACGTTGCGTTTTTGCGCGCGCAAAAAACGCAGAGTTTTGCGCGCGTGTCAGCAGCGTGTGCCATGCATATTTTAACCATGTGTGCGTGTATTACGCGCGTAAGACATGCGTTTTTCCTGCGCGTGTAAAAAACGCACGCAGCTGTTCTGTTTACGCCAGCATACAAAAAGGCCAAGAAAGCAACACCCCTGCTTGATGTGTGCACCTGTGTTTCTTCATTTGTTTGCTTTTGGTGCAACCCAGTGTTCAAACCAGTATTTGCGGTTACTTTGTAGGCCACACTGCATTGATGCCACCTAGCTCTCTGGCCCGTGTCCTATTAGCATGGATGGTATCCCGGAAGTTTGGCCAACGTGGTAGCATTCTATGGCCACACCGGCGGAGATCAGGTAGGATGTGGGTTCACCCAATAGTGGCCCAACGCACCTCTAAAGGGCATTTTCATACCCTCTTTGCTGACCTCCGTCGTCACCCTGAAAAATTTTGCTCCTTTTGCCGCCTGTCTGTGCCTGCCTTTGATATGCTGCTGGAGCTGGTTCGGCCTGCAATAACCAGGACACCAACATGCGGCGCTGTATTTCCCCAGAGGAGCGTCTCCTTGTCACCTTACGGTATGTGCTGTTTCGTTATCCAGGTTACACACTGTTTTAGGTGCTTCATGTCCTACCTAACATGTTGGCTTTGTGGTTTGTTTTCCTGATTTCCTGTAGATTTTTGGCGACTGGCAATAGCTACCATTCCCTTCATTTCGAATTCCTTCTTGGAGTGTCCACTATTTCCGGCATTGTCCCAGCAACCTGTGTGGTCCTGTGGCTGAGATTGAAGAGCAGCGTGATCCCTCAGCCTACGGCCCAACACTGGCTTCGAATAGCCCAGCAGTTTGAAACCAACACTCAATTTCCCCACTGTATTGGTGCACTGGATGGGAAGCACATCCGTGTCCAAAAACCCCCCCACTTTGGGTCTCGATACTTCAACTACAAGCAGTTTTTTTCCATAGTCTTGCTGGCCTTGTCGGGATTGTAATTTGTGCTTTACCATCGTGGACATCGGGTCCTATGGAAGCTCTGCGGATGCCCGCATTTTTCGCTCGTCCAGAATGGGCCAGCGTCTAATGTCTAACCAACTTGATGTTCCCGAGCCTAGCATCCTCCCTGGCACCAGCGGTCCACCTGTTCCTTATGTTATGGTTGCAGATGAGGGTTTTGCCCTCAGCAGACAAGTCATGCGTCCATATGCGCGGAGGGGCATGGATAACCGTAGGCGCATTTTCAATAACCGGCTAGGCAGAGCACGGAAAGTGGTGGAATGCGCCTTTGGCATCATGACCAGCAAGTGGAGGGTCCTGATGACAGCAATGCAAATGTCGCCGTCAAATGTGACATGTGTGATCAAAGCCTGTGTTGTGCTGCACAACTTTACCCGCATCCATGATGCCGCTCATGATGGGGAATATATGTTAACATCTGCACCCACCACCAGCCTCGCCCAGGCTGCTCGGCCAGGGCGGCCACCGACATCTGGCCTGCGAGTGCGCCACCAATTTGCTGAGTATTTTGACAGCCAGCCTTGAGATGTAACCTGCCAGAACGTAGCCATTTGAGGTGTGGTGAAGTTAGTATTCTTTTGTCGAACGTCTGTTTATCCCTCTAGTCCTTTTTTGGTTTGGGGGGGGGGGGGGTTTGGGACTCGCAAAACTTGAGGCCCCTTGACGTGGGCTCGGGAGGCGTTTGGAATACCCTTTTTTTAAGCCAATAATTCCTGGACATAACATCCTCTTGTGTAGACAAAGGATTTCCTGCCCTATATGTCATCGCCGCTTTCTGCGTGAGTAAAGGTAGGTATGGGCAAACAATAACTATACTAATAACACCTCAGTTCCTGGTATTCCAAACCCCTTCCGATCAACGAAGACCTCAACGATGTGGTGTAGAAATGTCATACTGTCCAAACCTCTTACGCCATGGCACCTCATAGCGGTAGAGTCTGTAGAAATCGGTGATCTATGTAACAGAAGGATTGTCCACACGGGAGTGAAATATATAAAACATTGGCGTTTATGTTATTTGCACATACACTCCATAACACAAAAAAACACACGCGGGAGAACATACCCCAACAAAAATTGGCACCAACATGATGCATTGCATAAAGAAACCTGGAAGGATTCCTAGGCTGTCATGGCTTTTTAACATTTGGCCTTAGAACACACACGCCCCTACAGATTGTGATAGGCATGGGGCGGCGAGGTGTAAGCAGACATATCCGCACCACTATGCTGTCCCCGGCCCTGATGAGGATGTTCCTGCACAGCATAGTGGGGGTGATACTGGGTCTGGTAGCCGTGAGGCTGCATGGGAGACTGTAAACTTGGGGCAGGTAGGGAGTATGGAGGTAAGTGACGGACAGGGCCAGCCATTGGGCCAGGGGAGAGGTATCTTGGGCCTGGAGGATATTGCGGCACCTGCGATATTCCAGGGGCAGGTTGGGAGGGCCCTGGAAAATGGACCCCCACGGAGGGCATAAAGACACTACGCCACTGCTCGATAGCTGTGAAGCACCGCCCTGGACTAAGCGAGGGTGTAGCACTGTCGATTAGCGACAGCATATTCGATTGCAGCCGCACCAGCCTATGCACTGGTACCCGGCGCATTAAAGGTGCCATGCTGCGACAAAAAAAGTCGTGGTTGTCCTCATCAGCTGCACGGTGCAGGTACTTCAGAACACGCGCGTCCACCAGTTCACCTGCGGGTGGGTTGACAGGGCATCTGCGGCGGGGTGCTGCATGGCTAGGTGCCACTTGGTCCGGTGACCCAGCTTCAGGCGCTGAGGCGACTGGGACTGGATCCTCTCTGGTGGGGTCTGGGGTTAGGGTGACCAGGGGAGCGGCGGCTTCGGACACCTGGCTAGACTCGGGCCGTGCCTCCTCTTCAGACGCGTCAAGAGTGTCGCTAGTTCTAGAATATAGGGGAGACGTCAGTTGAGGAACCCAATTTACTGTGCAAACACAAAGCTGCTTTGGCGTATCTTACATTTTTGGGAGATCACGTTTGCAAAAAGGGACAACAACGAGTACTTACGGTTGCATGTCCATTATTTCCCGCAGGAACAACAACTGCTCATAATAAATATAGCGGCGTTTCCTGGTGCCACCTTCTCCGCTGCGCCCGCCGGAACCATATTCTCTCCTGAACTGGTCCCTTGAGCTTCGCCACCGTCTCTTTACATCGTCCACTGTATAAATAATAAAGAACACATCATTCAACAAACACACCAGATGTTACTGCGCACACAGACACTGCATATAAACTACTGTACCACACGTCCACACAAGAACACACCTAACGTGATGATACTATAAAGATGCCACTAAACGGAAACGTTGCCAATGACAGGCATTGATTCACCAGGGACGCAATAGGCAATATGGATGTCATTATACACATATATGTCGACACACATATATACACTCACCAATGCGTTGGCGGTCACGGGTGCGGCTGTCGGCCCACTCCTGCTCGAACAGCGCCTCGGCAATATGCTCCCATGCTGCCTCCTTGACTGTGCGGTCATGGTATGACTCCGCATGGATGTTCCAGACCTCCGGACGCTCCTGAACTAAAGCGATGAGCTTAGCAACATCCATCTGGCGAGGCATGGCTGCAAGCTGCTTGTGGTGCTGTAGTAAACGGTTTGGCCTCTTTTTGAAAACCTGCTGTCTAAGCTACTTCCTGCTTTTCTGCTGGTTTCAACTAGTTAGTTCAAACTCCTTAGCATAGAGCCAACGTGTCCTGCGTGAAATACGCGCGTTCGGCGCTGCTGCCACCGTATGACATGCGTGATTTTCACGCACCCATTGACTTCAATGGGTGCGTGATGCGCGAAATAAGCAGAGATATTGAACCTGTCGCGTTTTGTACGCAGCAAACAAACGCTGCGCAAAAATCACGCACTGTTTGAACTGCCCCATTGACTTCTATAGGGCTGTGCGTGGCGCGCGAAAAAAACGCGGCCTGCACGCACGCAAATCACGCTCGTGTGAATCCCCCCATAGAGTGAGTTTTGGGAACCACAACGGTGTGTACCACCAGTATTGTACTCATTTTTATTAAGGAAATGGGAAGAAGGGATAAGAGTCATGGTTCCTAGGGGAAATTAAAATAGTGAAAGCAATAAACTTTATTTAACAAATTTAATTTAATTTTTTTTTTTTTTTTACAATTGTCCAACGTAGGTCAAATTAAATGACGTTGCAGATGACCCCTATCCTGCTCCATGAAGGCACAATTTGCCTTATGTATAATTCGCTATCATTTGCTACTTCTCATACAAGAAACCAAACCTTTTTATTGACTGAGGTTGGTAAGAATATGACTTTGAATTGAGCTATATTCGTCGCTTTGTGGTAAACTTTGTAGAGATCTGATAACAGAGGTATAATGATCTTTATTCCAAGTGTGCTGTGTTGTGTGCACTGAGTGGATCAGCATTTGCTGTTGGTCAATGAACACTGTATCCGTTTCTTTCAGTTCTCTTGTGTGCACTGAGTGGATCAGCATTTGCTGTTGGTCAATGAACACTGTATCCGTTTCTTTCAGTACTCTTGTGTGCACTGAGTGGATCAGCATTTGCTGTTGGTCAATGAACACTGTATGCGTTTCTTTCAGTTCTCTTGTGTGCACTGAGTGGATCAGCATTTGCTGATGGTCAATGAACACTGTATGCGTTTCTTTCAGTTCTCTTGTGTGCACTGAGTGGATCAGCATTTGCTGATGGTCAATGAACACTGTATCCGTTTCTTTCAGTTCTCTTGTGTGCACTGAGTGTATCAGCATTTGCTGATGGTCAATGAACACTGTATGCGTTTCTTTCAGTTCTCTTGTGTGCACTGAGTGGATCAGCATTTGCTGATGGTCAATGAACACTGTATCCGTTTCTTTCAGTTCTCTTGTGTGCACTGAGTGGATCAGCATTTGCTGTTGGTCAATGAACACTGTATCCATTTCTTTCAGTTCTCTTGTGTGCACTGAGTGGATCAGCATTTGCTGTTGGTCAATGAACACTGTATCCGTTTCTTTCAGTTCTCTTGTGTGCACTGAGTGGATCAGCATTTGCTGATGGTCAATTAACACTGTATGCGTTTCTTTCAGTTCTCTTGTGTGCACTGAGTGGATCAGCTTTTGCTGTTAGTAAGTAAACATTGTATCAGTGTCTTCGGATTCTCTTGGTGTAGATGAAAGATACAATAGACAAAAGCACGATAAGGTGTTGTGCTAAGATTTATAACTTGAACTGCTGATAAAACTCTGTGTGCGTTAATCAGTGAAGTAACTCGGCAGCCCACACTGTGTTGTTACATATCGCTGACCACTTCTGTTAGGATCAGCAGCGATGTATTAAGTGCTTGCTGTCAGTTATCTCCGCTGGTGCGTCAGAGACTATAGGCAGCAGCACATTAAGATATTCGGGCTAGGTAGCCTTGTGTTCCGCACTTGCACATGGCGTGCACCGCGGATCGTCACTATTAAGATCAGCAGTGATGCAATTAATTACGCGCGTTGGGGTTATACAGCACATTTGATTGATTCTCCCGGTCCATTTACTATGGGTAAGACAATTTTTCTTTAAATAAACGGGTGGTGACTGACTATTCAGTCTGTGTACCTTTTTCAGGTGATTCATTTCCACTCTTTTACCCTGTCCTTTGTATGTGAAGGTTGTACTTGTAATAGGATATAAACATTCACCTGTACCATTAGACACTGTGTCTCATACTCTGGACCTAATTGTCTGATTATCTTGCCCTGGATTATTTCTGGGAGTTTCTCCTGTTGTGCTGTTTTGGAACTACAGAGTCCTTTTGTCCATTTGTAATTTTAATATTTTGTGTATTTATGTGTCAATTAAAGATATTTTATTATTATTGGCTGTCTAGCTCCTTTATCTCCTTTTGTTCTTTAATGTATCTATAGGAGTTGCCTTTTCTTGGTATTGAGGGAGGATGCGTTAACTATATAGCACCTAGCCCCTGACTCTATTTGCCATATGAGCCATATTGTATTCTGTGTTCCTCACAGCAACCGGCTTTCAGCAAAAGATGAACTTCAGAGCACGTGATGAATCATGGCTCTTACAATTGGACCAAATATTTAATGAGGACCCTGTTTCAGTCCCAGTAATTGGTGGTAGGGACAGTAGAGAGCTCTTTAACCAACTAAAGCTCCTTTTGAATAAGAGAATAAAAATCTGGTGGAACAAAGCTTTCCTTGCCAAATATATTTCTAGGGGTTTGATTCCCAGAGGCTTGAGGGTTCAAGTGTTCCCTTCCTTTAATGTAGAACATGACGATTTTAAAAATAAGTGGGAGTCTTTGGCTGACACCTGCTCTAGGGGTTTTATGGACCTCCTGGTGCAATCCAATACTAACACACTTATTGAACTTGAAAAAGAGATTGAAGATGTCCAGGCAACATTGAAAAAAGATTTTTCAAATGAGATACAGACTAAGATACAAGAGGATTTAGACAGGGAACACGCTAAATGGGAGAAGGAGATATGTGCCACTAAATCAGGGAAATTCAAAAGAGACTTGTTAGACTATACATCTAATAAAGTCTATAGATGGCACATGAGACAGGGTCGTTTGAGATCTAGATCTAGATCCTTTTCCCATTCTAGATCCTCATCCACATCATCTCGAATTTCAGGTGATGATAGCTATAAGATCAGGGATATTAATGTCAATACTAATGCTGGGACTAATCAGGGACCCCCAGTTTCAAGACGGCACTATGACAGAAATGGCAAACAAAAAAACATACGACAACACCAGCAAGATAAGAACCCAGCCAATAAATTGGAGGTAATTAACCTATCCTCTCACACTCTCTCTGATGCCAAAATTGAGGTTCTGAGCAAGGGTGTAATGATAGGGGTAGGGAAACGGACAAGTGAGCCCTAATCTACCCGCCACTCTGTCCCTGCCTACTTGCAACGACCCGCCCTAGGCGACGGGGTACAACTGGGCGGCGGTCCCTACGCTCAGTAAGTGCACGAGACAAACAGACAAGGGTACACAAAGCTAAGGGAAATGGGGCAGTTGCCCACGGCAAAACCGTGAGCAACAAGAGAGGTGAACGAGTCGAGTCAAACCAGGAGTGTACGAGGTACCAAACGCAAAGCAGGAGAGTAGTCAGTAAGCCGGGGTCAATATGGAGCAGGATCAAATAGTCAGAAGCTGTAGCTGGGCCAGGAAACCACACGAGAAGAATCACAAGCAAAGGAGGAACAGGAAAGGCAGGTATAAATAGACAGAGGGCGGGAGCTAGCTGAGTCTGGCCAGGCTGCGATAGGCTCTCCCACTCCTAAGCCTGCCAGCCTGAGTGGTGGAAGCTGGAGTCAGTCTCAGAGACATAGAATCAGGTGAAGACTGATTACCTATGGGCATTAACCCCGAAGCTGTGCCTGGCAGATCATTTACAGTACCCCCCCTTTTATGAGGGGCCACCGGACCCCTTCTAAGTGGACCTGGTTTATTGGGGAAATGAAGGTGGAACTTCCTGACCAATACCCCAGCGTGAACATCCCGGGCGGGTACCCAAGTCCTCTCCTCAGGCCCGTATCCTCTCCAATGGACCAGGTACTGGAGGGAGCCTTGGACCATCTTGCTGTCCACAATCTTGGCCACCTCAAATTCCACCCCCTCAGGGGTGAGAACGGGAACAGGAGGTTTCCTCGAGCGAGCAAAGGACGGGGAGCAGAGTTTAAGGAGGGAGGCATGAAACACGTCGTGTATTCGAAAAGATGGGGGCAACTCCAGTCGGAAGGAGACAGGATTGAGGACTTCAATGACCTTATATGGCCCAATAAACCGGGGAGCAAATTTCTTGGACGGGACCTTAAGGCGCAAGTTCCTAGACGATAACCACACCAGATCCCCGACCATAAACAAGGGGTTAGCAGAACGTCTTCTATCAACCTGAGTTTTTTGTACGCTCTGGGACGCCTCTAGGTTCTTCTGAACCTGGGCCCAGACTGTGCACAGTTGCCGATGAACGACCTCTACCTCGGGATTGTTGGAACTACCAGGTGAAATGGAGGAGAACCGTGGATTAACCCCAAAATTACAGAAAAAGGGGGAGACCCCTGACGAGTTACTGACCCGGTTATTAAGGGAAAATTCGGCGAGGGGAATGAATGAGACCCAATCATATTGACAGTCAGAGATAAAACACCTTAAATATTGTTCTAGAGATTGATTAGTCCTCTCAGTTTGGCCATTAGTTTCAGGATGGAAGGCAGAGGAGAAGGACAGATCAATCTCCAACTTTTTACAGAAGGCTCTCCAAAACAATGAAACAAATTGTACCCCTCTGTCCGAAACAATATTGACAGGGACCCCATGGAGACGCAGGATGTGTTTGACAAACAAGGTAGCTAACGTCTTGGCATTGGGTAGTTTCTTGAGGGGCACAAAGTGGCACATCTTACTGAAGCGGTCTACTACAACCCACACCACCGACTTGCCTTGAGATGGAGGCAAATCGGTGATAAAATCCATGGAGATATGGGTCCAAGGTCTCTGGGGAATGGGCAAAGAACGTAGTAAGCCCGCTGGTCGGGACCTGGGAGTCTTGGACCTAGCACAAACCTCACAAGCGGCGACGTAGGCCTTAACGTCTTTAGGCAACCCAGGCCACCAATAGTTTCTAGCAATAAGGTGTTTGGTACCCAGGACGCCTGGATGACCAGATAGTGTGGAGTCATGATTTTCCCTAAGTACCCTTAGCCGGAATTGCAGGGGAACAAACAGCTTGTCCTCAGGAAGGTTCCCGGGAGCTGAACCTTGATCAGCCGCAATTTCTGAGACTAAATAAGAATCAATAGAAGAAATGATTATACCAGGAGGCAGAATACAAGCAGGATCTTCCTCCGAAGGGGGGCTGGCCATGAAGCTACGCGACAGTGCATCGGCCTTAATATTTTTAGACCCAGCCCTATAGGTAACCAAAAAGTTGAATCTGGTAAAAAATAGCGCCCATCGAGCTTGTCTCGGGTTAAGCCTCCGGGCAAATTCTAGGAAAGCCAGATTCTTGTGGTCGGTAAGGACCGTTACCTGGTGCCTAGCCCCCTCCAGGAAGTGGCGCCACTCTTCAAATGCCCATTTAATGGCTAAGAGTTTGCGGTTGCCAATATCATAGTTACTCTCAGTGGGCGAAAACTTCCTGGAGAAGTAGGCACAGGGACGGAGATGGGTGAGGGACCTGGTACCCTGGGACAAGACAGCCCCCACTCCCACCTCGGATGTGTCAACTTCCACGATAAATGGCTCCATTTGGTTGGGCTGAACCAGCACCGGGGCCGAGATAAAGCACTTCTTAAGGACCTCAAAAGCCTGGACAACCTCAGGAGGCCAGTGGAGGAGATCAGCACCTTTGCGAGTGAGGTCCGTAAGAGGCTTAGCGATGACCGAGAAGTCAGCAATAAATCTCCTGTAATAATTAGAGAACCCCAAGAAACACTGTAACGCCTTCAGGGAGGCAGGTTGGACCCATTCTGCCACAGCCTGGACCTTGGCGGGGTCCATGCGGAATTCATGAGGAGTGAGAATTCGACCCAAAAATTGTATCTCCTGTACCCCAAACACACATTTTTCGGTTTTCACAAACAGTTTGTTTTCCCGAAAGACCTGGAGCACTTCCTGACATGCTCAATGTGGGAGGACAAGTCCTTGGAAAACACCAGTATGTCATCAAGGTACACTACAAGAAATACCCGCAGGTAATCCCTTAAAATCTCATTTATAAAATTCTGGAAGACCGCAGGAGCATTACACAGCCCAAAGGGCATGACGAGGTATTCGAAATGACCTTTGGGCGTGTTAAACGCAGTCTACCACTCAATCCCCTCTTTGATGCGGATAAGGTTATACGACCCCCGTAGATCAAACTTAGAGAACCATTGGGCCCCCTGAACCTGATTAAAGAGATCAGGAATCAAAGGAAGGGGATACTGGTTCCTTACAGTGACCTTATTCAAGTTACGGTAGTCAATGCATGGCCTAAGACCACCATCCTTCTTCCCTACGAAGAAGAAGCCAGCACCTACCGGAGAAGTAGAGGGACGAATGTAACCCTTGGCCAGGCATTCCTGGATATACTCTCTCATGGCTTCATGTTCGGGACAAGAAATATTAAATATTCTACCCTTAGGGAGCTTAGCTCCTGGTACCAATTCGATAGCGCAATCGTATTCTCTATGAGGAGGTAACACTTCGGAGGCCTCCTTAGAGAAAACATCAGCGAAGTCCTGCACAAACTCAGGTAGCGTTTACACCTCCTCAGGGGGAGAAATAGAATTAACAGCAAAACATGACGTCAAGCATTCATTACCCCATTTGGTAAGCTCCCCAGTATTCCAGTCAAACGTGGGATTATGCAACTGCAACCAGGGAAGGCCTAAAACCAAATCGGACGATAATCCCTGCATCCACAGTACAGAGCACTGCTCTAAATGCATGGAGCCAACAAGGAGTTCAAAAACAGGGGTATGCTGTGTAAAATAACCATTAGCAAGAGGAGTGGAGTCGATACCCACTACCGGGACAGGTTTAGGCAAATCAATCAAAGGCATAGCTAGAGACATAGCAAATTCCACAGACATGATATTAGCAGAAGACCCTGAATCCACGAAGGCACTGCCGGTAGCAGACCTACCACCAAAAGAGACCTGAAAGGGAAGCAAGATTTTATTACGTTTCATATTTACGGGAAATACCTGTGCGCCCAAGTGACCTCCACGATGATCACTTAGGCGCGGAAGTTTTCCGGCTGCTTATTCTTACGCCTAGGACAGGTGTTCACTTGATGCTTGTCATCCCCACAATAGAAGCAGAGACCATTCTTCCTGCGGAACTCTCTACGTTGTCGGGGGGACACGGAGGCCCCGAGTTGCATAGGTACCTCCGAGTCTTCCGTGGAAGAGCGAAGCAACGGGACCTCGGGAGGCATCATGGGGGAGTCAGAGGGGAAAACACAAAAACGTTCAAGTTGTCGTTCCCTGAGACGTCGGTCAAGTCGTACCGCTAAAGCCATAACCTGGTCTAGGGAGTCAGAAGAGGGATAGCTAACTAGCAGGTCTTTCATGGCGTTCGACAGACTCAACCTAAACTGGCACCTTAAGGCAGGGTCATTCCACCGAGAAGCTACGCACCACTTCCTAAAGTCAGAACAATACTCCTTAACAGGTCTCTTACCCTGACGTAAGGTCACCAGCTGACTCTCGGCAAAGGCAGTCCTGTCAGTCTCGTCATAAATGAGTCCGAGAGCAGAAAAGAAAAGATCAACGGAGGAAAGTTCAGGGGCGTCAGGAGCCAAGGAGAAGGCCCACTCTTGGGGCCCTTCCTGGAGCCGGGACATAATTATACCCACCCGCTGGCTCTCAGAACCTGAGGAGTGAGGCTTTAAGCGAAAGTAGAGCCTACAACTCTCCCGAAAGGAGAGAAAACTCCTCCGGTCCCCTGAGAACCGGTCAGGCAACTTGAGGTGGGGTTCAAGAGGTGAGGGGCACTACCATGGTAGCGTCAGGCTGGTTGACCCTCTGAGCCAGGGCCTGGACCTGTAGAGAGAGACCCTGCATTTGCTGGGCCAGGGTCTCAAGGGGGTCCATAGTAGAGACAGGGACCAGGGTAGACTAGGTAATGGGCTTGTGATTATGTAATGATAGGGGTAGGGAAACGGACAAGTGAGCCCTAATCTACCCGCCACTCTGTCCCTGCCTACTTGCAACGACCTGCCCTAGGTGACGGGGTACAACTGGGCGGCGGTCCCTACGCTCAGTAAGTGCACGAGACAAACAGACAAGGGTACACAAAGCTAAGGGAAATGGGGCAGTTGCCCATGGCAAAACCGTGAGCAACAAGAGAGGTGAACGAGCCGAGTCAAACCAGGAGTGTATGAGGTACCAAACGCAGAGCAGGAGAGTAGTCAGTAAGCCGGAGTCAATTTGGAGCAGGATCAAATAGTCAGAAGCTGTAGCTGGGCCAGGAAATCACACGAGAAGAATCACAAGCAAAGGAGGAACAGGAAAGGCAGGTATAAATAGACAGAGGGCGGGAGCTAGCTGAGTCTGGCCAGGCTGCGATAGGCTCTCCCACTCCTAAGCCTGCCAGCCTGAATGGTGGAAGCTGGAGTCAGTCTCAGAGACATAGACTCAGGTGAAGACTGATTACCTATGGGCGTTAACCCCGAAGCTGTGCCTGGCAGATCCTTTACAAAGGGATTGACTTTTTCACCTACCAACCCTTTCGATTTTTTTACAGCATTAAAAGATCTTCACCTGTTTGCGCGTAAATTGGTTTTACAAAAACTATACAACAGGAGCTCAGATACCCTAACGATCACTAGTGACCCCTAGTGGGCTTAATGAACAACTAAATTTCGGCCCTTTTTTATAAATTTCCGTACCACCATTTGCTTTTAATGTAATTTTATTTTAATTGTTGTATCTTGATTTTGCTATATAGGCATTTGATGCATTAACTCTGTGACAGCATTTATCTCTGACGAGACCTTTAAATCCCTCACTGGATCCTACTATCAAGATGAAAGAAGATAACATCGTAATACCAGAAATGGATGTACATGTCTTTTTGTATATTCCTGATCTATGAACTGATCACAATTCATGTGTTTAAGGCAGCAATAGCTCTGTATCTCTCTGTGCTTTTCTTTCATATTGCTAATACGTATTTCCCTGATCAGTGATACTGTGCTCAAGGTTATATTCTGCTGACAGTATGTTTCACGTCTTTTTAATAGTGTATACCCATATATTAATTATGCCACTGTAATGTTTGCACCATACACACACATATTGGTTCATGTGATTTTATCCCTGCGTCTCTCCCTTTTTTTTATCCTTTTCCTATCACTTACTTTAATACGAGACTGAGGGTATGTGCACACACACTAATTACGTCCGTAATTGACGGACGTATTTCGGCCGCAAGTCCCGGACCGAACACAGTGCAGGGAGCCGGGCTCCTAGCATCATACTTATGTACGATGCTAGAAGTCCCTGCCTCGCTGCAGGACAACTGTCCCGTACTGTAAACATGTTTACAGTACAGGACAGTTTTCCTGCAGCGAGGCAGGGACTTCTAGCATCGTACATAAATAGATGCTAGGAGCCCGGCTCCTTGCACTGTGTTCGGTCCGGGACTTGCGGCCGAAATACGTCCGTCAATTACGGACGTAATTAGTGTGTGTGCACATACCCTTAGTGTCTCTCTTAAATCTGCGGACTTATACTGTGTCTTTCAGTATCCTCAGTCTTAATCACGATTAATGTGTAGGGTTTGCTATACATAATCACATTTACTTCTCATTGCTATTATTAGAGTACTATATGTATTCTTTATATTATCGTTTTCTTATTTCACCCGTCTTGGTACTACACTCTTATTACCCATTTTTCTACTTAGTTATCGTTTCACTTCGATGATTTCGATTTATACGCTTTTACATACTGCCACTTACGTATTCTGACAGTGCATCGTTTCTTCTGCCCTCTTTCCACCTTCCAATGAGGTGTGCGCGTCTCCTGTATGATCCAGCTGTGTGGCTCTGTCTTGCTCCCGCCCTCTTTGGCGCACTGCGCATGCACGGGATCCCTGTACGCATCGGGGATTCAGGATGTGCGCTATGGCGCCGGGGGCTGGAAGTGGGGCATGCCTCACTTCCGGTTTTCGGCAGGGAATGTGTGCCGCTGCTCATTGGAGGGTGGTAATTGAACCAGTGATGAATACCTGTTGGTTACCATATATATTGCTGTCCCATTCTCTGATACATCATACCCCTTGAGGAAGCAGACTGCGAAACGCGCGTTGGGGTTATACAGCACATTTGATTGATTCTCCCAGTCCATTTACTATGACAATTTTTCTTTAAATAAATGGGTGGTGACTGACTATTCAGTCTGTGTACCTTTTTCAGGTGATTAATTTCCACTCTTTTACCCTGTCCTTTGTATGTGAAGGTTGTACTTGTAATAGGATATAAACATTCACCTGTACCATTAGACACTGTGTCTCATACTCTGGACCTAATTGTCTGATTATCTTGCCCTGGATTATTTCTGGGAGTTTCTCCTGTTGTGCTGTTTTGGAACTACAGAGTCCTTTTGTCCATTTGTAATTTTAATATTTTGTGTATTTATGTATCAATTAAAGATATTTTATTATTATTGGCTGTCTAGCTCCTTTATCTCCTTTTGTTCTTTTTTTATTAATATACTAACTGTTTAACTGAAAAATAATAATTTCTAGCGACACATTCCCTTTAATACTGGCGTTTCATATACCAGTCCTATTAAACAGTTTGCTGGAGTAAGATGCAACACATTTATTAACAGGCGAACGACTCTTAATAAATGTGTCGCATCTTTTAGCTGCAACGCGGCCTTTCATCAGTACTTTCTACGTGCTGCGGCCTGCTGTAAGAGCCTGAGGGAATCCGGGAGGGAGAATCGGAGTGGTGAGGTAAGTACATTTTTAAAATGTATTTTATGGTCTGATTGGGGAGGGCAAACAGTCTGATTGGGGGGGGAGGTATGGGTCTGGTACGGACCTTTGCCTTGTTACGCCCCCCAGAGATAAATCTGGGCCGCATTATACATATAGATTTCTGCTATAATTTACATCAGTTACTGGCGTAAATTATAGTAAAATTGTTGCCCATTTCTGCTAAGCCCTGCCCATTTTTTGCCCCCAAAAATATCGACATTTGCACATTTTTTGTATTTTCTACGCTAGTAAACTGTTGTAGAAAGGTTCATATATTCCCCCCAAAGGCTACAGACCGTAATACAATAGCTTAATGTAAGGATGTGTACACTTAATTGTGCTGCAACGCTTGTTGTCACCATTCTATGTCAGTGTGGGAAGTAGATGTCCGGCCTTATGATTTTGTGATATGTAATAGACGCAGATTCCCAATCACCAAACCAAAGAATGCAAAATAAAGACACAAAACATTATAATTGGGTGTTAAATGGTCAAAACTTTTATTATATTATATGACCAAACCTAAAATGGCAAAGCTCCGACTCACGAAGAGTCACCCTCCAGCACGCAGGAAAGGAAAAACTCCCTGTGGGGGAAACCTCTAGGGAAACCATGGCTGGAGGATTGCCCTTCCTCTGGGCTTAGAAGGTGCCAAAATATAATTCGTAACAGAATTTGTACGTTTTCTCAGATTTTCAAGGAAAGACAATGCAACGAACGAACGAACGAACGAACGAACGACAAAAAACACATAAATCGGCTGATCTGGTTGGCTAGGCGGATGTCTCTCTTCCTGGGCACCCATTAAAATTAATGGTTGATCCACGGATGAGACGGGTTCTCCAGATGCCTCCTTGTAGCATCTGTCTACGCTCTGGCTAATAGATGGGGATCTCCTGCTGGAAACCCCCCTCTATTACAGACAACCCATATGAAGAGGATGGCATCACTGTGATGAAGAAGTGCTCTTGGGTGTAGTGTTTCCCTGCTAGAACCTCCAAATTACATCAGGTCGGCATTGGTGGGGAAGTCAAGCTCAAGGTCCTCAGTCCCATCCAATATGGCGCTGAATGTGGCAGTAAAACCTTCTAATATGGAATCTTCTTTATGTCATAAACATTTGTATTTATGACATCAGCACCTTCATCATCATTACTACAGGAATTTATTACCACTGCACAACTCATACATTGTGACGTCACCCACAGTGGTCAGAAGTGTTAACCCTTTAATGACTGGCAATGTACTTAGTACAGATGCCATAAAGCTGAATAGAACATATCAGCGGCCATAAAGGAAAAGGGATAATGCAGGGAGCATCTCCGCACAAGAACAATCCATGACAAAGGGTTTTCCAGGATGAGATAACTTATCTGCTTTCTCCAAAAACCAGCACCACACCTGTCCATAGGTTGTGTGTGGTATTACAGCTCATTACCATTCACTTCAATGGAGCTAACCTGCAATACCAGATACTACCTGTGGATAGGTGTGGTGCTGTTTTTGGAAGAAAGCAGCCATATTTTTCTAATCCTGCACAGCCCCTGTTAGAAATAGTTCAAAAAAAGTTGGGGGAGAAGGAGAAGAAGGGGAGAGGGAAAGAAGAAATTAAAAAAAGGGAAAAAGAGGAACTCTGAGGTAAAAGAAATCAAACTAGACTGAAAGGAGTCTGCTGGAGGTGCCAGATGGAAAGACATATTTCTGCCATGGGGACCAGATTAGTTGAAATGTATCTTGAAGGGGGGCTTCAAAGATTGGGCTTTAGCACTTTCCTGCCCTATGAAGTGCTGTTGCATTGGAAAACTATGCAGTTCATCTTCGAATGCAGCGTCACAAAAACAAATTATTTTGTAAAAAATAAAACTATATAAATTTGGTATCGCAATAATCGTAACGACCCACAGAAACAAGTTATCATGCAAATCATGCCGCCCGATAAACACTGTAAAATCAAAACAGAAATGGCAGAATCACAGGTTTTTTTTCAATTCAGCCCACAAAATGTAGTTTTTTTTACATTTTTCTAAAATACATTATATTGAACATTAGGCCTCAGGGTAAATTCCACGTAAACAGCGCCATTCATCGGTTAACTGTTTAAATGATACCAGTTCAAGTGACCTTTATTGAAAAACACTATAAGACATTTTTTCCCAATTAACCTTTTAATTGGGCCTAGCATGTGTGAAACTGTCTGCTAAGCAGTTGTATCTAAGCATATTGTAATGACCGGGGGGTAGGGAAACGGACAAGTGAGCCCTAATCTACCCGCCACTCTGTCCCTGCCTACTTGCAACGACCCGCCCTAGGCGACGGGGTACAACTGGGCGGCGGTCCCTGCACTCAGTAAGTGCACGACAAACACGACAAACATACAAAGGAATACAAGCAAGGGAAAGGGGCAGTTGCCCACGGCAACACCGTGAGCAACCAGAGTGGTGAACGAGCCGAGTCAAGCCAGGAGTGTGCGAGGTACCAAACGAAGAGCAGAAGAGTAGTCAGTAAGCCAGGGTCAGTATGGAGCAGGAACAAAATAGAAGGAGCTGTAGCTGGGCCAGGAAACCACACGAAAAAGAATAACAAGCAAGGAGGAACAGGAAATGCAGGTATAAATAGACAGAGGGCGGGAGCTAGCTGAGTCTGGCCAGGCTGCGATAGGCTCTCCCACTCCTAAGCCTGCCAGCCTGAGTGGTGGAAGCTGGAGTCAGTCTCAGGGATGTAGATTCAGGTGCTGACTGATTAATTAAGGGAGTTAACCCCGAAGCTGTGCCTGGCAGATCCTTTACAGTACCCCCCCTTTTATGAGGGGCCACCGGACCCTTTCTAAGTGGACCTGGCTTACTGGGGAAACGCAGGTGGAACCTCCTGACCAATACCCCAGCGTGAACATCCCGGGCGGGTACCCAAGTCCTCTCCTCGGGCCCGTAACCTCTCCAATGGACCAGGTACTGGAGGGAGCCTTGGACCATCTTGCTGTCCACAATCCTGGCCACCTCGAATTCCACCCCCTCAGGGGTGAGGACGGGAACAGGAGGTCTCCTCGAGGGAGCCAAGGATGGGGAGCAGCGTTTAAGGAGGGAGGCATGAAACACGTCGTGTATACGAAAAGACGGGGGTAACTCCAGCCGGAAGGAGACAGGATTGAGGACCTCAATGACCTTATACGGCCCAATAAACCGGGGAGCAAACTTCTTGGACGGAACCTTGAGACGCAAGTTCCTAGACGACAACCACACCAGATCCCCGACCATAAACAGGGGGTTAGCAGAACGTTTTCTATCAGCCTGAGTTTTTTGTACGCTCTGGGACGCCTCTAGGTTCTTCTGAACATGGGCCCAGACTGTGCACAGTTCCCGATGAACCACCTCTACCTCGGGATTGTTGGAACTACCAGGTGAAACGGAGGAGAACCGTGGATTAAACCCAAAATTACAGAAAAAGGGAGAGACCCCTGACGAGTTACTGACCCGGTTATTAAGGGAAAATTCGGCAAGGGGAATGAATGAGACCCAATTATATTGACAGTCAGAGACAAAACACCTTAAGTATTGTTCTAGAGATTGATTAGTCCTCTCCGTTTGACCATTGGTTTCAGGATGGAAGGCAGAGGAGAAGGACAGATCAATCCCCAACTTCATACAGAAGGCTCTCCAAAACAATGAAACAAATTGTACCCCTCTGTCCGAAACAATATTGACAGGGACCCCATGGAGACGCAGGATGTGTTTGACAAACAAGGTAGCCAACGTCTTGGCGTTGGGTAGTTTCTTGAGGGGCACAAAGTGGCACATCTTACTGAAGCGGTCTACCACCACCCACACCACCGACTTGCCTTGGGATGGAGGCAAATCGGTGATAAAATCCATGGAGATATGTGTCCAAGGTCTCTGGGGAATGGGTAACGAACGCAGTAAGCCCGCTGGTCGGGACCTGGGAGTCTTGGACCTAGCACAAACCTCACAAGCGGCGACGTAGGCCTTAACGTCTTTAGGCAACCCAGGCCACCAATAATTTCTGGTAATGAGGTGTTTGGTACCCAGGATGCCTGGATGACCAGATAGTGCGGAGTCATGATTTTCCCTAAGTACCCTTAGCCGGAATTGCAGGGGAACAAACAGCTTGTTCTCAGGAAGGTTCCCGGGAGCTGAACCTTGATCAGCAGCAATTTCAGAGACTAAATCAGAATCGATCGAGGAAATGATTATACCTTGAGGCAAAATACAAGCAGGATCTTCCTCCGAAGGAGGGCTGGCCATGAAGCTACGCGACAGTGCATCAGCCTTAATATTTTTAGACCCAGCCCTATAGGTAACCAAAAAATTGAATCTGGTAAAAAATAACGCCCATCGAGCTTGTCTCGGGTTTAGCCTCCGGGCAGATTCTAGGAAAACCAGATTCTTGTGGTCGGTAAGGACCGTTACCTGGTGTCTAGCCCCCTCCAGGAAGTGGCGCCACTCTTCAAATGCCCATTTAATGGCTAAGAGTTCGCTGTTGCCAATATCATAGTTACTCTCAGTTGGCGAAAACTTCCTGGAGAAGTAGGCACAGGGGCGGAGATGGGTGAGGGACCTGGTACCCTGGGACAAGACAGCCCCTACTCCCACCTCAGATGCGTCAACTTCCACGATAAATGGCTCCATTTGGTTGGGCTGAACCAGCACCGGGGCCGAGATAAAGCACTTCTTAAGGACCTCAAAAGCCTGGACAGCCTCAGGAGGCCAGTGGAGGAGATCAGCACCTTTGCGAGTGAGGTCCGTAAGAGGCTTAGCGATGACCGAGAAGTTAGCAATAAATCTCCTGTAATAATTAGCGAACCCCAAAAAACACTGTAACGCCTTCAGGGAGGCAGGTTGGACCCATTCCGCCACTGCCTGAACCTTGGCGGGGTCCATGTGGAATTCATGAGGAGTGAGGATTTGACCCAAAAATGGTATCTCCTGTACCCCAAACACACATTTTTCGGTTTTGGCAAACAGTTTGTTTTCCCGAAGGACCTGGAGCACTTTCCTGACATGCTCAATGTGGGAGGACCAGTCCTTGGAAAACACCAGTATGTCATCAAGGTACACTACAAGAAATATCCACAGGTAATTTCTCAAAATCTCATTTATGAAATTCTGGAAGACCGCAGGGGCATTACACAACCCAAAGGGCATGACGAGGTATTCGAAATGGCCTTCGGGCGTGTTAAACGCAGTCTTCCACTCATCCCCCTCTTTGATGCGAATAAGGTTATACGCCCCCCGTAGATCCAATTTAGAGAACCATTGGGCCCCCTGAACCTGATTAAAGAGATCAGGAATCAATGGAAGGGGATACTGGTTCCTTACCGTGACCTTATTCAGGCTACGGTAGTCAATGCATGGCCTAAGACCACCATCCTTCTTCCCCACGAAGAAGAAGCCAGCACCTACCGGAGAAGAAGAGGGACGAATGTAAACCCTTGGCCAGGGATTCCTGGATATACTCTCTCATGGCTTCACGTTCGGGACAAGAAAGATTAAATATCCTACCCTTAGGGAGCTTAGCTCCTGGTACCAATTCGATAGCGCAATCATATTCTCTATGAGGAGGTAACACTTCAGAGGCCTCCCTAGAGAAAACATCAGCGAAGTCCTGAACAAACTCGGGTAGCGTATTCGCCTCCTCAGGGGGAGAAATAGAATTAACAGAAAAACATGACGTACAACATTCATTACCCCATTTGGTTAGCTCCCCAGTATTCCAGTCAAACGTGGGATTATGCAACTGCAACCAGGGAAGGCCTAGAACCAAATCGTACGATAATCCCTGCATCAACAGTACAGAGCATTGCTCCAAATGCATGGAGCCAACAAGGAGTTCAAAAACAGGGGTATGCTGTGTAAAATAACCATTAGCAAGAGGAGTGGAGTCGATACCCACTACCGGGACAAGTTTAGGCAAATCAATCAGAGGCATAGCAAGAGACATAGCAAATTCCACAGACATAATATTAGTAGAGGACCCTGAATCCACGAAGGCACTGCCGGTAGCAGACCTACCACCAAAAGAGACCTGAAAGGGAAGCAAGATCTTAGTACGTTTCCTATTTACTGGAAATACCTGTGCGCCCAAGTGACCTCCCCGATGATCACTTAGGCGTGGAAGTTCTCTGCCTGCATTCTTACGCTTAGGACAGTTGTTCACTTGATGCTTGTCATCCCCACAGTAGAAGCAGAGACCATTCTTCCTGCGGAATTCTCTACGTTGTTGGGGGGACACGGAGGCCCCGAGTTGCATAGGTATCTCTGAGTCTTTCGGGGAGGAACGAAGCAACGGAACTTCGGGAGGCATCATGGGGGAGTCGGAGGAGAAAACACATAAACGTTCATGTTGTCGTTCCGTGAGACGTCGGTCAAGTCGTACCGCTAAAGCCATAGCCTGGTCTAGGGAGTCAGAAGAGGGATAGCTAACTAGCAGGTCTTTCAGGGCATTCGACAGACCCAACCTAAACTGGCACCTTAAGGCAGGGTCATTCCACCGAGAAGCTACGCACCACTTCCTAAAGTCAGAGCAATACTCCTCAACAGGTCTCTTACCCTGACGTAAGGTCACCAGCTGACTCTCGGCAAAGGCAGTCCTGTCAGTCTCGTCATAAATAAGTCCGAGAGCAGAAAAGAAACAATCAACGGAGGAAAGTTCAGGGGCGTCAGGAGCCAAGGAGAAGGCCCACTCTTGGGGCCCTTCCTGGAGCCGGGACATAATTATACCCACCCGCTGGCTCTCAGAACCTGAGGAATGCGGCTTTAAACGAAAGTAAAGCCTACAACTCTCCCGAAAGGAGAGAAAAGCCCTCCGGTCCCCTGAGAACCGGTCGGGCAACTTGAGGTGGGGTTCAAGAGGTGCGGTGAGGGGAACTACCAAGGTAGCATCAGGCTGGTTGACCCTCTGAGCCAGGGCCTGGACCTGTAGGGAGAGACCCTGCATTTGCTGAGCCAGGGTCTCACGGGGGTCCATAGTGGTGTCAGGGACCAGGGTAGACTAGGTATGGGCTTGTTATTATGTAATGACCGGGGGGTAGGGAAACGGACAAGTGAGCCCTAATCTACCCGCCACTCTGTCCCTGCCTACTTGCAACGACCCGCCCTAGGCGACGGGGTACAACTGGGCGGCGGTCCCTGCACTCAGTAAGTGCACGACAAACACGACAAACATACAAGGGAATACAAGCAAGGGAAAGGGGCAGTTGCCCACGGCAAAACCGTGAGCAACCAGAGTGGTGAACGAGCCGAGTCAAGCCAGGAGTGTGCGAGGTACCAAACGAAGAGCAGAAGAGTAGTCAGTAAGCCAGGGTCAGTATGGAGCAGGAACAAAATAGAAGGAGCTGTAGCTGGGCCAGGAAACCACACGAAAAAGAATAACAAGCAAGGAGGAACAGGAAATGCAGGTATAAATAGACAGAGGGCGGGAGCTAGCTGAGTCTGGCCAGGCTGCGATAGGCTCTCCCACTCCTAAGCCTGCCAGCCTGAGTGGTGGAAGCTGGAGTCAGTCTCAGGGATGTAGATTCAGGTGCTGACTGATTAATTAAGGGAGTTAACCCCGAAGCTGTGCCTGGCAGATCCTTTACACATATTATATGTGATACTGTCTGCAGTGCCTCTGTCTCCTATCAAGTAGCAGAGCTATCAGGTGTCATATTCTTAGGGATCACACGCAAAGTCAAAAATGGCTGAAAATTACAGAGCTGTTTTCAGAGAACACAGCCTTTGATTTACAGCCGTTTTTGAAGCTGGAAAAGTTTTTTGAGGTGTTTTTTTCTAGATGTTTTTGGAGCTGTTTTTCCATTGACACAATGAAAAACATCTCCAAAAACGGCTCAAGAAATAACATGCTCCTTCTTTTTACGTGCCATTTTAAAATACAATAGGCAGATATTTGTAGGCATTGGGCTACCGATTTTTCAGGCGTATTTTAAGGCGTTTACGCCCTGAAATACACCTGAAAACACAGCGTGTGAATATACCCTTATAGATGCGCTGTCTCAGATATATATATCTTTTTTTTTTTTTTTAGGGGGGTGAGCAAAACACATGTCTTGTGGCACAAGACAGTCTGATTAGTGGGGGAGATACGGGGTCTGGCTTAGGCCTTTTGTTACACACTCAATGTAAAATTGTACACTAGCTCGGAGCTGGCATTGATTTCTGCTTTACATTACGCCCGTTACTGGTGTAAATGATAGTAAAATTGTCTGCCCTTTCCGCAAACCGCCACACACTTTTCAAAAAGTGCCAAGCGCAGCATAAACTGCCCAAAAACGTTCCCGCACTTTTGGGACTTTTCTATGCCAGATTAGTGGCTTAGCAAGGTTAATAAATTCTCCTCTAAGGCTACAGACAGTAATACAATATCTTACTGCAAGGATCTGTACACTCAGTGTCTGACTGAGGTACCTTGGACCCACCAAAGGAAATAATTCTTGGGGGTCTACCCTTCAACTATATAGAAATAATTTGAACACTCTTAATTGTGTACTAAAAATGTGTGTAGTAAAACAAAGACCAATATTCCCACCATATTGTGACAGATATCAGTCCTACACATTCATTCTGCAGAACATATAAGTGAATACAGTGCAGTGAAATTCAGTGACTCACTGGTGACATCTTCTTAGATTGGAGACGTTCACGTTCTCTTTTCTTCTTCATCCGGCCCAGAACGCCATGATGACTTCTTCCAGTCTTCTTCATCTCCAATGCCCAAGCGTGAACCACAAGATACGTCATGAAAGCTCTTTCTGAGCTTGGTGGTTTAAGTGGCTTGTGAACTAAGTGGAGTTCTAAAACCGGATTGTGTTGCTGTACTTCTGTATTGTGTTGCTGTATTTCTGTATTCGTTCCAGCTGAACAGCTGACGAGGGGGAAGGGGTTAACTGGACACAGATTCGTTCCAGCTGAACAGCTGACGAGGGGGAAGGGGTTAACTGGACACAGATTCGTTCCAGCTGAACAGCTGACGAGGGGGAAGGGGTTAACTGGACACAGGTGGTATAAATTAGTCAGCAGACCTCATTTTGAGCTTGCTCTTTCTGAGCTTGGTGGTTTAAGTGGCTTGTGAACTAAGTGGAGTTCTAAAACCGGATTGTGTTGCTGTACTTCTGTATTGTGTTGCTGTATTTCTGTGTTTGTGAATCTGTTTTGATTGCTAGCAAATAGAAGATAGCAAAAACTCACACAATTTTAAAAAAAAAATTTGTAAATTTTTTTTTTTTCCCTTGCAGATTCGTTCCAGCTGAACAGCTGACGAGGGGGAAGGGGTTAACTGGACACAGGTGGTATAAATTAGTCAGCAGACCTCATTTTGAGCTTGCTCTTTCTGAGCTTGGTGGTTTAAGTGGCTTGTGAACTAAGTGGAGTTCTAAAACCGGAGTTGAAAAGAGGAGTTGAAGCCCCAGTAAGTACTCTTCTTTTTCTTTGACAATTGTTCGCTGTTTTGGTGTAACTTGGATAATGGATAGCAAGATTGGAGGTTTTCTTCAGTGCACAGTTTGTCATATGTATACACGACTGGAGCCGGAGTTCCAGGGTGAATATCTCTGTGGCAGATGTGAGCATGTTGTTCACCTGGAAGCTCGTATTAGAGATCTGGAGGAGCAGAATGCAACACTGAGGAGGATAGACAATTTTGAGCGGAGCTTGCTGCTCACAGAGCATGCAGTTAGTGGGTTAGAACTGGAGGGTGAAGACATGGGTGAGCAGGATCAGGTAAGTAGCTGGGTTAATGTAGTTAGGGGCAGTAGAAAGGGGTCAAAGACAAGGAAGGCCGATCCGGTTTCTGGCATTCCAAGCAAAATTGCCAGGTTGGGTGATGATGCGAGGGTGTCAGTCTCAGAAAAGGCAGCCCTAGTGGATACTGATCTCCCTAACAGCCGGGAGAACAGCCCAGCTAGTAGTCGGCGGGATGGTAATGCAGGCAAGCCAAGACAATTGATAGTTGTAGGGGATTCTATAATCAGGAAGACGGATAGAATAATTTGTCGCCAAGACCGCCTCAACCGAATGGTTTGCTGTCTCCCTGGTGCCAGGGTTCGGCATGTGGTGGAACGGGTGGACAAATTGCTGGGAGGGGCTGGTGATGATCCAGCTGTCGTGGTCCATGTCGGTACCAACGACAGAATAAATGGTAGGTGGAGGAGCCTTAAGAATAATTTTAAAGAACTAGGCTACAAGCTGAAGGGAAGGACCTCCAAGGTTGTATTCTCAGGAATACTGCCTGTGCCATGCGCATCACAGGAAAGACAGCGGGAGCTTAGGGAGTTAAATGCATGGCTGAAGTCTTGGTGTAGAGGAGAAGGATTTGGGTTCCTAGAGCACTGGGCTGACTTTTCATTGGGGTACAAACTGTATTCTGCAGATGATTTGCACCTAAATGGAAGGGGGTCCGCTGTGCTGGGGGAGAGAATTCTAGCTGGGGTGGCGGAGTATTTAAACTAGGGCTGAGGAGGGAGGTCAATGTAGAAAAAAAAGGGGTAGCCAGGTTAGAGAGGGGTCAGACTATATTGGTGGGGGGAGAAACAGAATGTGGGGAGAGGACTAGACAACAAGATAAGGAGATCCTTTCGTTGCAAAACATCAGTGTAAATAAAAAGGACCGATTAATGTCAAATCACATTTCTGATAATAAAAGTGAAAAACTGACAGGCAAGTTAAAGTGTATGTTCACAAATGCCAGAAGTCTAGCAAGCAAAATGGGGGAGCTGGAGGCCTTGATACTGGAAGAAAATATAGATATAGTTGGTGTTGCTGAAACATGGCTGGACTCTTCACATGACTGGGCTGTAAATCTACAGGGTTTTACACTTTTTCGTAAAGACAGGACAAATAGGAAAGGTGGTGGTGTATGTCTGTATGTGAGAAGTGATATGAAGGCGAGTGTGAAAGAGACAATAGTGGGTGAAGACTGTGAGGAGGTTGAAACCTTGTGGGTGGAACTAGAAAGGGAGGTAAACACTGAAAAAATTACTTTTGGTGTAATCTATAGACCCCCCAATATAACTGAGGAGATGGAAGGTCAGATATATAAACAGATGGAGCGGGCTGCACAGGCGGGTACTGTAGTGATAATGGGAGATTTTAATTTCCGGGATATTAATTGGTGTCATGGTTCGGCTTCAACTGCAAAGGGGAGACATTTCCTCAACCTGTTGCAGGAAAATTTTATGGGCCAGTTTGTGGAAGACCCGACTAGAGGTGAAGCTCTGTTGGATCTGGTCATTTCTAATAATGCAGATCTTGTTGGGAATGTCAATGTTCGTGAAAACCTCGGTAACAGTGATCATAATATAGTTACATTTTACCTATACTGTAAAAAACAAACGCAGGCTGGGAGGGCAAAAACATTTAATTTTAAGAAAGCCAATTTCCCCAGGATGAGGGCTGCAATTCAGGATATAGACTGGGAAGAACTAATGTCAAATAATGGAACAAATGATAAATGGGAGATTTTCAAATCTACTTTGAGTTATTATAGTGCAAAATTTATTCCTACAGGTAATAAGTATAAACGACTCAAATTAAACCCCACATGGCTTACACCTTCTGTGAAAGGGGCAATACATGACAAAAAAAGGGCATTTAAAAAATACAAATCTGAGGGTACAGCTGTAGCCTTTGTAAAATATAAAGAGCTTAATAAAATCTGTAAAAATGTAATAAAATTAGCAAAAATACAAAATGAAAGGCAGGTGGCCAAGGATAGTAAAACAAATCCTAAAAAATTCTTCAAGCATATAAATGCAAAAAAGCCAAGGTCTGAACATGTAGGACCCCTAGATAATGGTAATGGGGAGTTGATCACAGGGGATCAAGAGAAGGCAGAGTTACTAAATGGGTTCTTTAGCTCTGTATATACAACAGAAGAAAGAGCAGCTGATGTAGCCGGTGCCAGTGCTGTTAATATATCAGTTGATATACTGAATTGGATGAATGTAGAGATGGTCCAAACTAAATTAAATAAAATAAATGTGCACAAGGCTCCGGGACCAGATGGGTTACACCCTAGAATTCTTAAAGAGCTTAGTTCAGTTATTTCTGTCCCCCTTTTCATAATATTCAGAGAATCTCTAGTGACTGGTATAGTGCCAAGGGACTGGCGCAGGGCAAATGTGGTGCCTATTTTCAAAAAGGGCTCTAGGTCTTCCCCGGGTAATTATAGACCAGTAAGCTTAACATCCATCGTGGGGAAAATGTTTGAGGGGCTATTGAGGGACTATATACAGGATTATGTGACAATAAATAGCATTATAAGTGACAGCCAGCACGGTTTTACTAAGGACAGAAGTTGTCAAACTAACCTAATCTGTTTTTATGAAGAGGTGAGCAGAAGTCTAGACAGAGGGGCCGCTGTGGATTTAGTGTTTTTAGACTTTGCAAAGGCATTTGACACTGTCCCCCATAGACGCCTAATGGGTAAATTAAGGACTATAGGTTTAGAAAATATAGTTTGTAATTGGATTGAGAATTGGCTCAAGGACCGTATCCAGAGGGTTGTGGTCAATGATTCCTTCTCTGAATGGTCCCCGGTTATAAGTGGTGTACCCCAGGGTTCAGTGCTGGGACCACTATTATTCAACTTATTTATTAATGATATAGAGGAAGGGATTAATAGCACTATTTCTATTTTTGCAGATGACACCAAGCTATGTAATATAGTTCAGACTATGGAAGATGTTCATGAATTACAGGCAGATTTAAACAAACTAAGTGTTTGGGCGTCCACTTGGCAAATGAAGTTTAATGTAGATAAATGTAAAGTTATGCATCTTGGTACCAACAACCTGCATGCATCATATGTCCTAGGGGGCGCTACACTGGCGGATTCACTTGTTGAGAAGGATCTGGGTGTACTTGTAAATCATAAACTCAATAACAGCATGCAGTGTCAATCAGCTGCTTCAAAGGCCAGCAGGATATTGTCGTGTATTAAAAGAGGCATGGACTCGCGGGACAGGGATGTAATATTGCCACTTTACAAAGCATTAGTGAGGCCTCATCTAGAATATGCAGTTCAGTTCTGGGCTCCAGTTCATAGAAAGGATGCCCTGGAGTTGGAAAAAATACAAAGAAGAGCAACGAAGCTAATAAGGGGCATGGAGAATTTAAGTTATGAGGAAAGATTGAAAGAATTAAACCTATTTAGCCTTGAAAAAAGAAGACTAAGGGGGGACATGATTAACTTATATAAATATATTAATGGCACATACAAAAAATATGGTGAAATCCTGTTCCTTGTAAAACCCCCTCAAAAAACAAGGGGGCACTCCCTCCGTCTGGAGAAAAAAAGGTTCAAGCTGCAGAGGCGACAAGGCTTCTTTACAGTGAGAACTGTGAATTTATGGAATAGCCTACCGCAGGAGCTGGTCACAGCAGGGACAGTAGATGGCTTTAAAAAAGGGTTAGATAATTTCCTAGAACAAAAAAATATTAGCTCCTATGTGTAGAAATTTTTCCTTCCCTTTTCCCTTCCCTTGGTTGAACTTGATGGACATGTGTCTTTTCAGCCGTACTAACTATGTAACTATGTAACTATGTAACTATGTAACCTAGATACCACGTGTAATGATGGGGTAGGGAGACAGACAGGTGAGCCCTAATCTACCCGAAACTCAGTCCCTGCCTACTTGCACCGCCCGTCCTAGGCGACGGCGTACAACTGGGCGACGTTCCCTATGCTCAATACGTGCACGACAGACAAACAGACAAGGGTACACAGAAGCTAAGGGAAATGGGGCAGTTGCCCACAGCAACACGGTGAGCAATACGTGTAGTGAACGAGCCGAGTCAAACCAGGAGTGTACGAGGTACCAAACGCAGAGCAGGAGCATAGTCAGTAAAGCCAGGGTCAAAATGAAGCAAGGTCAATAATAATAGCAGGAGCAGCAGAGCCAGGAAACAGGAAAAAATCACAGGCAAAGACAAGCAGGAAATGAAGGTATAAATAGACCGAGGGCGGGAGCTAGAACCGTCTGGCCAGGCTGTGATAGATTCTCCCACTCCTGAGTCTACCTGCCTGAGTGGTAGCAGATCGACTCACTCTATCAGACCAAGGAGCAGGTGCAGACTGATTAACCACGGGCGTCGACACAGAAGCTGTGTCTGACAGATCCTTTACAGTACCCCCCCCCTTTTATGAGGGGCCACTGGACCCTTTCTAGGTGGACCTGGCTTATTGGGGAACCGAAGATGGAACCTCCTGAGCAATACCCCGTGTGAACATCCCGGGCGGGTACCCAAGTCCTCTCCTCAGGCCCGTATCCTCTCCAATAGACCAGGTACTGGAGGGAGCCTTGGACCATCCTGCTGTCCACAATCTTGGCCACCTCGAATTCTACCCCTTCAGGGGTGAGAACAGGGACTGGAGGTTTCCTCGAGGTAGCCAAGGACGGGGAGCAGCGTTTCAGGAGGGAGGCATGAAACACGTTGTGTATTCGAAAAGACGTGGGGTAACTCCAGTCGGAAGGAGACAGGGATAAGGACCTCAATGACCTTGTACGGCCCTATATACCGGGGAGCACATTTATTAGACGGAACATTAAGGCGCAAATTTTTGGAAGACAGCCACAACAGATCCCCGACCACAAACAAGGGGTTAGGAGAACGTCTTCTATCTGCCTGTGTCTTTTGTATGCTCTGGGACACCTCTAGGTTCTTCTGAACCTGGGCCAAGACTGTGCACAGTTCCCGATGAATGACATCTAACTAGGGATTATTGGAACCACCAGGTGAAACAGAGGAGAAACCGTGAATTAAACCCAAAATAACAGAAAAAGGGGGAGACCCCTGACGAGTTACTGACCCGGTTATTAAGTGAAAATTCGGTGAGGTAAATTAAGGAGACCCAATTATATTTACAGTCAGAGAAAAAACACCTTAAATATTGTTCTAGAGACTGATTAGACCTCTCGGTTTGGCCATTAGTTTCAGGATGGAAGGCCGAGGAGAAGGACAGATCAATCTCCAACTTTTTACAGAAAGCTCTCCAAAACAATGAAACAAATTGTACAAAGTGGCACATCTTTCTGAAGCGGTCTACTACAACCCACACCACCGACTTGCCTTGAGATGGAGGGAGATCGGTGCTAAAATCCATGGAGATATGGGTCCAAGTTCTCTGGGGAATGGGCAAAGAACATAGTAAGCCCGCTGGTCGGAACCTGGGAGTCTTGGACCTAGCACAAATTTCACAAGCGGCGACGTAGGCCTTAACGTCTTTAGGCAACCCAGGCCACCAATAGTTTCTGGCAATGAGGTGATTGGTACCCAGGATGCCTGGATGCCCAGATAGTACAGAGTCATGATTTTCCCTGAGTACCCTTAGCCAGAATTGCAGGGGAACAAACAGCTTGTTCTCAGGAAGGTTCCCGGGAGCTGAACCTTGATCAGCCGCAATTTCGGAGACTAAGTCAGAATCAACAGAGGAAATGATTATACCTGGGGGCAAAACACAAGCAGGATCTTCCTCCGAAGGAGGGCTGGCCATGAAACTACGCGACAGTGCATCATCTTTAATATTTTTAGACCCAGCCCTATAGGTGACCAAAAAGTTGAATCTAGTAAAAAGCAACGCCCATCGAGCTTGTCTCGGGTTTAGCCTCCGGGCAGATTCTAGGAAAACCAGATTCTTGTGGTCGGTAAGGACCGTTACCTGGTGCCTAGCCCCCTCCAGGAAGTGGCGCCACTCTTCAAATGCCTATTTAATGGCTAAGAGTTTGCGGTTTCCAATGTCATAGTTACTTTCAGTGGGCGAGAACTTCCTGGAGAAGTAGGCACAGGGACGGAGATGGGTGAGGGACCTGGTACCCTGGGACAGGACAGCACCCACTCCCACCTCGGAGGCGTCAACCTCCACAATGAATGGCTCCATTCGGTTAGGCTGAATCAGCACTGGGGCCGAGATAAAGCACTTCTTAAGGACCTCAAAAGCCTGGACCGCCTCCGGAGGCAAGTGGAGGAGATCAATAAATCTCCTGTAATAATTAGCGAACCCCAAGAAACACTGTAACGCCTTCAGGGAGGCAGGTTGGACCCATTCCGCCACAGCCTGGACCTTGGCAGGGTCCATGCGGAATTCATGAGGAGTGAGGATTTGACCCAAAAATGGTATCTCCTGTACCTCAAACACACATTTTTCGGTTTTCGCAAACAGTTTGTTTTCCCGAAGGACCTGGAGCACCTTCCTGACATGCTCAATGTGGGAGGACAAGTCCTTGGAAAACACCACTATGTCATCAAGGTACACGACAAGAAATACCCCCAGGTAATCTCTTAAAATCTCATTTATGAAATTCTGGAAGACCGCAGGAGCATTACACAACCCAAAGGGCATGACGAGGTATTCGAAATTACCTTCGGGCGTGTTAAACGCAGTCTTCCACTCATCCCCCTCTTTGATGCGGATAAGGTTATACGCCCCCCGTAGATCAAACTTAGAGAACCATTGGGCCCCCTGAACCTGATTAAAGAGATCAGGAATCAAAGGAAGGGGATACTGTTTCCTTACAGTGACCTTATTCAAGTTACGGTAGTCAATGCATGGCCTAAGACTACCATCCTTCTTCCCTACGAAGAAGAAGCCAGCACCTACCGGAGAAGTAGAGGGGCGAATGTAACCCTTGGCCAGGCATTCCTGGATATACTCTTTCATGGCTTCACGTTCGGGACAAGAAAGATTAAATATCCTACCTTTAGGGAGCTTAGCTCCTGGTACCAATTCGATAGCGCAATTGTATTCTCTATGAGGAGGTAACACTTCGGAGGCCTCCTTAGAGAAAACATCAGCGAAGTCCTGAACAAACTCAGGTAGCGTGTTCACCTCCTCAGGGGGAGAAATAGAATTAATAGAAAAACATGACGTCAAGCATTCATTACCCCACTTGGTAAGCTCTCCAGTATTTCAGTCAAACTTGGGATTATGCAACTGCAACCAGGGAAGGCCTAAAACCAAATCGGACGATAATCCCTGCATCAACAGTACAGAGCACTGCTCCAAATGCATGGAGCCAACAAGGAGTTCAAAAACCGGGGTATGCTGTGTAAAATAACCATTAGCAAGAGGAGTGGAGTCGATACCCACTACAGGGACAGGTTTAGGCAAATCAATCAAAGGCATAACTAGAGACATAGCAAATTCCACAGACATAATATTAGCAGAAGACCCTGAATCCACGAAGGCACTGCCGGTAGCAGACCTACCACCAAAAGAGACCTGAAAGGGAAGCAAGATTTTATTACGTTTCATATTTACGGGAAATACCTGTGCGCCCAAGTGACCTCCACGATGATCACTTAGGCGCGGAAGTTTTCCGGCTGCGTATTCTTGCACCTAGGACAGGTGTTCACTTGATGCTTGTCATCCCCACAATAGAAGCAGAGACCATTCATCCTGCGGAACTCTCTACGTTGTTGGGGGGACACGGAGGCCCCGAGTTGCATAGGAACTTCCGAGTCTTCCGTGGAAGAGCGAAGCAACGGGACCTCGGGAGGCATCATGAGGGAGTCAGAGGGGAAAACACAAAAACGTTCAAGTTGTCGGTCCCTGAGACGTCGGTCAAGTCATACCGCTAAAGCCATAACCTGGTCAAGGGAGTCAGAAGAGGGATAGCTAACTAGCAGGTCTTTCAGGGCGTTCGACAGACCCAACCTAAACTGGCACCTTAAGGCAGGGTCATTCCACAGGGAAGCTACGCACCACTTCCTAAAGTCAGCACAATACTCCTCAACAGGTCTCTTACCCTGACCTAAGGTCACCAGCTGACTCTCGTTAAAGGCAGTCCTGTCAGTCTCGTCATAAATGAGTCCGAGAGCAGAAAAGAAACGATCAATGGAGGAAAGTTCAGGGGCGTCAGGAGCCAAGGAGAAGGCCCACTCTTGGGGCCCCTCCTGGAGCCGGGACATAACTATACCCTCCCGCTGGCTCTCAGAACCTGAGGAGTGAGGCTTCAGGCGAAAGTAGAGCCTACAACTCTCCCGAAAGGAGAGAAAAGTCCTCCGGTCCCCTGAGAACCGGTCAGGCAACTTGAGGTGGGGTTCAAGAGGTGAGGTGAGGGGCACCACCATGGTAGCGTCAGGCTGGTTGACCCTCTGAGCCAGGGCCTGGACCTGTAGGGAGAGACCCTGCATTTGCTGGGCCAGGGTCTCAAGGGGGTCCATAGTAGTGTCAGGGACCAGGGTAGACTAGGTATTGATAGAAAGTAATACAAGGGGGAGGAAACCTCCAGGTCACCAGCTCGCCGCCTGACAGTCCTGCTTCGCCCGGATCTCCGCAACGGTCCACGGTAGGCAATAGTACAAAAAGGAAGGATTTGATCCAGCGCTGCAATGGTGTGATTTAAAAAGGAACGTATTCCCAATTTTATTGGTATCAAAAAACTTGTTTAAAAATTCGGTAACAGGCTTGGCGTCAAGGCAGTATTTGGTAGGTGTAATAGGCCTACGCGTTTCGAGCACGGCTGGTGCTCTTAATCATGGCATTCATTCACTCACTGGGACACGAGAGTATGGGTTTATATAGTTGGTTTTAGATAGGTGGAGCTGAAAAGCCTTACCAGGTGGTTAATCAAGGTCACCCTATGTGTGTGTTCTGGTGGTTAGATACAGCAGTTAACCCTTCCAGGTATATAAATAAACACTATGCACAAACCCTAGGGTCATTACAATACCCATGTATTTATCTATTTTTCAAGTTTTAATTCTTTTTGGGATTTTGTATGATGTTTATGCATGTGAATCCCTGTTTTGGGTAATTTATTAACACACGGCTTGTTGCGGTGTAGAACATAGAAAGTCGCAGCAGGAAGGTGGATCGAAAACAGCCGCATCAAGAACGGAACTCTGGTTATTCAATACAGATGTAAGTAAATTCGAACTTTTATTGAACTCGTGTCCTTGTGTGTGAATGATTCCCAATTACATACCAAAGTTGCAACAGTTTCAACATAAGAAAGACATAAAGACGGACATTTGGAAAAGAGAAAGAAAATTTTAAAATTAAAATATCATAAACAAAGACACAGTTGATTGAATTTATACATATATAATAGATTGTATTAAAATAAATAAATCTCTACTAACAAAGCTGTAACCATAGAGATATAATCAGCTGGGTTTTGCATTGGATTTTTTGGTATTCTTCCGGAAAGAAGTAAATAGAATATATATAGTGGAAACTTTTAGTTCTATATAAATTTATTTGAAATGTAGTCATATCATAATAGTGTATATAAGGGTTTAATATTTTATTATATCTACCCGGATACTCATATATACATATAACTTGTAAAGTTGTTATATAAGCTTTATGTCGGCTGTCACTCTATTAACGCAAAAAACTTGGCGAGTGCTTTTATTCTTTTACTAGATTGTAAGTTTGGACATGAATTTGAAAGAACTAGTATAAACTTTTTGGACTTAAAACTTATAGCTACAGCAGACAAAGTAATACACTCTGAAATATATCAGAAGCCAATATCAGGTAACACCATACTACATGCTAGCTCAAACCATCCAAAGCATACTGTTACGTCAATACCTATCGGAGAATTCATAAGAGCAAAAAGGAACTGTAGTACAAGCCAAAGTTTTGAAAGGGAACAACATAACATGAGTAAAAAATTGGCCAAAAGGGGTTATAAAAATTGGATGCTCAAAAGGGCCAAAGAGATAGTGAGAACCAAAGACAGACAAAATCTATTGATAGACAAATCTGATGTTACTGCTACCAAAACTCCTATCACCAAAACAGACAAGGAGATTCCCACACTAAGCTTACAATTTAGCAATCAGTTTCCCATCATTAAAAACATGATTAACAGATATATTCCAATACTGTACGACGATGCAAGGCTGGAATATATACTAAAACAGGGGTGCAGGATAGTGGCACGTAGAGGATCGACAATAGGGAACATTTTATCACCCTCACTACTACAAACCAATACAAGTAATCCAACATGGCTCGAACAAGAGGGTTTCTACAAATGTGGATCCCACCCATGCAAGGTATGCAACTATACCAAAGTCGTCAGAAAGTTCGAAGACTCCAGCGGCCAGAACAGTCACCCCATAAAGTCATACATCAATTGCAATAGTGATCACGTAATATATATAATAGAATGCACTAGTTGCAATTTGAAGTATGTGGGGAGCACTACCAGAAGGTTTAAAATAAGAATTTTGGAGCATCTCAGTTATATCAGGAACCCGGCAATCATTAACATATCCAATGCCGCACAACATTTCATCACCTGTCACAATAGAAATATAACCCATTTGAAAACCTATGCTATAGAAAAAATTAGAAACAACATTCGTGGTGGTGATCTGAAAAAAACACTCCTGACACGTGAAGCGTTTTGGATATTCAATCTAAAAACAAGATTTCCGCATGGTCTGAATTTGAGGAAGGAATTAATGTTTCTATATTAAAACAGTTGGGACAACCAAATCTCTTCATGTTAAAAAGAATTATCTCTATACAAATCCGCCTTGGACTCCAAAACATTTACATGTAGTAGGTTTTATTGGAAAAATTGATATTCTATATATATATTAATTTAGACATATAGAACACAGTATATAAATAATTATTTCTATACCAACTACATAATGAATTTTTTATGTCTAAATAGGGGTTTATAAGTTATATTTTCATCTTCTCAAACAGAAGTCACCACAAGCCATCTTATACCTGCATGACCCCATTCAGGTCATGCAAAGGCCACACCTTTACCCATATATTCCATAGGGGTCAAGGTGACATCATTATCAATATCAACATGAGTGTTATTCCAACAACAATTCTCATACAGGGGACAAACAACAGTCTTTCCATTCCTCATATCTAATCGAATTTTTAACAAAAAGGTAATACATCACGACCAATAGCTCAGGTATCCCAACTAGAATCATCAATTCTTTCGAAATTACCAAATTCATGTCCAAACTTACAATCTAGTAAAAGAATAAAAGCACTCGCCAAGTTTTTTGCGTTAAAGCTTACATAAAGCTTATATAACAACTTTACAAGTTATATGTATATATGAGTATCCGGGTAGATATAATAAAATATTAAACCCTTATATACACTATTATGATATGACTACATTTCAAATAAATTTATATAGAACTAAAAGTTTCCACTATATATATTTTATTTACTTCTTTCCGGAAGAATACCAAAAAATCCAATGCAAAACCCAGCTGATTATATCTCTATGGTTACAGCTTTGTTAGTAGAGATTTATTTCTTTTAATACAATCTATTATATATGTATAAATTCAATCAACTGTGTCTTTGTTTATGATATTTTAATTTTAACATTTTCTTTCTCTTTTCCAAATGTCCGTCTTTATGTCTTTCTTATGTTGAAACTGGTTGCAACTTTGGTATGTAATTGGGAATCATTCACACACAAGGACACGAGTTCAATAAAAGTTCGAATTTACTTACATCTGTATTGAATCGCCAGAGTCCCGTTCTTGATGCGGCTGTTTTCGATCCACCTTCCTGCTGCGACTTTCTATGTTCTACACCGCAACAAGCCGTGTGTTAATAAATTACCCAAAACAGGGATTCACATGCATAAACATCATACAAAATCCCAAAAAGAATTAAAAATTGAAAAATAGACAAATACATGGGTATTGTAATGACCCTAGGGTTTGTGCATAGTGTTTATTTATATACCTGGAAGAGTTAACTGCTGTATCTAACCACCAGAACACACACATAGGGTGACCTTGATTAACCACCTGGTAAGGCTTTTCAGCTCCACCTATCTAAAACCAACTATATAAACCCATACTCTCGTGTCCCAGTGAGTGAATGAATGCCATGATTAAGAGCACCAGCCGTGCTCGAAACGCGTAGGCCTATTACACCTACCAAATACTGCCTTGACGCCAAGCCTGTTACCGAATTTTGAAACAAGTTTTTTGATACCAATAAAATTGGGAATACGTTCCTTTTTAAATCACACCATTGCAGCGCTGGATCAAATCCTTCCTTTTTGTACTATAGACTAGGTATTGGGCTTGTGATTATGTAATGATGGGGGTAGGGAAACGAACAAGTGAGCCCTAATCTACCCGCCACTCTGTCCCTGCCTACTTGCAACGACCCGCCCTAGGCGACGGGGTACAACTGGGCGGCGGTCCCTATGCTCAGTAAGTGCACGAGACAAACAGACAAGGGTACATAAAGCTAAGGGAAATGGGGCAGTTGCCCACGGCAACACCGTGAGCAACAAGAGTGGTGAACGAGCCGAGTCAAACCAGGAGGGAACGAGGTACCAAACGCAGAGCAGGAGAGTAGTCAGTAAGCCAGGGTCAGTATGGAGCAGGATCAAATAGTTAGAAGCTGTAGCTGGGCCAGGAAACCACACGAGAAGAATCACAAGCAAAGGAGGAACAGGAAAGGCAGGTATAAATAGACAGAGGGCGGGAGCTAGCTCCGTCTGGCCAGGCTGCAATAGGCTCTCCCGCTCCTAAGCCTGCCATCCTGAGAGGTGGAAGATGGAGTCAGTCTCAGAGACATAGACTCAGGTGCAGACTGATTACCTATGGGCGTATACACAGAAGTTGTGCCTGGCAGATCCTTTACAGGCATAGCTAGAGACATAGCCAATTCCACAGACATAATATTAGCAGAAGACCCTGAATCCACGAAGGCACTGCCGGTAGCAGACCTACCCTCAAAAGAGACCTGAAAGGGAAGCAAGATCTTATTAGGTTTCATATTTACGGGAAATACCTGTGCGCCCAAGTGACCTCCCCGATGGTCATTTGGGCGCGGAAGTTCTTCCGGCTGCTTATTCTTACGCCTAGGACAGTTGTTCACTTGATGCTTGTCATCCCCACAGTAGAAGCAGAGACCATTCTTCCTGCAGAGCTCTCTACGTTGTTGGGGAGACACGGAGGCCCCGAGTTGCATTGGTTCATCCGAGTTTTCCGTGGAAGAACGAAGCAACGGAACCTCGGGAGCCATCATTGGGGAGCCAGAGGAGAAAGCACAAAAACGTTCAAGTCGTCGTTCCCTGAGACGTCGGTCAAGACGTACCGCTAAAGCCATAACCTGATCTAGAGAGTCTGAAGAGGGATAGCTAACTAACAAGTCTTACAGGGCGTTCGACAGACCCAATCTAAACTGGCACCTCAAGGCAGGGTCATTCCACCGAGAAGCTACACACCACTTCCTAAAGTCAGAACAGTACTCCTCAACGGGTCTCTTACCCTGACGTAAGGTCACCAGCTGACTCTCGGCAAAGGCAGTCTTGTCAGTCTCGTCATAAATGAGCCCGAGAGCAGAAAAAAATAGATTAACAGAGGAAAGTTCAGGGGCGTCTGGAGCCAAGGAGAAGGCCCATTCTTGGGGCCCGTCCTGGAGCCGGGACATAATTATACCCACTCGCTGGCTCTCAGAACCTGAGGAGTGGGGACTTAGACGGAAATAGTGCCTACAACTCTCCCGAAAGGAGAAAAAAGTCTTCCGGTCCCCTGAGAACCGGTCAGGCAACTTGAGGTGGGGTTCAAGAGGTGAGGTGGGGGGCACTACAAGGGTAGCATCACGCTGGTTGCCCCTCTGAGCCAGAGCTTGGACCTGTAGGGAGAGGCCCTGCATTTGCTGAGCCAGGGTCTCAAGGGGGTCCATAGTTGTGTTAGGGACCATGGTAGAAAAGGCATATGGGCCTGTGATTATGTACTGACTGAGAGCAGGAGCGTAGTCAGTAAAGCCAGGGTCAAAATGTAGCAAGGTCAATAATAATAGCAGGAGCAACAGAGCCAGAAAACAGGAAAGAATCACAGGCAAAGACAAGCAGGAAATGAAGGTATAAATAGACCGAGGCCGGGAGCTAGAACCGTCTGGCCAGGCTGTGATAGGGATAGGTTCTCCCACTCCTGAGCCTACCAGCCTGAGTGGTAGCAGATCGAGTCACTCTATCAGACCTAGGAGCAGGTGCAGACTGATTAACGACGGAGGTCGACACAGAAGCTGTGTCTGGCAAATCCTTTACACCACGTTCCCGTGACCCAATGTGCCACGTCACAGCGTATTCAAATCATGGAAGCGTCCGGTCTACATGACTACCGACCGTCATGGTGTGCAAACCTTAGATTAAAATTTCGACATATAACTAACTAACTCTAAACCTCATAAGGTAATTTTCTTTAACTATTATACCAGGATGTAGGCGGAGGAGTAGGCTAAGAGAACGGAAAGTGGCCGAGGCGGGAGTTGGGCCAGAGTGAATATGACGCTTGACTGCGGTCTGGGGAGGGGAAGGGGAGAGATACAGGTGGGAAGGTGGGAGCAGAGGGGCAACATAAAAAAAATTATTAAACTGTTTCTTTTAAATGCTGCTGGGGAACCCGCTCGATCCACTATATAAGGCTGCGCTACAGTGCTTGGGAATAAGTGACTGGGGCAGAAGAGGATGGAGGCGCTGCCTTATATAGTGGATCGAGCTGGTTCCCCAGCAGCATTTAAAAGAAACAGGATCTTGACCTGTCCACATAGTTTAAGGTAGCACAGAGTATTTCAGGAGATGAGCGTGCGGATATTGTGCGGGGTGGTGACTTGCCAATCATGTGAAGGTGTTATAGAGAACAGTAGTGGAGGAGAGGTAACAGACTGAGAGCTACGTAATGGTAAGAGCAGAGTTCACAGCAGCACAGAATATTTCAGGAGAGGAGCGTGCAGATTCAGTGCTGCTGTGAACTCTGCTATTACCATTACGTAGCTCTCAGTCTGTTACCTCTCTTCCACTCCTGTCCTCAATAACACCTTCACATGATTGGCAAGTCACCACCCCGCACAAGATCCGCACGCTCATCTCCTGAAATGCTCTGTGCTGCCTTAAACTCTGTGGACAGATCAGGATCCTGTTTCTTGTATAGCGCAGCCTTGTATAGTGGATCGATCGGGTTCCCCAGCAGCATTTAGAAATCCACAGAGTTTAAGGCAGCACAGAGTATTTCAGGAGATGAGCACGGCCGGGCACGGCCGGCCACGGGCAGCCGGTCGTTTTTCCGAGCCGTGCTTCCATTATAAAGTATAGGAGCATGGCCTGTAAAATAAAAAAATAGAACATGTTCTATCTTTTTAACGGCACGGGCACCTTCCCGTGAGAAAACAGGAAGGTACCTGTGGCTAACAGAAGTCTATGGGCCCGCTATTTCGGGTCGTAATTATGACCCGTAATAACGGGAGTTTTTACGGTCGTGTGCATGAGGCCCCGTAATGACGGGTGGCTACATGTTTGCACCCGTAATTACGGCAGCGTTGCAAGGCGACGTCAGTAAATAGTCACTGTCCAGGGTGCTGAAAGAGTTAACTGATCGGCAGTAACTGTTTCAGCACCCTGGACAGTGAATTCCGATCAGAATATAGAGTAACCTGTAAAAAAAAAAGACGTTCATACTTACCGAGAACTTTCTGCTTCCTTCAGTACGGTCTCCCGGCCGTTGCCTTGGTGACGCGTCCCTCTCGACATCCGGCCCGACATTCCTGGATGACGTTACAGCCCATGTGACCGCTGCAGCCAATCACAGGCTGCCGCGGCCTCTGCAGCAAATCACAGGCTGCCGCGTCAGGAAAGAAGGTCGGACTGGAGGAAGAAGAGGGACTCGTCACCAAGACAATGACCGGGTACGTATGAAATGCTTTTTATTTTATTTTTAATCAGCAGCCTCTTTTCTCTATCAGTGATTGATAGAGACAAGTGGCTGCCGATTTGTATAATATTTTTGACCGGGTTCGGTCAAAACGTGTTCGGCCGAACCCGGTGAAGTTCGGATTCGCTGCGAACAGAACTTTTCCCAATGTTTGGACCGAAACTGGGTTCGGTTGTCCCGTTTCGCTCATCTCTAACCTTGATGAGCGGCGGCTGCCCAATTTATTTTACTTTTGTGGCCAGGGCCCTGACAGTAGTACCAGCGGTACTACCCTGATGGCAGGCATGTTTGCAGGGGTACTAGCCAACTACGTCACAGATAACCCCAGTTTCAATGCCATGCAAAGTTATGGATTTTTGGCATCCCATGGAATATGGGAACAATAGGGAATTCTATCAGTAAGTATTCTGCCTGTTTCTTGGCTAATACTCCTAATCCAATTCCTTCTTCTAGCAGATTTTTTAAAGATTCTTTACATGCGGTGCTTGGTTTCACCACAAGTTTGCGATATGTCAATTCATTGTCTAAAATGGTATGAACGTGTCTGGGATATAAACAGGAATCTAGAACAACTCCTGCTCCGTAAGATTTGGAGGACACAGTTATACGCTGGATATATGGTGAGCACCTCTGTGTTTTTCCTTTAGCCCTTATGTGTATATAGTGACCCTTTTAGAAGGTTAATCTTTACCCGCTAAGGTGGGAGGGTTGGTTCCAATGCCTACTTATTGTGGTGTCTGAGGAAATAAAGGTCCTTTTAGGCCTCATGCACACAACCGTAAAAACTCCCGTTATTACGGGTCGTAATTACGACCCGTAATAACGGGCTCATAGACTTCTATTGGCGACGGGTGCCTTCCCGTTTTCTCACGGGAAGGTGCCCGTGCCGTTGAAAAAGATAGAACATGTCCTATTTCAGGCCGTAATAACGGCACGGACAGTCCATAGAAGTCTATGGAGCTCTCGTAATGACGGGTGGCTACATGTGTGCACCCGTCATTACGGCAGCGTTGCTAAGCGACGTCAGTAAATAGTCACTGTCCAGGGAGCTGAAAGAGTTAACTGATCGGCAGTAACTCTTTCAGCACCCTGGACAGTGACTACCGATCAGTATAAACCTGTAAAAAATAAAAGACGTTCATACTTACCGAGAACTTCCTGCTTCCTCCAGTCCGGTCTCCCGCCCGTTGCCTTGGTGACGCGTCCCTCTCGACATCCGGCCCGACGTCCTGGATGACGTTTCAGGCCATGTGACTGCTGCAGCCAATCACAGGTCAATCACAGGCTGCAGCGGTCACATGGACTGCCGCGTCATCCAGGGATGTCGGGCTGGATGTGAAGAGAGGGACGCGTCACCAAGACAACGGCCGGGTAAGTATGAATTTCTTTAACTTTTATTACAGAAAAGGCTGTCCCTTCTCTCTATCCTGCACTGATAGAGAGAAGGGGCTGCCGATTAGTGCAGTGCTATTTTGCCGCCAAAAACGTGCCCGTAAATACGGGTGGAATACGGGTGACACCGGACCCATATTTACGGGCACGGGTTCGTAAATACTGGTGCAAAACGGGTGGAATACGTGTGACACCGGACCCGTATTTCCGCCAGTATTTACGGGTGGGAAAAAATACGGTCGTGTGCATGAGGCCTGTGACTTCCTGATACTGACCATGAAAACCAGCGCCAATCGTCGATACAGCGTGTCACAAGGAGCAATCATCGGTAATGTATGGGGGCAAACAATCGTTACTACACCAGACCCCGCACCGATCTGCCAGTCCAGTGGCCTCCGTTCACTGGACAACACTGCCTGAAGCAGATGCCTCCAATCACTGCATAGCGGCCGTTCGGCAGAACTGCAGCTCGGCCTCTATTCTTTGACCGGAGCCATCTGCTTCCGGCAGTGTTGTCCGGTGCATGGAGGCAGCTGGAGTGCCGGATCGGTGCGGGGTCCAGGTGTCGGACACGCACCAATCATATACTGATGACCTATCAAGTGGATAGGTCATCAGTTGTCAGAACGTGGAAAACCCCTTTAAAGGGAAGGTGTCACGGAAGGTGTCACGGAATTCGGCACATACATCCCCATAGAGAATGTGAACGGGAGCCGTTCCATTCACTATAGCGTACGCCGTCTGTGTGGGAACGGCGCATGCGCCACTCCCACACAGACCAAAAGGAAGGTCTTTGGTAGAGCGACATCCGGCACCATTTTCATGTGGACCGGAAGCCACGGCCGGACAGTAAGATGACGACTTCCAGTCATGGCTTCCGGCCATATGTTTAAAGCAGCGCAGACGCAAGGACTAGGAGCGGCAGGGCGGAGGCGGCAGCGGCGGCAGGAGCAGGTAAATTATGTTTGTGTATGTGATGTGTGTGTATGTTAGTGTTATACTGTCTGCTGAGCACTGTATCTAATCCTCCTACACTGTGCATTCGCTCAGAAAATGGCGGCACACAGTGTAGGAGGTGTGAACATTCAACCCCCTCCTTTCTCATGGCACTAGCCAGGATAAAGGAGGGGGGATTCTGTGAGGACACTAGAGCGAGTGTGTCTACTACAAATTTGCAGCATAAGGCAATGAGGTTGCTTTACCACATGCCAATGCTGCAATTTTGGGAATTGCTCCCTCTAGTGACCAGCACATGGAAATGTTATAAATTAGAATCTAATTTATAATATTTCCTGACTTGTGAAAAAATTAAAAATATTAAAACAATGTGTAATCATTTATATACTAACTGTTTAACTGAAAAAAAATAAAAATTTTTAGTGACACATTCCCTTTAACCGGTTAAGGACTAGGCTGTTTTACAGCTAAATGACCAGAGCAAATTTCACAATTTTGCTATGCGCTTCTTTAGATGACTATAACTCAGCAGGTGAATAAAGTTCATCTTTGAATTTTACACTCTTTTTAAAGGACAGATAGGGCTTTGTTTTAGTGGCATTTGTCAGTATATATCATTTTTATTTTTTTCTCTAAAGTGGGCAAAATTGGAAAAAAATTCAAGAATTTAGCAATTGCGCCAGTTTATGCTAGCATTTTTCACACACGGTATGGACCACGGACAAAATTAATCTCCTTTTCCTTGGCATAAAAGGAGGCTTTTCGGCCTTTTCGGTCCAGGAATTTTGCATTTGATTTTATAGCCGCATACTGTTTTCTGGGGGGGTGTAATGCTGCTGAAACATTAGAATCACCCCATAAATGACTTTATTCGCACAAGTAGACCCCACAAGGTTTCCTTCAAGGGGTTTATCATATTATTAGCAAGTCCAGTTTTCTTCTGAAAGTTTCTTGAATAAGATGGAACAAAAAAAAATCAGCTATTTTTTAGCAAATGCGTCAGTTTATGATAGTATTTTTCACACACGGTATAGACCACGGTCAAAATTAATCTCCTTTCACATTCTTCCACTTCTCCCGTGCATGGGGATACCAAATATGTGTGCCTTATTCACTGTGCGGGCATGTGCCAGGGCTTGGCATAAAAGGAGGCTTTTCGGCCTTTTCGGTCCAGGAATTTTGCATTTGATTTTATAGCCGCATACTGTTTTCTGGGGGCGTAATGCTGCTGAAACATTAGAATCACCCCATAAATGACTTCATTCACACAAGTAGACCCCACAAGGTTTCCTTCAAGGGGTTTATCATATTTTTAGACAGTCCAGTTTTCTTCTGAAAGTTTCTTGAATAAGATGGAACAAAAAAAAATCAGCTATTTTTTAGCAAATGCGTCAGTTTAGGCTAGCATTTTTCACATACGGCATAGACCACGGACAAAATTAATCTCCTTTCACATTCTTCCACTTCTGCCATGCATGGGGATACCAAATATGTGTGCCTTATTCACTGTGCGGGCATGTGCCAGGGCTTGACATAAAAGGAGGCTTTTCGGCCTTTTCGGTCCAGGAATTTTTCATTTGACTTTATAGCCGCATACTGTTTTCTGGGGGGCGTAATGCTGATGAAACATTAGAATCACCCCATAAATGACTTCATTCACACAAGTAGACCCCACAAGGTTTCCTTCAAGGGGTTTATCATATTTTTAGACAGTCCAGTTTTCTTCTGAAAGTTTCTTGAATAAGATGGAACAAAAAAAAATCAGCTATTTTTTAGCAAATGCGTCAGTTTAGGCTAGCATTTTTCACATACGGCATAGACCACGGACAAAATTCATCTCCTTTCACATTCTTCCACTTCTCCCGTGCATGGGGATACCAAATATGTGTGCCTTATTCACTGTGCGGGCATGTGCCAGGGCTTGGCATAAAAGGAGGCTTTTCGGTCCAGGAATTTTGCATTTGATTTTATAGCCGCATACTGTTTTCTGGGGGGCGTAATGCTGCTGAAACATTAGAATCACCCCATAAATGACTTCATTCACACAAGTAGACCCCACAAGGTTTCCTTCAAGGGGTTTATCATATTTTTAGACAGTCCAGTTTTCTTCTGAAAGTTTCTTGAATAAGATGGAACAAAATAAAATTACCTTTTTTTTTTAACAAATGCGTCAGTTTATGCTAGCTTTTTCACACACAAAATGGACCACGGACAAAATTCATCGCATTTCACATTCTTCCACTTCTCCTGTGCATGGGGATACCAAATATGTGTGCCTTATTCACGGGCATGTGCCAGGGCTTGGCATAATTGAGGCTTTTTGGCCTTTTCGGTCCAGGAACTCTGCACTTGATTTTATAGCCGCATACTGTTTTCTGGGGGGCCTAATGCTGCTGAAAGATTAGAATCACCCCATAAATAACTTCATTCACGCAAGTAGACCCCACAAGGTTTTCTTCAAGGGGTTTATCATATTTTTAGACAGTCCAGTTTTCTTCTGAAAGTTTCTTGAATAAGATGGATCAAAATAAAATTAGCAATTTTTTAGCAAATGCGTCAGTTTATACCAGCATTTTTCACACACGGCATAGACCACGGCCAAAATTCATCGCATTTCACATTCTTCCACTTCTCCTGAGCATGGGGATACCAAATATGTGTGTCTTATTTATCACATAGAGAAGTAGGAGGGCGGAGGATAGAAGAAGATTATTTCACAAATCGCTTTTTTTCAAAGCTGGTTTTACAAATCTCAACAGAGTTTCTATAACACTTCCAAAATATCTGCTCTTGAAGCAGAAATCCCAAAATATTCATCTAGGGGTATAATGGGAATTTATTTTTTTGCGTTTTCTAAAATAAGAAATTGCAGGTTTATGCAAATGGAGCTCTCCAGCAAATGATCTTTAGAGAATATGCAAACATGACATCCACCCCCCACCCACCCATTCCCTCCCTCACCCTTGCAGTAACATCAGGGGAAAAATAAAAAAGTAATGTAGGGCAAATATATTTTCAACGAATTAACTAAAATCTAATAATTCAGAACAGTGTGGTATTTTTTAAAACATGGCTCAATGCACAGGCCTGGTTGTGAGGGACATGAGGGACAGAAATATCGGGAATCTTTGCGGTGCCCGTCTTTTCTGCAGACGCGGCACTTTTTCTGAGGGTTGCTTCTGGTTGGTGTTGGGGGAATCCGACTGATGAAGTGTCTTTCAGTCAGTCGCGTGACATCCTCAGACTGGGGGCATTCTCGGGTGTCCTGAACATCAAAAATGAGGCCTTCAATAATTTTTTCCTGGAAATCCAGGTATGTGTCTCTGCCTCTGTTTTTTTTGTAGAGCACAAATGAATTGTGGATGGCCACCTGTAACAGATAAATGGCCACTTTTTTGTACCAGGTTTTAGTTTTCCGTTTTACTAAATAGGGCTGTAAAATCCACCCCCCCCCCCCCATGTACTTGTTATATTCGGACACGCTCACTGGTTTGTGCTTGTCCGATGTTGCCCCTCTTTTCCTCACTGCCAATGTTCCTGCGGTATGAATCGTGCTTAGCACATACACATCTTTGCGATCCCTGAACTTGACCGCCAGCAATTCTTCAGATGCATAAGCACAGGAGTCCCCCTTTACCATGCGCTTCCCCACTAATTGCTGTGGAAAACCAATTCTGTTTTTGTGCATGGTACCACATGCCCCAGTCCTTGCAGCATGCAAATGCCTAAACAGGGGCACACTCGAATAAAAATTATCACAGTACAGGTGGTACCCCTTGTGAAGCAGAGGCTGCATTATCTCCCACACAATCTTACTGCTGGTGGAAAGATCAGGGGGGCATCCAGGAACATTTATTGTGCGGTCCCGCCCTTCATAAATCCTGAAGGCGGTGGTATATCCTGACCCGCTTTCACACAATTTGTAGAGCTTAACGCCATATCTTGCCCTTTTTGAAGGTAGATATTGGCGAAAGCTAAGTCTGCCATGAAAGTTGAGGAGGGATTCGTCCACACTTACATTCTGCTCAGGGGTGTAGAGTTGCAGAAATAAATTATTCAGGGAATTTATTAGCGGTCTTATTTTGAACAACCGATCCCGGTTTGCATCGGTACTTGGGGGGGCCTGTGCGTTGTCATTGAAGTGGAGGAACCTCATTATTGTCTCATAACGAGACCTGGTCATTACTGCAGAATATACTGGGGTGGCTTGGGCGGGTCTTGTTGACCAGTAAGACCTAATGGAGGGCTTTTTGACAATACCCATATTTAGGGTGAGCCCCAAATTTTTTTTTAATTCCAGCAAATTGGTGGGCGTCCAATCTCTGGCATGGGTGGATGAAGGTTTCTGCCTTATATATTGAGTGGCATATAAATTTGTTTCGTGGACAATCTGATTTAGGATGTCGTCCGTTATAAATAAATGGAAGTAATCCATTTGGACAAAATTTGTATTGTCCACGGTTATGCCAGGAGTGGCAGTAAATCCGTGGATTCTAGGCCCAAAAGATGGGGCAGGTGCCCATACAAGAGCCTGGACTGAAGGGACCAGGCTGTCCCGTGCTACAGCGCTACTTGGCCCTGCGCTTTCAAGTTCTGCAGTTTCAACTGCATCAGGGACAACGTCCCCTGAAGATGAACCTGAAGTGACGCTGTCATCGTCACTACCTAAAACAGGTTCCATCTCGGACGCCATCTCTGATGCGGTCTCCGACTCAGACCACAGCATGGCGTATGCCTCCTCGGCGCTAAACAACTTCCTCGCCATAACGTTACTAACACTAACACTAACTAAACAAATCGTTTTTTTTTTTTTTGTTTTTTTTTATATAAAACACACAAACTAACTGGTATATATATCTACACTACCGCTAACAAAAAAATAAACCGCTATTGCTATATATATTATATATATGTGGATATATATATAATTATATACTCCCTACCTGCCTATTCTAATAGAATAAAAGATAGAAAGGTAGATATATAGAAAAAAAGATAGATGGATAGATAGATTGTATAGATAGATAGAAATCTATCTATACAGAGAATGTTTTAGAGTGTAACTGTATTTTTTGTGTAACTGTAACTGTAATCTTCTGGCAGCAATTCTCCCGAGTCTCTTCTTCTCCTCAAACTGAAACAATGTTTGAGGAGAAGAAAAGAGGCAGGAGATTTACTGCCAGAAAAGTCAAAATAAAACAAATGTGGTCACTGTGATAGGTTTTCACAGCGACCACATGTTCAGGGACCATCAGATTGGTCCCTGATACTCTGCCCAGTGCTCAGAGCTGTTGGTAACAGCGTGGGCACAGGGCTGTGTGCACGCGATCGCGTGCACACTGTTTTCTATGCAGAAATGCATGTGATCGCTGTGATTGGTTGTCACAGCGATCACATGTTCAGGGGCCAAAAGATTGACCCCTGACATTCTGCCCAGTGCCCATGGCTGTTAGCAACAGCCAGGGCACAGAGCTGTGTGCATGCGATCGCGCGTGCACAGTCTCTGAAGTGCCGCCGTAAATAGTCTATACGGCGGACTTTAGAGACCCTGACCGCTGGCCGTATATTTACGGCCAGCGGTCGGGAACCTGTTAATATAAAGAAAGTTGGAGTAAGATGAAATACATTTATTAAATGTTTTACATCTTTCGGCTGTTCGTGCGCCACAATCGTTATGCAGCGACCGCGACCATGCTCCATCCATTCCCCCTACCCATCGGACATAATGTAAAATAAAAAATAAGTATAATCTTTTCTCTGCTTCTCTTCTTCTCCCTTGATCCCCTAAGGCTCCCTGCTGCCCATACATGACTGGCCTAAGTAGAGTCCTGTGCTGATTGACCCTGTTAACCTTTTATTCCCCTTTCCCTTCCCATAAAGACACGTGACAACCGAGGTTGGATGTGAAATGGCCACAGCAGCCGTTTATTAATTGACATTATTTTTTAATGCAATTTAATCCGAAACATTCGGATAACTCCCTTAGGAATTCGACCAGAGAATTCCTCCTATAATTCCATGACCCAACATGGGTCAGAATCATAAATAACAATCAACATTATTAACACTTAACAGAGCAGGGGAAGTCCTTGAAGCCCTTTTAACACCAGATTTCCTTTAAGTTAGCCATCTGTAAACCACCACCAACTCTTTACCTCCAGCCGTAAACCAGCTCGGAGGCACCGCTCACCTCTGCAGATGGCTCCAACCACCAGAAGACCACTTCAAAGGGATAACACCCGATGAAGTCTTCAAATGATATACCTTCCACGAGAAGACCACTTCAAAGGGATAACACCCGATGAAGCCTTCAAGTGATATACCTTCCACCAGAAGACCACTTCAAAGGGATAACACCCTATGAAGTCTTCAAATGATCTACCGTTTTGGGGGACGCATACCCCCGATGCGACCCCCCCACCATTTTGTACTGACCAACCTCAAGGACTCCCCCCGCCACAGCGAAACAGGCCTTGACCACCTTAAGCCTGTGAGTCCCTCCAAACCACCACCGCCCTCTCAATTCCGTCTGCTAAGGCCAGGATCAATTCCAACCTCGGTCAAATGTACCCCCTCACCCCTCCAATAATTCCCGACTCCTGACTCCAGGTCCATGTGACAAACACAAATGCCCCCGTTCTTGGCAACAAAACGTGACACCGCCCGGTTCACCTTACTGCGGGCATTGTTCACCTTCTCGGCTGATCTCGCTAAACGCTAAATCTTCCTTGGAACTATGTCCGACCACACATCACTAGGTGAGGATAAGATGCCCATAAACACAATAAATTGCGCTTAATCTCCCGCACCCACTCCCGAAACGGGCGCACCCCTCATATGAAAACAATCAAACACCATTACCCACACCCAACAAATGAGGGCGCACGTAAGACCGAAACCTATCGGACTCCCATCGGCTACTGCGACGAACACCCTCATCCTCCAACCCCCAACGCCCCGCTTCAGTAGCAGCGCAGATCCTGAATGAGTGGGACGGGTAATACTCCTGCCCCACGCCAACCTCAGCCAAGCATTTTTAACATCTAGCACCAACTTGATACTCGGACAAAATCGAGCCATTCTCATGACGGAGTAATTGCGACTCCGGCACCCCACCGCATGGCTGAAAGCAACCGTAAAAGCAACCGGACACATCGCCGACCCCGGAAGGGCAAAACACTACCGACCCACTTGATCAGTCTTGGACTGCCGCAAAACAACTCCAGTCTATCCCCCCACAGACCCACATCTGGGTCACATCTTGGACACCTCCTGGAAACATCCTGGAAACCCCGTGATTTAAATCAAAACGCCCCCCCCCAGCAACAAACTACTCACTTTGGCCAGGGAACGACTTTTTAGATATGCTTTAACTCGAGTTAGCCATCTGCAACAACCACCAACACCTTACCTCCAGCCGTGAACCAGTTTCGGAGGCCCCACTCACCTCTGCAGATGGCTCCAACCACCAGAAGACCACTTCAAAGGGATAACACCCTATGAAGTCTTCAAACCATGTACCTTTTTTGGGGGACGCATACCCCCGATGCGACCCCCCACCACCTCCCCAACATCCCCCAGTACAACCATGCTACCAACCGGTCCTTTTCCGTACTGATGTTACCCCAAACTCTCACCCGCTCCTCCCGCTGCTGCCAACAAGCCGAACAAGTGCTACAAGTCACCCTAGCCAGCGACCGCCCCATCAACCGTTCCCCGGTACCGAAAACCCGGTCCCAGAGATGCTCCGGGCAAACCAAACCGAACAGCTCCACTGCCGATGCCAATTAGCGAAATCGATCCCCCTGCGAGTGAGAAAGAGCATCAGCAATACAATTGGAAACCCCTGGTACATGCAGCGCAACAACCCGCGTGTTTAAGACAAGCCACCAAAACTAGATGATACAAAACTGAAACTGGAGAAGAAGTTGTTAATTGCTAACCCCCCCCCCCCCATATCATTGCAGTGGAACCGAACCTTTTATCCCTGGGCCTATCCCCCCCCCCAAATGGTCACCACAACCACCCTGGGGAGAGCTCAAGACGGGCGAGATTCCGCGTAAGACCCTGGTCACCCAGCTATCCGACCCGTTCCCCGCACACCATTGACCTCCTGCCTATGCGCCAAAGCCACCGGCCCCACCGCATCAGTCAACAGCTCCAACTTGCCCATATCATGTACCGGTAACATCCACAGCGATCTATCGTTATATTGCCCTAGGAACACATCCCCGACCTGCAGATCAGCCTTGTGATCCAAACCAATCCTCCCAAAAAATAGCGGGATGCCCGGATACCCGCCGCTGCTGCCGCCAATCAACCTACTAAAATTCTACCCCTTGGCATAATCCGACAGGCAAATTTCAACTTCCCTAGCAGCTACTGGAGATCGCGCAAAATGATCTTCTTCAATCGTCAAGCCCGCCTCACCTCCTGCCGCAATGGCAGCAATTTTTTCCTTCAGGAAGCCTACACTAAATTGCGACTGAATGCATTTCGATCCCTTAAAACAAATGGTAGAAACCGGGCCCCCGGTTGTACCAGGCGCCAGAGGGATTCCAAAAACCGTCGCAACCTTCTGCGATGAATACAATACGTTACCGCAAACAGGGGAACCGCTAGAGCCGACGCACGAACTCATCAAGCTAATGTATTAATAAATCCACCCCAGCTACGCCCTTCGTTACCCATTCCACTAAACTACTAACTGCTTCAAAGCATGCGCCAGACCGAGAGCATCCCATCGGAAGCCACCTATCGACATGAAACCCCCCGTTCCAGAAGCAACCCAACAGCCGTTGGCTCTCTGGATGTACAGGCAGCAACCGGAAAGCTGCCTATAGGTCCGTTTTTTCCACCACCGACCCGGGCCCCGCCTACCGCACTAATGCACCGCCGTGTCGAATAACCCGTAAACAATCCGAGCATAAGTCGTTATCTATCCCCTCATTCACGTACGATCCCCTGGGAAAGCAAATGCTTAATTAATCAGCCGGAATTTATGAGGCCCCGCTTTGGCCCAAAACCCTAAGGGGAATACCACTAGATTCTCTATCGGCGGATCGGCAACCGGCCCGGCCCGCGACCCAACGACACTTCCTTCCAAAGTTCACCCGAGCCGGCCGCCGAGTGCAAATAAGCCGATTCAAGGATGCGACGGGTAACCGGAACCTCGTGTGGAGGAGGAGGGATAACCAAAACCACACAAAAACCCTTCGTAAATTATCCTAGCTGCACCCCTATCCGGACCCTCACTTAGATACCGGGCCATCCTTTTCACCCTCACCGGCGACCGCCCCTGGACCAAAGGCAGGAGACTGAGGGCCCGGCCGCCTACCTTTCCGCATGCCTTTTCCGGCCCAATGCCAGTACCCGTTGCGCTCCGCACAGACACGCTCAAATCTACACGTGGCACCAAACTTACATCGGCCATCGCGGAATTGCCATCAGAACCCCAACTTTTGACCCAGAGCCCTGTCCGGACTGACTAGACTGACCACCTTGCCCACGCTCCCGGGAAAGGACTGCTTAACCGGACCGTAGCTCGTAACCACCGCGCAATATCCTTTTTGATCCGCTGATCACCGGCCGGGCCGCAACCAAGCCTGACAAAAGAGGATAGAGGCCAGTCAACTTCTAGAACAAAAAGACAACACCGAGAAGTGGAGACTGCCATGTTTTGGTAGCTACGTACACCGTACAATGCCCCTGAACAATCTCCCTTCCCCCCGTACGCCCGATAGGCCAACCCGATGGCATACTCATAAAAAACAATGCCGAGAAATTTTTCGGCACCTTTTCTCCGCTCACGCTTGCCAAATAGCAAAACTTGGGACCAATTGACGAACGTCTGCGGGATAAGCCTATACCGCCGACGTTCCTCTTCCCCCTTCTTACTCTCATCCCGCCTGCCATTCCAACTTGACTTAAGCAAGCGGCAGAAAAGAAAATTACCACGTACATTGTCCTCCAAATCCGGTCACGGACCTCCCCCCGAGGACCCCGCTGGAACTACAGGCGCCGCTGCCCTATCCAATCGCCCGACCAACTCGCGCAAACAACCCACTAATACTGGTATGCATCGCGCCACCGACCGCCGATACTTCCGCGCTCGCTGCCCCCACCCCCAACACCCGACATGAAAATTGCTGAATACGGTAGAGTAAGAGTTATACACTCACCAGGCTGCCCAGGCACTGTATTCCCGCCAGCCGGAAAATTCTGACCGCGTTGCGACTCATCCAGCTCCCCCCATCTTCCAGATCCTCTCTTGCTGCCGATTGGTACTCGCACCGACATCTCCGACACAGGGATCCAGGCACGCTGGCAGAAGGGCCGACAACCTGCCGCCCGACCTCAGGGACCCAGATTCCCGACCGAACCTGTTGCCGCGTCGTCGTCGCCGATCTTGACGTCCTCACCGATGCTCTTGAGGAAGCCTGCCCCCTGGCCGGAACATCACCATGAGGGGCTGCCGTGGACTGCATGCCGAAAACTGCCTCTGATTGTGGAAGTGTGACAGGGAGCCCGGCCTGCGACTCCCTGTTAACCGCCGAGCTCCGTCGCGGCCGGGGATTCCTGCAAGGACGCAGGCCCTGGGAGGAGGCGCCCGTCAAAGCAGCCTGGCCTACAGCGTCCCTAAGGGTGTTCCTTGCGACGCGGGCCCGCGGGGGCCACATCCGGACTCACCCGATCAGGTGGCGGGACCTCTGGGAGCGGCGGGGTGACCTAGCCTAAGCTACCGCCGCACCCCTGACACCCCCTGCTTTATTGGAGCAGGGGCAGTGATCCTCACTTCTCCACCCACAGCCCTGTGACCAGCGTCTGAGACAGGGGCGGGGGAGGGGAGCGCATCCCTGCGGGCCGCCGACACAGAGCGCCGGGCTCGGCGCGAAGACGGGCCCGCCTGAAGGATCCGGGCCAGCGTCACCCCTGATTCCTCCAGCCAGCCCGGATCGTTATCCACTGCTGCTGCTCGCCTATCAGGTAAGCCGGAGCAGGGGAGTTGATTATTTTACTTGCTGCTCCTCCCGCTGCTTCCGGCTCAATGCCGAAAACAGCGGGAAGAACAGAAACGCCCCCAGCTCCTCCCCGCTCCATCTCCTCCCTCTCCCTGCCTCAACTAACCCTCTCTTCCCCTATTGGCTGTCCCTCCTATGGCAGTCATGGAGGCTTCCCGTTAAGCCCTCCGTGCTGCCGTCCAGCCTCTTCTATGCACTGACACCGAGCAGCGTCAGGTTCTTTATATGTGACACAGCACTCAACGTCATCAGTGCATTGTATGAGCCGCAGGCTGCGGAGAGAACATGAGGGGACCAGAAGAGGAGTGGTGAGGTGAGCATTCATTTTTTATTTAATTGTCCGATAGAGGGGACGGGGAGGAGCCTGGCATGGGCCTCTACCTTGCTACGCTCCACATAGTGATATTTTTGACAATTATTAGAAGGCGTAGATTTCCACTATAGTTTACGCCAGGTGTAAATTATTATAAATTTGTAGAGCTGCTGTCACTCTGCTCCCTTTTGGGAAGCCCCCTTTTAGAAAACTGATGTAGAAAGGTTAATGCATTTACCCATAAGCTTTAAAAATTACCATTATGTGTTCCTAAGAAGTGTTTTTCTGCACCGGGAGGCATTAGCGGTTTGTTTTTTTTGTATCTGAAATGTGTTCTACAATGCGCGTTTTGAACTTTCTAATCGTGCGCCCTACAGATGTAGCCGGCTTTATCTTGACTTTCAACACATTAAATACACAGTGGCAGTGTTTTTTCAATGACTTTTTAATGACTTTTGTTGCGTGATATCACGCTGCAGCAAGTTATCCGAGTCAAGATAAAGATGGCTACATCCGTACATACACGCGACCACATTGTTTGCATTTAATGGCATAAATTACATGATGCTTAGTACAGTTTTTATAAACGCATCGATATCGTAAGTACTTTTTAAAAAATAAAAAACTTTTTGGGAAAGTCAAGTTTTGTTGTTAGTGACACTGTAAAAAAGACTTGGTGACAACATGTAACTAAGAGATCTCATCCTCTAGGTGACCCAAGGGCAGCCTTTACCCACAATTTCTCCAAACTTTTGGCTCTATGCCGCTGAAGAAACTGGTAATTGATCTCTCGTGCTTCAGTATTTATTATTAAACAAGATGGATTCTTGTGTCCTTTGTTTTGATGCCCTTCATAACCTCTTAACGCCGAAGGACAGATATATCCGTCCTCTGCAGCTGCTAGTTTGCGCAGGAGGACGGATATATCCGTCCTGTGATGGCGCGGGTACTGACACTGTACCCACGCGATCAGCGGCAGGAGCACGGCTGTTATACACAGCCTGGCTCCTGCTGCAACTACCGGAATCGAAGCACGCTCCGATTCCGGCAGTTTAACCCATTAAATGTCGTTGTCAATAGTGACAGCGACATCTAATGTGTTTGACAGAGGGAGGGAGCTCCCTCTGTCACCCCATCGGCGCACCCGCAAAGAAATCGCAGGTCGCCGTCGGCTTTCCACGGCAGCCGGGGGCCTAACAAAGACCCCCAGGTCTGCATTCAGCAAATGCCTGTTAGGCCATGCGAGAGGCATGACCTAATAGATTGCCTGTCAGTTTTACACTGACAGGCAATATTTGCTTTGGTATACTAAGTATACCAAAGCATTATATATGCGATCAGCAGATCGCATAGTGAAGTCCCCTGGTGGGACTAAGAAAAAAAAAAAAGTGAATCGGTTAAATAAAGTTTGTGAAAAAAAAAAAATTACAGTCAAAATCAGATAAAACTACTTTTTTTGCCCAAAAAGTGGTTTTATTTAGTAAAAGTGTCAAAACAAATAACACATGCACATATATGTTATCCCCGCGATCGTAACGACTTGAACAATAAAATGAACACATTAATTAAACCACCGGATGAACGGCGTCCAAAAAAAACGCAGAAAACAACGGCAAAATTCTCTCTTTTCTCCCATTCCCCCCATAATTTTTTTTATAAAAGTTAATCTATAAGTCCTATGTACTCCAAAATAGTACTAATGAAAACTACACATTGGCCTGCAAAAATCAAGCCCACATACGGCCACATTGAAGGAAAAAATAATAATTACGTCTCTTGGAATGCGGTGATGCAAAAACAAGTAATTTTTTTCTAAAAGGCTTTTTATTGTGCAAACGTAGGAAAACATATAAAACCTTTACATATTTGGTATCCCCATAATCGTGCCAACCCATAGAATAAAGTTAACATGTTATTTACGCTGCATAGTAAACGGCGTACATTTATAACGTGAAAATCAATGCTGGAATAGCTGCTTATTTTCAATTCTCTCCTAAAATAAAGTAAATAAAAGTTAATCAATATGTTATAAGCATCTAAAAATGGTACAAGTACAAAATACAACTCGTCCCGCAAAAAACAAGCCCATATACGGCTATGTCGACGGAATAAAAAAAAAGTTACGACTCTTGGAATGCAACCGTGAAAAAACAAGAAATAATCCTTGGTCATTAACGCGCAAAATGGCCTGGTCATTAAGGGGTTAACATTCATTGTTAATATCCTGTAAAATGTAATCCACGGTCAATATTTATACATTGGTTGTGAAATGTCTTGTCATTTGAGCAGGCTATCCTAGATCTTATAAATTCCCCTGTAGGTATTGCCTAGATGGTGTGAGCTGCGTGACTGTAGTGCCCGAAGAGGGTTCACAAAATGTTTCCTTTTCTGTATTACAATTCCCCTGCAACGTAATCTCGAAGAAGGTAACAGAATCCATGGACGCAGAGCCTGTAACATTGTAAATTAAATGTATTGGTATTATTGTATTCCATAAATGGTGGTACAGACACCACATCATGACGCATAAACAAAAAAAAGATTGTCGATGTAGCGTCCATCCCACACAATCCACTCGTAAAAGGGATTATTGGCTTAAAAAATGTTGTTCTCCCACCATGTCATAAACAAATTGTCCATGGAGAGGGAGAATTTTGACCCCATCAGGGCGTCTTCTATCTGCAATAAAATAAAACTATCAAGGCAGAAAAAATTATGTGAGCGCAGATACTCCACTGACATTAAAATAAATTCTTGTAGACATTTGGAATACCTGGTGTATTTCCTAAAATGGAATTCCACTGCCTTGATTGCCGGAATATGTGGTATGCAGGTAGGGCCACCGTCAGAAATTTCTGGGCCTCATACAGTCAGTGGAATTCCATTTGAGGACATACATCTAGGTCCCCCATTATTAGGGGATTTGGAGAGGTGGCAACGGAAAGTCGTGGGATGGGAGCAGGACGCAAAGTGTCAGGGACTCTGTGAGCGGGCGGAGGAGTAGGCTAAGAGAACGGGAGGCGGGAGTTGGGCCAGAGTGGATATGACGCTTGACCAGCATCTGGGGTGGGGAAAGGGAGGGAGACCGGTGGGAAGGTGGGAGAGAAGGGGCAACATAAAAAAAATTATTAAACTGAATCTACTGCTTTAAAACAGAGTCACTCACCAAGTTGCAGAGCAGGCCGCCGCTTCTGGCCCCTGCATGGGTCCCATTCCTTTCTACAAACCAATTACCGCTGATCATAACCTTGATGAGCGGTGGCTGCCCACTTTATTTTACTTTTGTGGCCAGGCCCCTGACAGTAGTACCAGCAGGCCGGTTTGCAGGGGTATTAGCCAACTACGTCACAGATAACCCAAGACCATGCAAAGTTATGGATTTTTGGCATCCCATGGAATATGGGAACAATAGGGAATTCTATCAGTAAGTATTCTGCCTGTTTCTTGGCTAATACTCCTAATCCAATTCCTTCTTCAGATTTTTTAAAGATTCTTTACATGCGGTGCTTGGTTTCACCACAAGTTTGTGATATGTCGATTCATTGTCTAAAATGGTATGACCGTATCTGGAATATAAACAGGAATCTAGAACAACTCCTGCTCCATGCACTCCTAAGATTTGGAGGACACAGTTATACGCTGGATATATGGTGAGCACCTCTGTGTTTTCACCGTCAGCCCATATGTGTATATATGAACCTTTTAGATGGTTAATCTTTACCCGCTAAGGTGGGAGGGTTGGTTCCAATGCCTAGTTATGGTGGTGTCTGTAGACTGGAGTGTGGTGTCTGAGGAAGTAAAGGTCCTTTTAGACGGCCCGACACTGACCATTAAAACAAGCGCCGATTGATGATATCGTCGGTAATGTGTGTGGGGGGGGCAAACAATCGTTACTACACCCAGACACCGCACCGATACGCCAGTCCAGCTGTCTCCGGGCACTGGACAATATTGCCGGAAGCGAAGCAGATGGCTCCGACTACTGCATAGCGGCAGTACGGCAGAACTGCAGCTCGGCCTCTATTCTTTGACCTAAGCCATCTGCTTCTGGCAGTGTTGTTCGGTGCCCGGAGGCAGCTGGAGTGGCGGATCAGTGCGAGGTCCGGGTGTCGGGCACGCATGGAAAACCCCTTTAATACTGGCTTTTCATACAGCAGTCCTATTAAACAGTTTGCGGGAGTAAGATGCAACACATTTATTAACAGGCGAATGACTCTTATTAAATGTGTCACATCTTTTAGCTGCAACGCGGCCTGTCATCAGTACTTTCTACGTGCTGCGGCCTGCTGTAAGATTCTGAGGGGATCCGGGAGGGAGTATCGGAGTGGTGAGGTAAGTACATTTTTAAAATGTATTTTATTGTCTGATTGGGGGGGGGGCATACAGTCTGATTGGGGGGAGGTATGGGTCTGGCACGGACCTTTGCCTTGTTACGCCCCTCAGAGATAAATCTGGGCCGCATTATACATATAGATTTCTGCTATAATTTACATCAGTTACTGGCGTAAATTATAGTAAAATTGTTGTCCATTTCTGCTAAGCCCCGCCCATTTTTTGCCCCCCAAAATTTTGACTTTTGTGAATTTTCTACGCTAGTAAACTGTTGTAGAAAGGTTAATATATTCCCACCAAAGGCTACAGACCGTAATACAATATCTTTTTTTTTTCGTTATCCAAATTTTTTATTAGAAATTAAACAGAGCAGATAAAACATTTTCACAAAACTGCAAAAGTTTGCACGCAGTGCAATACAATAAAGTCAAACTGTAGAAATTGTTACAGAGATATATGAACAATGGTAGGAGGTAGCCTCCCAAACAGTGAAGTAATAGGAAGTAAATAATAAAATCTAATGGTAAGTAACAGTCCCATAACCATAGCAGAAGTAGTGCAATATTTAGGGATACCAGTCCCAACACAAATAGCAATGACGGTTAAGTGCAGATTTGAACCCCTTAATGGCAGAGCGGGGAGATACCTCCCCGCTCTGCCGTAGTGTTCAGTGGCGTCCCGCTGTAGCAGCCATAGCGGCTGCTAGCGGAGCCTCCGGCCATGGCGGGTGCCCCCTCATGCCGCGGGCCCCGTAGCAGCCGCTACTGCTGCTACGGCGGTAGTTACGCCACTGGGGAGCACTACACTGGATGCACACGGTAAAGGGAGGGTATTCTGCCATCTGTGCCGTGCCCCCCCGACTGTGCCGGGTACTCCCTGCTCTCCGCTCTTATGGGCACCGTCCCTGTCCTTGCTCCTATACCGCAACACACCCGTCACTACACACGAGGCGAGTCTCCTCCGCACCCTCCCAATGGGTGACTACCCTCCTCCCTATCACCGCCCCGGGTTTCCGGCGGAGACTAGAGCCGGCCCTGCCTCCTGCTACACAGCAAGCCGGAGACTGAGGGGTGATGCGGCCGGACACTGAACAGCTGGACCCGGGTAAGAGAATAATGGATGAAGGGATCACAGCCATGATACATCCTCATAGCGTCAACAGTGTCGCTGTATTTATTCATTTGCAACTTGTGGCTGTCAGACTGTGGCAAAACTACAACTCCCAGCGTGCTCTGACAGCTGAAGGCTGAGAGTTGTAGTTTCAGGTTGCGGAGTACAGGATTATTTGGGGGGGGGGGGGGGTTGATTTATAACTGATGCAATGTAAAAGTGTAGTTGCCCATAGCAACCAATCGGATTCCAGCTCTTATTTTTCAGAGAGGCTTTGGAAAATGAAAACAGCAACCTGATTGGTTGCTAAGGACAATTACTCCACTTTTGTGTTGCAGCAGTTTGGATAAATCCTCAATATGGTCTCCACTTGTGCGCCCTGCAATGGGGACTACAAATCCCAGCAGATCCTGCAGGTCTCTCTGAACTAGATTTTTTTTTACCAGAGAATTAAAAAGTGCATCACTCAGTAGTGTTATATAGATGGGTACAAGTGCGGAAAGTGACGATACAGCATCGTTTATGGCGTGTAATAATGTTAATGATGAAGTTTTCTGTGTTGTTTATAAGACATGTTTGACAAGTGTCTCTAGATAACATGTGCCACGCTAGTGCAAAACCCAGAGGTGTTCCGTTACTACGTAAAAAAAACTCCCCGTAAAAAAGAAGTGCATGTCATTTCTTGAGCCGTTTTTCATTCTCAATAGAAAAACTGCTCCAAAAAACGCCTTGAAAACGTTTCTGGTTTAAAAAACGGCTGAAAATCAGTGGGTGTTTTCTCTTGAAAACAGCCCCGTATTTTACAGCCGTATTTTGTTTAGCGTGTGAACGTAGCCTCAGGGTATGTTCACATGCAGAATCAAAAACAGCTGAAAATGACGGAGCTCAAGAAGTGACAGCTCAGGCTATGTTCACACGCTTAACAAAAAACGTCTGTAATATACGGAGCTGTTTTCAAGGGAAAACTGCCTCTAATTTTCAGTCGTTTTTTATGCATCAAGCGTTATTTGATGCGTTTATTGCGGCCGTATTTTGGAGCGGTTTTTCTATTGACCCAATGAACAACTGCTCAAGAAGTAACATCCCCTTCTTTTTTACAGGGCGTTTTTTTACGTGCCGTTTTTACAAACGGTGCGTAAAAAAACGTCCTGTGGGAACAAAACGCTGTTTTTCCCATTGAAATCAATGGGTAGATGTTTTGAGGCGTTCAGCCTCCGTATTTTCTGCTGAAAATAGGCTGTGTGAACATACCCGCATTCTTTTTACGCGCCATTTTTTTTTACACACCATTCTTTAAAACGGCGGCATAAAAAATGCCCCGTCTGAACGAAAAGCAGTTTGTAGGGGTTCAGCTACCGTTTTTCAGGCATATTTCAAGGAATTGACACCCCGAAATATGCCCGAAAACACAGTGTGTGAACATATCCTTAACATTTGAAAATGGGTACCCCCCCCCCCTTAACCATGGCCGAACAATGTCAGAAGTGACTTGGCAAATTTTCTATTAACTTCCGCATTATAGTTTTTTATTGGCCTCAAGATATAAAGGTAACTCACCAGACAAGTGTGTCCCAACCCCTCCTCAGAAGGAGGGAGCCATTGGTCTAGCTGCTCGAACCCCCAGCGATCAGCTGTTATGTCTGGGGGGAGTGGTGGGACAGCCGCATGTTTTGCCTACGGAGAATGTAGTAATATATGGCGGCAATTCAAATGTATAGGATAGTTATCAGAATAGCTGGAATGTAATACCACATTCTCCCTGTAGTGGCTGCTGCAGGAAAAATGAGTAGCCAATTGTAAACTAGCTGAATGTGACTGGGGTCCCTGGAGACGGACCCATGGCGATCGCTGGATTACCGCCGTGGCTCTCATAATACAGGGGATTGACTGTGATGAGACAATTTTATAAATACTGTATCAAGGAGTTCTAAGTTAATAGAAGATTAACCTCCTCTCAGGACCCGCATCTATTAGCCAGAGTTGAGCGACTGCAGAGAGCGTTTCTAGGTCTGGAGGACCCGGCACGTTCCTGCATTACACAGACAGCTCATTGACTTCAATGGAAACTGTGTAATGCCTCATTTACCCAGTGGTGGTGCTGCAGGGAAATTGAACACTTCCTGACCGTTTCCCACAAGATTTGAGCAGGTCGCTGGGGGTATCATGTCATCAGACTATCATCAGGGAACCTTTATTTTCCATTTGTGTATTCTTCATTTTTTCTTAATGTTTTGCGTTGTGTTTTATTTCCAGAAGCTGAGCGCTGTCATGGTCTATACAATCTCTGGACTATTACTACACATAGTAAACCTTGCTGCTCAAAGCCTGATTGTCTCTGCAGACCAGAATGTCTCTTCCCTGTTTTATCAGAAGATCAATCTACCAGCCGGGCACTTACCCTACTTCTTGCACAATAACCAGGATATGGCCAGATCCTGCAGTCAGGACCCCCACTGTCCTTTTAGAGTAAGTCCTACCATACCTAAGCCTAAGACCTTATTCACACGACAGGGTTTTCCGGCCGTTACACGGCCGCAGTAGGAACAATAGACCCCTAATGGGTCTATTCACACGACCGATTTTTTGCCGGCCGTCAATAAATGGGACATGCCCTATTTTCGGCCGTTCACCCGGCCACCCGGCTCCCATAGAAGTCTATGTAGCCGGGTTATACACGGCCATCACTTGAATGTGCTACAAGTGATGGCCGTGTCTTCCGTTGCTCGCTCTCTCCTCCTCCTCCTCCTCACATGCACTTCGCACTGTGGGGAGGTTTTTTTTTTTGCTTCCTGTAGGAGCGGAATCCCCAATCCCCTGCCACAGCTTCGGCAACGTTGTGGCCGGGGATTGGGGATTCTGCTCCAGGAGCAGTCCGTGATTTCACTGTGTCCATATATGGACATAGTGACGCCACAGACTTCTGAAGCGGAATCCCCTGCGATGTGGTCGGGGATTCCGCTCCAGGAGAACTACCTGCCTTCACTGTCCATATATGGACACCTGACGTCAGGGACTTCTGAAGCGGAATCCCCACCGCTGTGGCCGGGGATTCCGATCCAGGAGAAGTCCCTCACTTCACTGTCCATATATGGACAGTGAAGTGAGGGACATCTCCTGGAGCCGTCCCCTACATGAAAGTAGGGGGGGTGCCATCTATGGGGGGTGACTATATGTACAAGGGGGCTGTGTGGCATTACCGACAGGGGGGCTGTGTGGCATTACCGACAGGGGGGCTGTGTGGCACTGCCGACAGGGGGGCTGTGTGGCACTGCCGACAGGGGGGCTGTGTGGCACTGCCGACAGGGGGTCTGTGTGGCACTGCCGACAGGGGGGGTTGTGTGGCACTGCCGACAGGGGGGTTGTGTGTCACTGCCGACAGGGGGGCTGTGTGGCATTGCTTACAGAAGGGCTGTGTGGCATTACTTACAGGGGGCTGTGTGGCAATAGCTACAAGGGTGTCTGTGTGGCATTACCTACAGAGGGAAGTGTGTGGCAAAAAAATTACAACTGAAATTCATCCGATTTTAAAACGGACAGGGAATAAAACGGATACAAAATCGGCTGTAAAATGGCAACACGGCCCGGAACGGAACCCCTCAACAGAAAGCAACGCTGATGTGAACAGGCCTAACTGTTCTGTTGAGAAACAGGGATTGGGTATCTTTCAATCCTTTGTTCCTTGGAGATAAACAGTATAGTAAACGGTTGTTTAGTTGCCGCTTATCTCTTTTCCCTATAGCAGTAAACATGCACCTGTGGCTGTTTCAGCATCCAAGGTTATGGAGCAGTCGGGGGAGTTTGCTGTCCCATACATTACGCCATTTGTGCTTTATGTGGTCTGTATACAGATGTAGCCGTCTTTATCTTGACTTTTAACGCGTTAAATACACAGTGGCAAGACAGTTTAAGGGTATGTTCACACGATTAACAAAATACGTCTGAAAATACGGAGCTGTTTTCAAGGGAAAACAGCCCCTGATTTTCAAATGTTTTTTGAGCAACTCGCGTTTTTCGCTGCATTTTCTACGGCCGTTTTTGGAGCTTTTTTCAATAGAGACTATGAGAAAACGGCTCCAAAAACGTCCCAAGAAGTGTCCTGCACTTCTTTTGACGAGCCGTCATTTTACGCGCCGTAAGATGACAGCTCGTCTGCACAGAACATCATAAGACCCATTGCAAGCAATGGGCAGATGTTTGCCGACGTATTGGAGCCGTCTTTTCAGGCGTAATTCGTAAAACGCCTCCATTACGTCTGAAAAGAGGTCGTGTGCACATACCCTTACTTTACCTTTTCAATGGTTTTGTTGTGTGAGCTCACACTGCAGCAAGTTATCAGTCAAGATAAACGTGGCTACATCTGTACATAGTGGAGAACATGTAAAAAGGCTTCTTACAGGTAATGTGTGCTTGTAGACAAGGAGAGACCAGGATCCTTAGAAATCAGTCTGTGATTTTTCTCTCTCAGCTCATGAAGGGTTTTGTACCTTTGAGGAATTCCTGACACAACTAGATTCCTGCTGGGGTTATGAGAAGTCGTGCAGGAAGGAGCGCAGGTTCAGTTATCCGGTCTGTGACCAGGTCGACGCTGGTTGGTATGTGCTTGTTTTACATCCTAAGGCTCCATGCACACGACCGTACATTTCATCCGTAATTACGGACCCATTCATTTCTATGGCCGACGGACACCTTCCCATATATTTACGGGACAATGTCTGTGCCGTAGAAACCTTCCATAAAACATGTCCTATTTTTTTATTTTACGTACCGTGCTCCCATACTTTATAATGGACCACGGCCTGCAAATTTCAGACCGTGATTACGGGCACGGTCATGTACATGGGGCCCGAGACACTATTTTATAACTTTTGTTTCATGACTCAAATAAGTCGAGTCGCTTCTCCCCTTATGTAAATCTACCCTCCCAAAGCAGACACTGAAACAGAGTTGGATTTTAATGGCCACAGCAGCCGTTTATTATTTAAATAACAATAAATTTAAATACCATAACTTTTGAATCCCCAAAAAAGGGGATTCATCATAACATTAAATAACCCACTGCGACCCTATCAGGGTCATAACATTATAAACCAACCAGAATGACAGGGGTAAGTCCTTGAAGCCACCGATACTTAATTTTGGCCATCTGCCCACAAATACCTTACCCCCAGCCGAAACCCGGCCCGGGGGCACCAATTACCTTTTGCAGATGACCACCATATATATATAACCCAGCTTTCAAAAGGGGTAACACCCTAAGAAGCCGACAAATTGGGGGTGCATCCCGTGATGCATTCCTCCCCACCACTTTTTACGACCTACTTCAAGGACTCCCCCCGCAGCTGCAATGACAAAATTAACCACCCCCAAAGATAAATGTTAATAGGCAAATAAACTTTGACGAGAAAAACCACCACCCGCAGCAACCTCTTGCCGCGGTCAACCGATCCACATCAGGGCGGGCGGGCGGGAACATGTTCCTGCTTCTGTGTCCTGGCGAAGAGAGGGAGAGCACAAACAGGAAACAGGTACATCCCCTTCAATCCCCACCCCTCCTCCCCCAAGCCCTCCTGCTGTCCCCATCCTTGGTCTCTCATAGGCCAGCTAACGCTGTGTCCCTCCCATCTATTTTTTTTTAAACTCATTTTATTGAAAGTACACAGTGCACAAGGTATGATAAACATAACATTTTGGGTGACATGCAAGAAACCCATTATTCCAATGTAACATAACCATACAAACAACAACATCGATCTCTGTTACACAATGAGAAAAAGAAATGGTACAACCTTTTCCGGTCTGTTATTGAGAATAACCAATACATTTATAGGAACAAAAGCAATGCAAATATATACCACTCTGTTATAAATACTTGTACAATCCAGGACTGATCTCGTCCAAACTACTATTGAACCTTCCCCCCCCCCCCCCAGTTGGGGCCCGCTACCCCGTCCCTACTTACTCACTTAAACCCCAAGGCTGCTTAGGGAAGACCTGAGGTCACCTACATTAAATGATGCAAGAGGCGATGAGCACCAACTACCCCACACTTCCAGAAATTTATACGGACATCCCCTATGTTTGTATACTAAATTAGCGTAGGGTATTACTGAGTTGAGCAGTGATTTCCATTGTGAAACCGTTGGGAAAAGATCTCCCATCCAACGAAGTGCAATAGCCTTTCTGGCCATGAACAGGGTCTCCCGTAAAAATATACCTTCATAGTGTGACCAGGAATTTGGTGGGAGCAGACCCAACAAACATAGTCCAGGCTCACAGGGGACTCGTTTACCTGTTACTGATGAGAGAAAGTCTGTGACCTCTCTCCAGAATTTAGATATTACCGGACAGTGCCATACCATATGGTCAAAGTCTGCCCGATCATGCTGGCACCTTTTACAGCTAGCCGAGGAAGATCTGCCCATATGCAATAACCTGGTAGGAGTTATATAACATCTATGGATGATGTAAAGCTGCGTCATTTTATTATTAGCCGCTGGTGAAACCGCGAGGTGTGAAGACATTGCATCAAGCCAATCCCCCTCAGTCAGGTTCGGAATCAGCCCCTTCCATCTGAGTTCCACCGCACATCCCGCATGTGCTAACCTTTGAGACAGCAGGAACGTGTAAACTACTGATATCAGGCCCTGCGGGCCTTGTGTTCGAAGCACCCCTATAAGGGGTAGGGAAGAAATCAAAGTCTGAGCGTGTCTGAATTGGGCCCTAAGAGCGTGATGCAGCTGTACACATCTAAATGTATCCCTCTCTGGCACCTGGAATGTGTCTTGTATCTCCCTGGCTGATAACGCGTGTCCATCTCCAGTACTCAAATGCTTCAATTGTGTCACCTCTAAACCCTCCCAGAATGCATGATCCTGAAATCCCAAAAAGTGAGGTAATCCATGGTTGGACCACAACGGCAACTCTGCTACCGTATCTTTAAATTTCAACAGTGATTTTGCATGAGCCCATACCTGCTTCGCCAGTTTAATCAACGGTAACGTATGCTTAGGGCTAAAATCATGTGGTTCTAGAACGGGCCATAAGTTAGATACTCTGAGAAAATGTGCTAAATGATGTTCGGCATTGGGCAATGGATCATCCAACATCCACAGCCTAATATATCTAAGTTGACCTGCCAAGTAGTATAAAAACACATCCGGTAGGGCCGCTCCCCCCCCTCTGTTTGGGCCTCTGCAGAGTGTCTATTCTGAGCTTGTGTCTATTCTTTCCCCAGATAAATGGAGTAAATAAAGAGTTGACCAAATTAAAGAACTTTTTAGGAACCATTGTGTCCGCGTGCTCCAAGACATATAGCAGTTTAGGTAGCACTACCATTTTAATTAGGTTAATTCTGCCTGCCACTGATAAGGGGAGTGACTTCCAGACTGCAAATTTATCTCTCAAATAAGAAAGTAGAGGGTACACATTAATATCGTATGAGTGTGAACTATCCCTAGATATCCAAACTCCCAGATATTTAAAACTATGCACCACTTGTAGACCCTGAAAATGTGAGCCCCACCCACAATTGTTAGAATGGAGAGGCATGAGAAAGGACTTACTCCAGTTAACATGCAGGCCCGAAAAACTGCTAAACACCTCCATCAATCTCATAGCCCTGGGTAGTGAGGCATTCGGGTTGGCCAGGAACAGCAGCATATCGTCAGCATACAATCCTATGCGGTCTTCCCGTGGTCCAATACGGATTCCCTGAAGGGCCCTATCTTTTCGAATCCCTATAGCCAGGGGCTCTATGGCAAGTGCGAACAATAATGGGGACAATGGGCACCCCTGTCTCGTACCCCTATGAAGCAAAAAGGATGGGGACAAAATCCCATTAACCACTACCGAGGCTCGAGGCTCTTTATATATGGTCGTAATCCATTTGATAAAGTTGGTTCCAAACCCAAATTTCCTTAGGACCTCACAGAGGTATGTCCACTCAACAGAGTCAAATGCCTTGGCAGCATCCAAGGATGCCAGCGCCCAATCCTGCTGCTCCCACCACCCCATCTGAGTAACCACCTGAGCTCTGCGAATACTATCCGAAGTGGATTTCCCTGGTATAAAACCGGTCTGATCAGAGTGTATGACATCATTGATGACCCGCGCTAGTCTATTGGCCAATAATTTAGTCAGTATCTTATAGTCTATATTAAGCAGTGATATGGGACGGTAAGAACCACAATCCTCTGGGTTCTTGCCTGGTTTCAGAATAACTACTATGGTAGCTTCTTTCATAGAATCCGCCAGGTCCCCCGCCAATAAGCACGCCTCAAATAGAGAAAGAAGTTGGGCTGACATAACCTCAATATATTGAACATATACTTCCAGAGGAATCCCATCCGGGCCCGAGGCCTTCCCTTTAGTCATATCCAATATACACTCAGAAATCTCCTCTACTGTGAAGGGGGACTCCAGTAACTCACAACCCTCCTCTGACAACTGTGGAAACTGCATGTCATCCAAATATTTCTCCAAGTCTTCCATTGAGTGCCCAGCCCTAGACGTATATAAGTCCCTATAGAAGTCTGCAAATTGAGCCACTATCTCCTGGGAGGTATGAACCAAAACATTCTGAGCGTTTCGAATGTTCAACACTGGAGGAGACAAGGTATTCTGTCTCACCACATGAGCCAAGAGTTTGCCAGATTGGTTACCCAATTCAAAAAAGGATTGGCCAGTGAAGAAGATTCTACGTTCCGCCTTCTCCTGTAGTACTAGAAGATAATCTCTCCCCACCGAGAGCCAAGCCTCCCTGTTTTGTGGGGAGGGATCACCCACAAACGCGGCCTCCAATTCTCCACATTTTCCCGCCAAATCCCTTTCCCTTTGGGCCGAGGAGCGCTTAACGAAAGATATTGATGATTTCAGGCAGCCTCTCAAATACGCTTTCAGCGTATCCCATCGTAATAACCCATTCTGCTCCTGCCTATGTGCTTCGAGAAAGACATCTAGCTGATCTGGGATTCTATCGTTCGATTTGATTAATTGGAGCCAAAACGGATGAATTTTAAGGGCCCCCCTCCTACCAACCTCCGGTAATGACATTTGCAGAAGAATCGGACTGTGATCAGAAATTGCTTTGGGAAGATGTTCAATGCTCACCATAGAGTTATATACCGAGGGCGTGCCAAAAATATAATCTATACGAGACAATGCATCAAATTGTGGTGTGTGACAAGTGAATTCGCGAAGTCCCATATGACTAACTCTCCACAGATCTACCCAGCCTATCTCCTCCATTAATGAGGCTAATGGGGAGACCCCTTGTCGTACGTCCCCCTCTCCACTACACAGGAACCGATCAATAGCCTGATCCATTATAAGGTTCAGGTCTCCTAGGGGGATCACTCTGGCTTCTTGATATGCGGAAGCAAAAGAAACCGCCTCCCTAAGTAGTGCCAGAGACCCTGGCGGTGGGTTATATATCCCCATTATGACATAAGATGTGGAGTTAATGTTAGCGTGCACAAATACGTATCTCCCCTCAGGATCAATTCTGGTATGCATCACTTCCCACCTAAGGGTTCTATGAATTAATAGAGATACCCCTCTAGAGGAAGAAGTTCTAACAGAGTGTCTACTCCACTGAATCCAGGGCTTACATAAAAGCTGTACTGTGTCTGCTGTCAGATGCGTCTCCTGAAGACAGATTATATGTGGGTTCACATTTTTAAGCACAGAAAAAATCATATTCCGCTTCCTTGGAGTCCCCATGCCCCTCACATTCCAGGACAAGAACTTAAGTGACGCCATACTTAGAACACTCTCTATGTACTGATAACAGCCCTTCCCTCTCCCCCCTCCCCCTAGGTAGTGCCATTCCCTGATACGCTCTCAAAATGTAAGGTACTCGTTTTCTGACATAGTGTAAAACAGAGATCAAAAACATGAACCACATAAAAACCCAGTTAGCCATCAGAAGCTCAACAGGAGCTCAATAGCTATATACTATATATGCAGGGGGTAGCTTCCACCGATAAGGAATATACACAGTGGAATCACAAATCAGGCTGCGTACTCCAACCAGTTCCCCCCTGTAATGTGCTTTACTGTGCCACAGAATAAGAGGAACAACCGCCCGTTAGTCAGAATCCCCTATTAACACTTCGGTAACCTACTACAATCACGTATCTTAACAGGAATAATATATGATCTGGAACCATTCTGAACTCCGATCCCCCTACTAGGCATAATACAGGAAGATAAAGCATTATGATAGGAAACTTTAAACAATATCTCTCCCAAGTATAACCTATCCCCACATGCAGGACAACAAAAGTCCGTTCAGGATACATATTCACCATGCCAGTCCCCAAGAAAACCTTCATCTTCTAGGCGACCTCATATTCCTCAGCAACCATTCATCCGCCTCCTCCGGGTTGGCAAAAAATACTGCTCGATCTCCATCGACGACTCTCAAGCGGGCCGGATAAGCCATAGAATATGGAATTTGTCGGTCTCGCAGCTTTCGTTTAATCATCACAAACGATGCACGTTGCCGCTGTAATTCCGGAGAGAAATCGGGGAAAATCGACACCGTGACGTTGTCCACTTTAATGGCCCCCTTGCGTCTGGCTGCCTGCAGGACCAGATCCCGATCCTTACAATTTAACAATCTCGCCAGGAATGGTCGAGGGTTCGCTCCAGGGGGTGGCGGCCTCGCCGGCACCCTGTGCGCTCTTTCCACTGCAAAAGCCTGCGAAAACACGGTATCTGGAAACATATCTTTCAGCCATTTCTCTGTAAACTCGTCCGGACGGGGTCCTTCTGCTCGTTCTGGTAGGCCTATAATGCGAAGGTTGTTCCTCCTCAGCCTGTTCTCCAAATCATCCGCTTTCTGGCGCCATAAATCCACCTTTCCAGAGAGGTCTCGAAGAGTGCGGGGTATATTAGCTGTACGGTCCTCCAGGTCAGACAGCCTGGTTTCAGCATGCTCGACTCGGTCCCTCAAGTTGTGCAAATCCTGCCTCAGGAGACCCACATCCACCTTAACCTCCTCTATTTTTGTCGTGACCGAGGTCTTGGTCTCTAATATCGCCGCTAGCAGCGTCTCCGATACTTGTTGCAATGTCAGGCCAGGCTGTGCTGTTACCTCAGCCGCAGGGCGTAACTCCGACTGCCCTCCAGGAACTTTTGCCGGCCCCTCTGCTCCATGCTGTGAGGCCTCGCCGCGGGCGCCATCTTGGACCGCACCTCGGGCAAACTCTTTCAACTTCTCCGCGGCTCCTGCCGCTTTTGACGGACCCATTTTGCTCCTCAGGGGTCTCTTACCCTTTCTCCGCAAGTTATAAGAAATGGTGGCAACAGTAATTCCTCCGCAGGATAAATAATAGGGGTCTCTGGTCAGAGCCGAAGTTCCGTGCGACCGCTCACATCAGTGCCTGGCCACGCCCCCCCCTCCCATCTATTTTAGTCATGGAGGCCTCCCCTTATTCCTTTCTTTTCTCTTCAGTACGGCCTCTTCTTGACTCAAATAAGTCGAGTCGCTTCTCCCCTTATGTAAATCTACCCTCCCAAAGCAGACACTGAAACAGAGTTGGATTTTAATGGCCACAGCAGCCGTTTATTATTTAAATAACAATAAATTTAAATACCATAACTTTTGAATCCCCAAAAAAGGGGATTCACCATAACATTAAATAACCCACTGCGACCCTATCAGGGTCATAACATTATAAACCAACCAGAATGACAGGGGCAAGTCCTTGAAGCCACCGATACTTAATTTTGGCCATCTGCCCACAAATACCTTACCCCCAGCCGTAACCCGGCCCGGGGGCACCAAATTACCTTTTTGCAGATGACCACCATATATATAACCCAGCTTTCAAAAGGGGTAACACCCTAAGAAGCCGACAAATTGGGGGTGCATCCCGTGATGCATTCCCCCCCACCACTTTTTACGACCTACTTCAAGGACTCCCCCCCGCCAAAGCGAAACAGGCCTTGACCACCTCACGCCTGCGAGCTCCTCCACACTCTCACCGCTCGCTCAATTCCATCAGTCAACGCCAGACTCTACATGTCCATCCCCACATCATTGAGATGCACACCATCCTCTCTCCAATACCTGCCTGTCCCAGCCTCCAGGTCCCAGTGGCGCACCGCAACTCCACCATTACCCGCCACAAAACTCGATATAGCCCTGTTAGCCTTAATGCGAGCCTTATTAATCTTTGCCATCGAACGAGCCATCCGCCAGCTCTTCCTAGGGACCATCTCAGACCACACCGTCACCAACTTCGGATAAGTTGCCCATAAACAAAGCAAATCATGCTTGACATCCCTTACTAACTCCCTGAAAGGGCGCAGGCCCAAATCGTTGCCTCCCACATGCAACACCAGCACCTCAGGTGCCCTATCAAGCAATACAAAATTATGAAACTCCGGCAACACCCTGTTCCATGTCATTCCCAGTATACCCATCCACCGCAAGACCGCCGCCTCCCGCGGAATCCTGAGCTGTCGACCGTCCGGCCGTACATCCGCGCGAAGGGCACCCCAGTACACAAAGGAGTGTCCCATAATCCACACCATACATGAGTCACGGCCTGCAAAACAAATGGAGAACATACACGCACCACCACTCGTTGCTGCGCAAGATTATTACTCAGGCGGAACGCACACACCCGGAACATGTTACACAATACCATATCACAACATGTGCAAGCGAACATAAGAACGGAAACGCGCAGACTCCCAGCGCCCTATCCGCCGCACGCCTGCCTCATCCAAACCCCATCTCACCGCCTCCGTCGCTGCCCCAATCCGGAAAGAATGAGACGAATACTGCTCCGCCTGCACCCCGCTAGCCACCAGACATTTTCTGAAAACCGAGATGAACTGATACCGCGACAAAAACTTGCCATCCACATGCCGCAGCAACGGCGCATCCGAGAGATCTAAGCCCTCTAAGTACTCCTTGAGACACAACACTGGACAAACCGGATTTCCGGTGACCGCAAACAAAACCACCCGACGTCCTACCCCCCTCTGATCGGTTTTCAACCGTCGCAGCACTATCTCCACCCTGTCTTCATACAAATCGACATTATCCTGCAGCAACCCCCCCCCCCCCCGCTTTTACCGAACTAGGCGAAACCAATTCCCCCACCCGAAAAGCTCCGAAGAAGGCTAACGCGAAAGCCAACCGAAAAAGCTTGCTCTCGTACTCTGAATGAACCACCACCACCTCCAATGAGCACAACAATTGAAAAGACACGGGACGCCTCCTATCCCTCACCACTACACCCCGTCTCAACCCCCTCAATGCCTGGCCCACCAAAAAACGCTTCATGATGTCCACAAATCCCCGTAATTTACAACCGAAAGCAATGGCCGCCACGAAGCGATTAACCTTAGCGACCGTGCAACCCCGGGCGTCTCCCAACCAAAACAACAAAGCCACCACCCTATCTTCATCAGAGCACACATCACCCAACGATCTCACCCACTCTTCCCATTGCCTCCATCCAGCAGAATAAGATGACCACGTAGCGCTGGCCAACGACCTCTTTATCAATGCACCTGCCGCCCGGATACCAGCTCCCACTGATGACTGGGACATTCCACCCCCGTTAACTCCGCGTCCGGGACCAGCTGACGGACACGATCCCACTGCGAGCGAGAAAGCGCATCAGCAATACAATTCTCCGCCCCAGGAACATGCACCACCACCACCCACGCATTTAAACTCCAAAAAGCAAGCACCAACTGACGCAACAAGCGAACCACTGGAGGGGACGACGTCGACGTATTATTTATAGCCATCACCACCCCCAGATTATCGCAATGAAAACGCACTTTCTTATCCCGGAACCTGTCTCCCCAAATGGTGACTGCCACCACGATGGGAAACAGTTCGAGTAGGGCCAAGTTACGTGTCAAACCCGTCTCTACCCACTCAACCGGCCATTTTCCTGCGCACCACTGCCCTTTGATGAATGCTCCGAACCCCACCGCCCCGGACGCATCAGTGAACAATTCCAAAATCGAAGCTATCCAGCGCCAGTGACATCCACAGCGAGCGACTGTTATACTGTGCCAGAAAATGGAGCCAGACCCGCAAATCCTCCCTGTGCTCCGCCGTCATACGAATGAAATGGTGGGGTTCCCCCACCCCCGCCGCTGCCAACCGCCGACAAAACACCCTCCCCATTGGCATGATGCGGCAAGCAAAATTAAACTTCCCCAATAAGGACTGCAATTCCCGTAGTGTAATTTTCTTAATCCGACACGCTCGCTCCACTACTAACCGCAGATCCCCCAACTTATCCTCAGGCAATCTGCACTCCATTGCCACAGAATCTATTGTAATTCCCAAAAAACAAATGGTCGTCACTGGACCTTCAGTTTTTTCCACAGCCAAGGGGACCCCGAACTCCCGCGACACCCAGTTGACCGCCTCAAGTAAATTCGCGCAAACCCCCGAATGCGCCGGGCCAACACACAAGAAATTGTCGAGGTAGTGAATAACCGATTCCACCCCAGCGACCTCCCTAACTACCCATTCCAAAAAAGAACTAAAAACCTCAAAGTACGCGCACGACAACGAGCAACCCATGGGAAGGCACCGATCGATGTAGTAACCTCCTTCCCAGTAACACCCCAGCAACCGCTGGCTGTCCGGGTGGACCGGCAATAAACGGAACGCCGTTTGAATATCGTTTTTTGCCATCAGAGCTCCTCTTCCGTAACCTCGTACTAACGCTACCGCCGCATCAAACGACGTGTATACCACGGAACAGAGATCTGGGTCAATGCCATCATTAACCGACGCCCCTTTTGGGAAGGACAAATGCTGAATGAGCCTAAATTTGTTACCTTCCCGTTTCGGAACCACTCCTAACGGTGACACCACCAAACCCGGAACTGGGATCATGCTAAAAGGGCCCGCCATTCTGCCCAGATCAATCTCCTTCCTAAGTTTCTCCGAGACTACGGCCGCCTGCTGATATGCCAACTTAAGGTTGCGCTGAGTGAACGGGACCTCGTACGAAGGGGGCGGAATAACAAAACCAGAACTAAAACCTAAACTAATCAACCGCGCCCCCTCCTTGTTAGTGTATCTACTTAGAAAGGGGGCCATCTTTATGAGCTTCACCGGAGTCTCCCCCATGACCAGCCGCACCGCTAACTCCCCCCTGTCGTTTCCCCTTTTTAAAACATTTTGACGCTCCATGCGACTGCCCGCTGCAGTGTGAACACACATGCTTGAATTTACACGCTGCTCCAAATTTACACTGCCCCTCGTTGAACTGCCAACACGTTCCAAATTTGGAACCTGAGGCCGGACTATTCCCGCCGGAAGTTCCTGCTGCGTTCCCGCTCCCAGGAAAGGACTGCCCTTGCTTATAAAGTGCCGTCACCTTCAGCCATAAGGCTATGTCCTTATGATCCCACCGTATATTCGGCCGCACCGCCTTCCGCTGCCGAAACTGTTCGTCGTAACGAAGCCAAGCCTGTCCCCCATAAACCCGATGCACCTCCCCCACCGCGTCCAAGTAACAGAATAAGCCGGAACATTTTTCTGGCGCCTTTTCTCCAATAACACTCGCCAAAATTGCAGAAGCCTGCATTCAATTGACGAATGTTTTTGGAATCAACCTGTACCGTCTCATTTCCTCCTCATCCTTTTTGGTTTCATCCCGCTTCACCTTATCCAAATTAAACTTCTCCAGCGAAAGCAACGAAAAAATCTCCACGTACTCATCTTTCCAAATCTTTTCTTTAACTTCCTGCTTCAAATGCGCGCCTAACGGGCCCTCATAACATACGTACACCTCCCCGCGCGCGCGATCATCCAGCCGCACCCTATCTACCTCTTTTGGCGAGTCTGTTTGAACCGCCGCCGCCACTGCCACCGCTGCCCCCGTGGCTAGCCTCCCTCCGGATTGCATAACCGGGGCACTACCAACACTGCCCCCCCACACCGCGGCCGACGCCACGCCTGCCTGTTCCTGGGAAGGGAAACCTCCTAGCCGCCCCACCAACGCCTTTAAACAACCCACTAACTCCGTCAAACTATCCCCCCCTGCACCCGCCTGTAACCCCGGGGCCCTTGACTCCGCCGCGACGTTAGCCGACGCTACACCCTCTACACCGATACCCGACATCAATAAAGCTGGAAAAGGTAACGTAGGTGTCAACTCACCAGGCTGCCCAGGGGCTGTGAACCCGTCAGCCGGACCCCCATGTCCACGTGCAGAGGCCCGCCGCTCACCGTCCTCCAATGCTCCGGACTCCCTCTGGCGCTGTCCGCATTGGCAGTGTGTGCACGGGGAATTCCAAGTTCCGTCCGAGAAAAGGGGGGGCGACATCGCATCATCCGTCTGGCCGAGCTCCAGCTCCTGCCGCAGCCGTCCTGCTGAACCAGCCTCCCGCTGTTCCGTCCCTGGCACTCTCACCACCGACCTCATCCTGCACCCTCCGCTCCTGTCCACATCCACCGCCCGCTGCTGCCATGAGCCGACCCTCCGGCTGGCACATCGCCGTGCAGGGTCGCCGTTGCCCTTCCGCCACGTACCGAAGAAGGAGGTGGTGTGGCCGGAAGTGAAGGCCTCGTCTTCCTCATCGCTGCCGCTGGGCGCTGCCGCGTTTTGGGATTCCTCCCAGGACCAGATGGGAGGGCAGCGGCAGGCCGCCCTGGTGTCTGGCCTGAAGGGTCCACCGAGGGGCTCCTCTTGCACCGCCGCACCCGCGGGATGTCCTCCGGACTCAGCCGTGCGTGCGGGCGCGAGCGCCTCGTGCTGCGTGTCACTCCGGAAGTGCCGGCCCTGGCCTGAGTCACGGGGGCTCCTCTTCTCCTGCCCGTCCCTCTGGAACGCCGGTCCTGGACCTCTGCCTGCTCCAGTGGCCCCGAGACCGCCGGCATGGTGGACCGCGCCACGCCCGCTCCGGACGATTCTGCCCGATCCTGGTCCGGAGCGCCCGCTTGTCCCTGCAGCAGCGTCGCCACTCGTGCTCCGAGCCATCCCGGACCTTGAGAGGCCGCCGCGGCCCGCAGCAACTCCATCGCCTCCTCGTCAGACACAGCAGGGATGGTGAACATGTTCCTGCTTCTGTGTCCTGGCGAAGAGAGGGAGAGCACAAACAGGAAACAGGTACATCCCCTTCAATCCCCACCCCTCCTCCCCCAAGCCCTCCTGCTGTCCCCATCCTTGGTCTCTCATAGGCCAGCCAACTCTGTGTCCCTCCCATCTATTTTAGTCATGGAGGCCTCCCCTTATTCCTTTCTTTTCTCTTCAGTATGGCCTCTTCTTTAGTAACATGTAATAAAAATGATCTCTAGAATCTCTTCATTTTCAACTAAAGGTCTGGATACTGGAATCTTAAAGGGCAATACTACCCCAGTTCTACATGGATACAGTCAGCCTAAATATCTGTATCGGGGGTGTACACATGATTTTGTAAAGGAGGGGGGATTTTTACATGTTACGCGGAGCGCACAGACACTTGATAGACACAAGAAAATCCCAGTCACATGGTGCAGGATATATTTATCATATGACTCTATAATGATTGCCCCAAAGCCATAGGAAAACTGCATTTTGGCGACAGACGCACTTTAGAAATATATAATCTCGCTATACAGCACACAAATAAATCAGTAAGAGCTAGAGTGCCCATGATGGTAGCGCCATCAATGCCAGATTAGTGCCACCTGTACAATGTAGTACCATGCAGAGTGCCACTCATACACAATAGGGTCTGCAGAATATAGCCGTATAATCTGTGGTGGTCTTGGGCAGTAATGGCTACATTCCGGGTGATCTACGGTGGTGACGTAACTGTGTCACTACCATTTTGTGTTACATTTTACCCATGCACAGTAAGACCAAGTTCACATGGAGTTTTTTGGCGCGGTTTTTGACGCAGAAACCGCTTCGGAAAACGCCTCCCATTGATTTTAATGGGAGGAGAGCAGAAAAAAGCGCTCTCGGGAAAAAGAACCGTCATGCCCTTTCTTTAGGCGTTTCCATCTCTGACCTCCCATTGACATCATGGCGCTTAATGGCCGCGGCCGAAAAACGCAGCAAAAACTGCGGCAAGTGTTATGCCGGCACGTCAAAATCTGCCTCAAATTTTCAGTAGGAATTTTGAGGCAGATTTTTCCACCTGCAAAAAAAACTCTGTGTGAACAGGGCCTTCTAGGTAGAAATCTGTCAATCAGGCGCGAGTGGGCGGAGGTAGCAGCAGCTCGTAAATAATGGTGTCTTTTCTATAGCGGTGGTGAAGTTCTTCAAAACAGCTTCACTTTAGCAAATAAGTGACAGACAGCAGAAATCAGTGTGTCTGTCAGTACATTATGATGCCCTAAGTGAGCAGCATAATGTAGATGACAGGTTCCCTTTAAATGATAACATTCTGGCTGCTTTCAGCTGCCACTAGAGGGAGCTCACGGTGTACAAATTTATAAAGCTCCTATTGAAGTCATTGGGAACTGTATGATTACAACTGCATCCAGCTCCCCCTGGTGGCAACTTCTGTAATCATTCAGGAGAGACTGAGACAGTGAAAGGTCTATATGGCAAGTTATTCTCCAGCCCTCTGGCCATCTTGTGGGCATTATTGCAGCCATTAGTACAGTGTTTATAGGGTCGCTAGAAGATGCTCAGTAGAGATGTTGGTGCAGATATCTTGGCATGTAAGAAATATGTATAAAAAGTAATGACTCCAGCCGTTATTCCATGATTAATGTGATCTTGTTCCCCTAGGGCAAAGAACTTGGAAGGCGCTCAAGAAGTATTTTGGAGACAGGCAGACTTTGGTTACGTTATGGAGCGTTTGGCTGAAGCACAAGTCTTCTGTCATCCACGTGAGCAGGTCGGTCTGTCTTGTGCGTTGCTTCTTCTGACTGGTAATCCAGATTGTCTGACATGTCTCTTTATTACAGGGAGACTCTCTCTTGGCCTGTTCCTGCCACCTCCTGCACTGCCGAGCCACCAACCTTTATTTGGACTTACGAAATCCTAGACGATCACAAGACAGGTCTGTAGTGCTTCATATTGAACTATTGGTCCAGTTGACAATAATATTAAAAATAATATTTAAACACATTGAAGGGGATGTCTGTTTTAAAAAATATATATATATATATTTTTAATTACTTTATTAGGGAATTCTGAGTTATTGTTGTAGTCCCTCATTCAGGATCCTCGTCTATTAGCCAGAGCGTTAAGCGGCTTCAAAGAGCGTCCCTCACTGGAGGACCCAGCACAACAACGCATTTCACGGACAGACCATTTATTTAATTGGGAACTGTGTAATGCTTCATTTCTCCTGTGGTGGCGCTGCAGGGAAATTGAACACTTTCCTCCAGGTTCCCCCTCGGATTACAGCTGATATCTGGGGGTGCTGCCACTGGACGCCCCGTAATCCGCTTATTCACTTTGGCCCTTGGCGTTCTCCAAAGCAACCCCTTTCTAAATAGGGTTTCCAGTTTTCTATAAAAATCTCATTCACTGTATAATTAAAAGTTATGTAACCTAACAATGTGCTCAGTGCCTCAATTTCTTACCATTTTTAAGATCTGTGATTGCTGTCACTGAATGGCAAACAAAGATACATAGCCCGTTAATGGTTTATTCACACACGGCAGATTTTTTGCAAGCCCCATTCACATGAACGGGACATTGTCAGAAATTTCTACAACAAATCTGCCATGTGTGAATATATCCCCTCAGCCTATCCGTGCCCCCTCTATTAATGATCCATGAATGTGTGTGCAGGGCGTGATCAAGACAGATTCAGCCTCTGATTATAAGCAATATTTCCAATTACTTTAAGCAAGCAGAGATCTTAAATGGTAGGTGGTTAAAACATAAAGTATAATAGATTGTTTTTAACTTTTCATTATAAATGTAATTGCCCAATGATCTCTGTAGTATGGAGACTAAACATGCAGATCCTCTGTTCTCCTGGGGGATAAGCCGCTGTTAGAGAGATCTTGCCGCGGTTTCTTCCCCCTCTCCCCATTTAAATAAACCGGCACAAAAAACATTTTATAGTGGGATCAGGTGAAATAGCTGTTGGCCAAACAAACACTCTGCCAACATCTATTGCATATGTATGGCCAGCTTTATGCCTCCATAACAGGTCAAGCTTCAGTTCCCCCATAACTGTGCCCGCAGCAGCGCCCATACACTTGCATTATTCACAAGTCTGAGCTGCTCTGTCTTCACATGACAATTAGCGATTACCACTGACGGATTAGGAACTGGTCCGCGCAACAGGATCGATTCTTCATCAGTTGTTTCTACCGGGACAGCAGTGTGGTATCTGGGAATGAAGGGCAGGGCCGATTCTAGCTTTTCTGCTGCCTGAGGCGAAAATGGAAATGGTGCCCCCCCCCCCCAAAAAAAAACAAAAAAACAAATTGTAAGTAAGAAACAACTTGCAAAACGAAACAAGAAAATGAAAGCTGTGTGAACAAAAAAATACATTAGGGCCTGTTCACATCACCGTTCGCTTCCGTTCCGAAGTTCTGTCGGGTGAACCCCGCAACGGAAAGTGAAAGTGACAGCACAGCTTCCGTTCGTCACCATTCCGGCTGATTTCCGGTTTTCCGACGGAATCAATAGCAGAGTCGACTACGGAACGGAACGGAATCGAACGGTGATGTGAACAGGCCCTTATTGAACATCATTGTTATAAACTGCAAGGTCTCATAATGCTACAGGCAATTGTGTAGTAAATATCCCTATATTGCCCCAGCTATAAATACTAGTAAAATGACCAGGGCAACGTGTATCCAAAATTCAAACACAAAAATGAAAGAACAATGTCAGTGTTCAAACTTGTGTCAGGGCTCCTTTAATGGCTCTTTACAGTCAGTATAGTAACACATGCGGCACTTTACAGTCAGTATAGTAACACACGCGGCACTTTACAGTCAGTATAGTAACGCACGCTGCACTTTACAGTCAGTATAGTAACACATGCGGCACTTTACAGTCAGTATAGTAACACATGCGGCACTTTACAGTCAGTATAGTACCGCACGCTGCACTTTACAGTCAGTATAGTAACACATGCGGCACTTTACAGTCAGTATAGTAACACATGCGGCTCTTTACAGTCAGTATAGTAACGCACGCTGCACTTTACAGTCAGTATAGTAATACATGCGGCACTTTACAGTCAGTATAGTAACACACGCGGCACTTTACAGTCAGTATAGTAATACATGCGGCACTTTACAGTCAGTATAGTAACACATGCGGCACTTTACAGTCAGTATAGTAACACACGCGGCACTTTACAGTCAGTATAGTAACACATGCGGCACTTTACAGTCAGTATAGTAACACATGCGGCACTTTACAGTCAGTATAGTAATGCACGCTGCACTTTACAGTCAGTATAGTAACGCACGCTGCACTTTACAGTCAGTATAGTAACACACGCTGCACTTTACAGTCAGTATAGTAACACATGCGGCACTTTACAGTCAGTATAGTAACACATGCAGCACTTTACAGTCAGTATAGTAACACATGCGGCACCTTACAGTCAGTATAGTAACACATGCTGAACTTTACAGTCAGTATAGTAACGCACGCTGCACTTTACAGTCAGTATAGTAACACATGCAGCACTTTACAGTCAGTATAATAATGATTGCGGCACTTTACAGTCAGTATAGTAACGCACACTGCACTTTACAGTCAGTATAGTAACACATGCGGCACTTTACAGTCAGTATAGTAACACATGCGGCACTTTACAGTCAGTATAATAATGCATGCGGCACTTTACAGTCAGTATAGTAACGCACGCTGCACTTTACAGTCAGTATAGTAACACATGCAGCACTTTACAGTCAGTATAATAATGCATGCGGCACTTTACAGTCAGTATAGTAACACACGCTGCACTTTACAGTCAGTATAGTAACACATGCGGCACTTTACAGTCAGTATAATAATGCATGCGGCACTTTACAATCAGTATAGTAACACACGCTGCACTTTACAGTCAGTATAGTAACACATGCGGCACTTTACAGTCAGTATAGTAACACACGCGGCACTTTACAGTCAGTATAGTAACACACTCGGCACTTTACAGTCAGTATAGTAACGCACGCTGCACTTTACAGTCAGTATAGTAACACATGCGACACTTTACAGTTAGTATAGTAATGCATGCTGCACTTTACAGTCAGTATAGTAACGCCTGCTGCACTTTACAGTCAGTATAGTAACACATGCGGCACTTTACAGTCAGTATAGTAACACATGCGGCACTTTACAGTCAGTATAGTAACACACGCGGCACTTTACAGTCAGTATAGTAACGCACGCGGCACTTTACAGTCAGTATAGTAATGCACGCGGCACTTTACAGTCAGTATAGTAACGCCTGCTGCACTTTACAGTCAGTATAGTAACACATGCGGCACTTTACAGTCAGTATAGTAACACATGCGGCACTTTACAGTCAGTATAGTAACACATGCGGCACTTTACAGTCAGTATAGTACCGCACGCTGCACTTTACAGTCAGTATAGTAACACATGCGGCACTTTACAGTCAGTTTAGTAACACATGCGGCTCTTTACAGTCAGTATAGTAACGCACGCTGCACTTTACAGTCAGTATAGTAACACATGCGGCACCTTACAGTCAGTATAGTAACACATGCGGCACTTTACAGTCAGTATAGTAATACATGCGGCACTTTACAGTCAGTATAGTAACACACGCGGCACTTTACAGTCAGTATAGTAATACATGCGGCACTTTACAGTCAGTATAGTAACACATGCGGCACTTTACAGTCAGTATAGTAACACACGCGGCACTTTACAGTCAGTATAGTAACACATGCGGCACTTTACAGTCAGTATAGTAACACATGCGGCACTTTACAGTCAGTATAGTAATGCACGCTGCACTTTACAGTCAGTATAGTAACGCACGCTGCACTTTACAGTCAGTATAGTAACACACGCTGCACTTTACAGTCAGTATAGTAACACATGCGGCACTTTACAGTCAGTATAGTAACACATGCGGCACTTTACAGTCAGTATAGTAACACATGCGGCACCTTACAGTCAGTATAGTAACACATGCTGAACTTTACAGTCAGTATAGTAACGCACGCTGCACTTTACAGTCAGTATAGTAACACATGCGGCACTTTACAGTCAGTATAATAATGATTGCGGCACTTTACAGTCAGTATAGTAACGCACACTGCACTTTACAGTCAGTATAGTAACACATGCGGCACTTTACAGTCAGTATAGTAACACATGCGGCACTTTACAGTCAGTATAATAATGCATGCGGCACTTTACAGTCAGTATAGTAACGCACGCTGCACTTTACAGTCAGTATAGTAACACATGCAGCACTTTACAGTCAGTATAATAATGCATGCGGCACTTTACAGTCAGTATAGTAACACACGCTGCACTTTACAGTCAGTATAGTAACACATGCGGCACTTTACAGTCAGTATAATAATGCATGCGGCACTTTACAATCAGTATAGTAACACACGCTGCACTTTACAGTCAGTATAGTAACACATGCGGCACTTTACAGTCAGTATAGTAACACACGCGGCACTTTACAGTCAGTATAGTAACACACTCGGCACTTTACAGTCAGTATAGTAACGCACGCTGCACTTTACAGTCAGTATAGTAACACATGCGACACTTTACAGTTAGTATAGTAATGCATGCTGCACTTTACAGTCAGTATAGTAACGCCTGCTGCACTTTACAGTCAGTATAGTAACACATGCGGCACTTTACAGTCAGTATAGTAACACATGCGGCACTTTACAGTCAGTATAGTAACACACGCGGCACTTTACAGTCAGTATAGTAACACACGCGGCACTTTACAGTCAGTATAGTAATGCACGCGGCACTTTACAGTCAGTATAGTAACACCTGCTGCACTTTACAGTCAGTATAGTAACACATGCGGCACTTTACAGTCAGTATAGTAACACATGCGGCACTTTACAGTCAGTATAGTAACACACACGGCACTTTACAGTCAGTATAGTAACACACGCGGCACTTTACAGTCAGTATAGTAACGCACGCTGCACTTTACAGTCAGTATAGTAACACACGCGGCACTTTACAGTCAGTATAGTAATGCACGCTGCACTTTACAGTCAGTATAGTAACACATGCGGCACTTTACAGTCAGTATAGTAACACATGCGGCACTTTACAGTCAGTATAGTAACACACGCAGCACTTTACAGTCAGTATAGTAATGCACGCTGCACTTTACAGTCAGTATAGTAACACATGCGGCACTTTACAGTCAGTATAGTAACACATGCGGCACTTTACAGTCAGTATAGTAACGCACGCTGCACTTTACAGTCAGTATAGTAACACATGCAGCACTTTACAGTCAGTATAGTAACACACGCGGCACTTTACAGTCAGTATAGTAACGCACGCTGCACTTTACAGTCAGTATAGTAACACATGCGGCACTTTACAGTCAGTATAGTAACACATGCGGCTCTTTACAGTCAGTATAGTAACGCACGCTGCACTTTACAGTCAGTATAGTAACACATGCGGCACCTTACAGTCAGTATAGTAACACATGCGGCACTTTACAGTCAGTATAGTACCGCACGCTGCACTTTACAGTCAGTATAGTAACACATGCGGCACTTTACAGTCAGTATAGTAACACATGCGGCTCTTTACAGTCAGTATAGTAACACATGCGGCTCTTTACAGTCAGTATAGTAATGCACGCTGCACTTTACAGTCAGTATAGTAACACATGCGGCACCTTACAGTCAGTATAGTAACACATGCGGCACTTTACAGTCAGTATAGTAATACATGCGGCACTTTACAGTCAGTATAGTAACACATGCGGCACTTTACAGTCAGTATAGTAACACATGCGGTACTTTACAGTCAGTATAGTAACGCATGCTGCACTTTACAGTCAGTATAGTAACGCACGCTGCACTTTACAGTCAGTATAGTAACACACGCTGCACTTTACAGTCAGTATAGTAACACATGCGGCACTTTACAGTCAGTATAGTAACACATGCTGCACTTTACAGTCAGTATAGTAACACATGCGGCACTTTACAGTCAGTATAGTAACGCACGCTGCACTTTACAGTCAGTATAGTAACACATGCGGCACTTTACAGTCAGTATAATAATGATTGCGGCACTTTACAGTCAGTATAGTAACGCACACTGCACTTTACAGTCAGTATAGTAACACATGCGGCACTTTACAGTCAGTATAATAATGCATGCGGCACTTTACAGTCAGTATAGTAACGCACACTGCACTTTACAGTCAGTATAGTAACACACGCGGCACTTTACAGTCAGTATAGTAACGCACGCTGCACTTTACAGTCAGTATAGTAACACATGCAGCACTTTACAGTCAGTATAATAATGCATGCGGCACTTTACAGTCAGTATAGTAACACACGCTGCACTTTACAGTCAGTATAGTAACACATGCGGCACTTTACAGTCAGTATAATAATGCATGCGGCACTTTACAATCAGTATAGTAACACACGCTGCACTTTACAGTTAGTATAGTAACACATGCAGCACTTTACAGTCAGTATAGTAACACACGCGGCACTTTACAGTCAGTATAGTAACACACGCGGCACTTTACAGTCAGTATAGTAACGCACGCTGCACTTTACAGTCAGTATAGTAACACACGCGGCACTTTACAGTCAGTATAGTAACACACGCGGCACTTTACAGTCAGTATAGTAACACACGCGGCACTTTACAGTCAGTATAGTAACACACGCGGCACTTTACAGTCAGTATAGTAACACACGCGGCACATTACAGTCAGTATAGTAACGCACGCTGCACTTTACAGTCAGTATAGTAACACACGCGGCACTTTACAGTCAGTATAGTAATGCACGCTGCACTTTACAGTCAGTATAGTAACACATGCGGCACTTTACAGTCAGTATAGTAACACATGCGGCACTTTACAGTCAGTATAGTAACACATGCAGCACTTTACAGTCAGTATAGTACCGCACGCTGCACTTTACAGTCAGTATAGTAACGCACGCTGCACTTTACAGTCAGTATAGTAACACATGCTGCACTTTACAGTCAGTATAGTAACGCACGCTGCACTTTACAGTCAGTATAGTAACACATGCGGCACTTTACAGTCAGTATAGTAACACACGCGGCACTTTACAGTCAGTATAGTAACACACGCGGCACTTTACAGTCAGTATAGTAACGCACGCTGCACTTTACAGTCAGTATAGTAACACACGCGGCACTTTACAGTCAGTATAGTACCGCACGCTGCACTTTACAGTCAGTATAGTAACGCACGCTGCACTTTACAGTCAGTATAGTAACACATGCGGCACTTTACAGTCAGTATAGTAACACATGCGGCACTTTACAGTCAGTATAGTACCGCACGCTGCACTTTACAGTCAGTATAGTAACGCACGCTGCACTTTACAGTCAGTATAGTAACACATGCTGCACTTTACAGTCAGTATAGTAACGCACGCTGCACTTTACAGTCAGTATAGTAACACATGCGGCACTTTACAGTCAGTATAGTAACACATGCGGCACTTTACAGTCAGTATAGTAACGCATGCTGCACTTTACAGTCAGTATAGTAACACATGCTGCACTTTACAGTCAGTATAGTAACACATGCGGCACTTTACAGTCAGTATAGTAACACATGCTGCTCTTTACAGTCAGTATAGTAACACATGCAGCACTTTACAGTCAGTATAGTAACACACACTGCTCTTTACAGTCAGTATAGTAACACATGCTGCTCTTTACAGTCAGTATAGTAACGCACGCTGCACTTTACAGTCAGTATAGTAATGCACGCTGCACTTTACAGTCAGTATAGTAACACATGCGGCACTTTACAGTCAGTATAGTAACACATGCGGCACTTTACAGTCAGTATAGTAACACATGCGGCACTTTACAGTCAGTATAGTAACGCACACTGCACTTTACAGTCAGTATAGTAACACACGCGGCACTTTACAGTCAGTATAGTAACGCACGCTGCACTTTACAGTCAGTATAGTAACACATGCGGCACTTTACAGTCAGTATAATAATGCATGCGGCACTTTACAATCAGTATAGTAACACACGCTGCACTTTACAGTCAGTATAGTAACACATGCGGCACTTTACAGTCAGTATAGTAACACACGCGGCACTTTACAGTCAGTATAGTAACACACGCGGCACTTTACAGTCAGTATAGTAACGCACGCTGCACTTTACAGTCAGTATAGTAACACATGCGGCACTTTACAGTCAGTATAATAATGCATGCGGCACTTTACAGTCAGTATAGTAACGCACACTGCACTTTACAGTCAGTATAGTAACACACGCGGCACTTTACAGTCAGTATAGTAACGCACGCTGCACTTTACAGTCAGTATAGTAACACATGCGGCACTTTACAGTCAGTATAATAATGCATGCGGCACTTTACAGTCAGTATAGTAACACACGCTGCACTTTACAGTCAGTATAGTAACACATGCAGCACTTTACAGTCAGTATAATAATGCATGCGGCACTTTACAATCAGTATAGTAACACACGCTGCACTTTACAGTCAGTATAGTAACACATGCGGCACTTTACAGTTAGTATAGTAACACACGCGGCACTTTACAGTCAGTATAGTAACACACGCGGCACTTTACAGTCAGTATAGTAATGCACGCTGCACTTTACAGTCAGTATAGTAACACATGCGGCACTTTACAGTCAGTATAGTAACACATGCGGCACTTTACAGTCAGTATAATAATGCATGCGGCACTTTACAGTCAGTATAGTAACGCACACTGCACTTTACAGTCAGTATAGTAACACATGCGGCACTTTACAGTCAGTATAGTAACACATGCGGCACTTTACAGTCAGTATAATAATGCATGCGGCACTTTACAGTCAGTATAGTAACGCACACTGCACTTTACAGTCAGTAAAGTAACACACGCGGCACTTTACAGTCAGTATAGTAACGCACGCTGCACTTTACAGTCAGTATAGTAACACATGCGGCACTTTACAGTCAGTATAATAATGCATGCGGCACTTTACAGTCAGTATAGTAACACACGCTGCACTTTACAGTCAGTATAGTAACACATGCGGCACTTTACAGTCAGTATAATAATGCATGCGGCACTTTACAATCAGTATAGTAACACACGCTGCACTTTACAGTCAGTATAGTAACACATGCGGCACTTTACAGTCAGTATAGTAACACACGCGGCACTTTACAGTCAGTATAGTAACACACGCGGCACTTTACAGTCAGTATAGTAACGCACGCTGCACTTTACAGTCAGTATAGTAACACATGCGGCACTTTACAGTCAGTATAGTAACACATGCGACACTTTACAGTCAGTATAGTAATGCATGCTGCACTTTACAGTCAGTATAGTAACGCCTGCTGCACTTTACAGTCAGTATAGTAACACATGCGGCACTTTACAGTCAGTATAGTAACACATGCGGCACTTTACAGTCAGTATAGTAACACACGCGGCACTTTACAGTCAGTATAGTAACACACGCGGCACTTTACAGTCAGTATAGTAATGCACGCGGCACTTTACAGTCAGTATAGTAACGCCTGCTGCACTTTACAGTCAGTATATTAACACATGCGGCACTTTACAGTCAGTATAGTAACACATGCGGCACTTTACAGTCAGTATAGTAACACACACGGCACTTTACAGTCAGTATAGTAACACACGCAGCACTTTACAGTCAGTATAGTAACGCACGCTGCACTTTACAGTCAGTATAGTAACACACGCGGCACTTTACAGTCAGTATAGTAATGCACGCTGCACTTTACAGTCAGTATAGTAACACATGCGGCACTTTACAGTCAGTATAGTAACACATGCGGCACTTTACAGTCAGTATAGTAACACACGCAGCACTTTACAGTCAGTATAGTAATGCACGCTGCACTTTACAGTCAGTATAGTAACGCACGCTGCACTTTACAGTCAGTATAGTAACACATGCAGCACTTTACAGTCAGTATAGTAACACACGCGGCACTTTACAGTCAGTATAGTAACACACGCTGCACTTTACAGTCAGTATAGTAACGCACGCTGCACTTTACAGTCACTATAGTAACGCATGCTGCACTTTACAGTCAGTATAGTAACACATGCAGAACTTTACAGTCAGTATAGTAACCCACGCTGCACTTTACAGTCAGTATAGTAACACATGCAGCACTTTACAGTCAGTATAGTAACACACGCGGCACTTTACAGTCAGTATAGTACCGCACGCTGCACTTTACAGTCAGTATAGTAACGCACGCTGCACTTTACAGTCAGTATAGTAACACATGCGGCACTTTACAGTCAGTATAGTAACACATGCGGCACTTTACAGTCAGTATAGTACCGCACGCTGCACTTTACAGTCAGTATAGTAACGCACGCTGCACTTTACAGTCAGTATAGTAACACATGCTGCACTTTACAGTCAGTATAGTAACGCATGCTGCACTTTACAGTCAGTATAGTAACACATGCGGCACTTTACAGTCAGTATAGTAACACATGCGGCACTTTACAGTCAGTATAGTAACGCATGCTGCACTTTACAGTCAGTATAGTAACACATGCTGCACTTTACAGTCAGTATAGTAACACATGCGGCACTTTACAGTCAGTATAGTAACACATGCTGCTCTTTACAGTCAGTATAGTAACACATGCAGCACTTTACAGTCAGTATAGTAACACACACTGCTCTTTACAGTCAGTATAGTAACACATGCTGCTCTTTACAGTCAGTATAGTAACGCACGCTGCACTTTACAGTCAGTATAGTAATGCACGCGGCACTTTACAGTCAGTATAGTAACGCCTGCTGCACTTTACAGTCGGTATAGTAACACATGCGGCACTTTACAGTCAGTATAGTAACACATGCGGCACTTTACAGTCAGTATAGTAACACACACGGCACTTTACAGTCAGTATAGTAACACACGCGGCACTTTACAGTCAGTATAGTAACGCACGCTGCACTTTACAGTCAGTATAGTAACACACGCGGCACTTTACAGTCAGTATAGTAACACATGCGGCACTTTACAGTCAGTATAGTAACACACGCAGCACTTTACAGTCAGTATAGTAACACACGCGGCACTTTACAGTCAGTATAGTAATGCACGCTGCACTTTACAGTCAGTATAGTAACGCATGCTGCTCTTTACAGTCAGTATAGTAACACACGCTGCACTTTACAGTCAGTATAGTAACACATGCGGCACTTTACAGTCAGTATAGTAACACATGCGGTACTTTACAGTCAGTATAGTAACGCACGCTGCACTTTACAGTCAGTATAGTAACACACGCTGCACTTTACAGTCAGTATAGTAACACATGCGGCACTTTACAGTCAGTATAGTAACGCACGCTGCACTTTACAGTCAGTATAGTAACACACGCTGCACTTTACAGTCAGTATAGTAACACATGCGGCACTTTACAGTCAGTATAGTAACACATGCTGCACTTTACAGTCAGTATAGTAACGCACGCTGCACTTTACAGTCAGTATAGTAACACATGCGGCACTTTACAGTCAGTATAATAATGATTGCGGCACTTTACAGTCAGTATAGTAACGCACACTGCACTTTACAGTCAGTATAGTAACACATGCGGCACTTTACAGTCAGTATAATAATGCATGCGGCACTTTACAGTCAGTATAGTAACGCACACTGCACTTTACAGTCAGTATAGTAACACACGCGGCACTTTACAGTCAGTATAGTAACGCACGCTGCACTTTACAGTCAGTATAGTAACACATGCAGCACTTTACAGTCAGTATAATAATGCATGCGGCACTTTACAGTCAGTATAGTAACACACGCTGCACTTTACAGTCAGTATAGTAACACATGCGGCACTTTACAGTCAGTATAATAATGCATGCGGCACTTTACAATCAGTATAGTAACACACGCTGCACTTTACAGTCAGTATAGTAACACATGCGGCACTTTACAGTCAGTATAGTAACACACGCGGCACTTTACAGTCAGTATAGTAACACACGCGGCACTTTACAGTCAGTATAGTAACGCACGCTGCACTTTACAGTCAGTATAGTAACACACGCGGCACTTTACAGTCAGTATAGTAACACACGCGGCACTTTACAGTCAGTATAGTAACACACGCGGCACTTTACAGTCAGTATAGTAACACACGCGGCACTTTACAGTCAGTATAGTAACACACGCGGCACTTTACAGTCAGTATAGTAACGCACGCTGCACTTTACAGTCAGTATAGTAACACACGCGGCACTTTACAGTCAGTATAGTAATGCACGCTGCACTTTACAGTCAGTATAGTAACACATGCGGCACTTTACAGTCAGTATAGTAACACATGCGGCACTTTACAGTCAGTATAGTAACACATGCAGCACTTTACAGTCAGTATAGTACCGCACGCTGCACTTTACAGTCAGTATAGTAACGCACGCTGCATTTTAAAGTCAGTATAGTAACACATGCTGCACTTTACAGTCAGTATAGTAACGCACGCTGCACTTTACAGTCAGTATAGTAACACATGCGGCACTTTACAGTCAGTATAGTAACACACGCGGCACTTTACAGTCAGTATAGTAACACACGCGGCACTTTACAGTCAGTATAGTAACGCACGCTGCACTTTACAGTCAGTATAGTAACACACGCGGCACTTTACAGTCAGTATAGTACCGCACGCTGCACTTTACAGTCAGTATAGTAACGCACGCTGCACTTTACAATCAGTATAGTAACACACGCTGCACTTTACAGTCAGTATAGTAACACATGCGGCACTTTACAGTCAGTATAGTAACACACGCGGCACTTTACAGTCAGTATAGTAACACACGCGGCACTTTACAGTCAGTATAGTAACGCACGCTGCACTTTACAGTCAGTATAGTAACACATGCGGCACTTTACAGTCAGTATAGTAACACATGCGGCACTTTACAGTCAGTATAATAATGCATGCGGCACTTTACAGTCAGTATAGTAACGCACACTGCACTTTACAGTCAGTATAGTAACACACGCGGCACTTTACAGTCAGTATAGTAACGCACGCTGCACTTTACAGTCAGTATAGTAACACATGCGGCACTTTACAGTCAGTATAATAATGCATGCGGCACTTTACAGTCAGTATAGTAACACACGCTGCACTTTACAGTCAGTATAGTAACACATGCAGCACTTTACAGTCAGTATAATAATGCATGCGGCACTTTACAATCAGTATAGTAACACACGCTGCACTTTACAGTCAGTATAGTAACACATGCGGCACTTTACAGTTAGTATAGTAACACACGCGGCACTTTACAGTCAGTATAGTAACACACGCGGCACTTTACAGTCAGTATAGTAATGCACGCTGCACTTTACAGTCAGTATAGTAACACATGCGGCACTTTACAGTCAGTATAGTAACACATGCGGCACTTTACAGTCAGTATAATAATGCATGCGGCACTTTACAGTCAGTATAGTAACGCACACTGCACTTTACAGTCAGTATAGTAACACATGCGGCACTTTACAGTCAGTATAGTAACACATGCGGCACTTTACAGTCAGTATAATAATGCATGCGGCACTTTACAGTCAGTATAGTAACGCACACTGCACTTTACAGTCAGTAAAGTAACACACGCGGCACTTTACAGTCAGTATAGTAACGCACGCTGCACTTTACAGTCAGTATAGTAACACATGCGGCACTTTACAGTCAGTATAATAATGCATGCGGCACTTTACAGTCAGTATAGTAACACACGCTGCACTTTACAGTCAGTATAGTAACACATGCGGCACTTTACAGTCAGTATAATAATGCATGCGGCACTTTACAATCAGTATAGTAACACACGCTGCACTTTACAGTCAGTATAGTAACACATGCGGCACTTTACTGTCAGTATAGTAACACACGCGGCACTTTACAGTCAGTATAGTAACACACGCGGCACTTTACAGTCAGTATAGTAACGCACGCTGCACTTTACAGTCAGTATAGTAACACATGCGGCACTTTACAGTCAGTATAGTAACACATGCAACACTTTACAGTCAGTATAGTAATGCATGCTGCACTTTACAGTCAGTATAGTAACGCCTGCTGCACTTTACAGTCAGTATAGTAACACATGCGGCACTTTACAGTCAGTATAGTAACACATGCGGCACTTTACAGTCAGTATAGTAACACACGCGGCACTTTACAGTCAGTATAGTAACACACGCGGCACTTTACAGTCAGTATAGTAATGCACGCGGCACTTTACAGTCAGTATAGTAACGCCTGCTGCACTTTACAGTCAGTATAGTAACACATGCGGCACTTTACAGTCAGTATAGTAATGCACGCTGCACTTTACAGTCAGTATAGTAACACATGCGGCACTTTACAGTCAGTATAGTAACGCATGGTGCACTTTACAGTCAGTATAGTAACGCACGCTGCACTTTACAGTCAGTATAGTAACACATGCTGCACTTTACAGTCAGTATAGTAACACATGCGGCACCTTACAGTCAGTATAGTAACACATGCGGCACTTTACAGTCAGTATAGTAACACATGCGGCACTTTACAGTCAGTATAGTAACACACGCAGCACTTTACAGTCAGTATAGTAATGCACGCTGCACTTTACAGTCAGTATAGTAACGCACGCTGCACTTTACAGTCAGTATAGTAACACATGCAGCACTTTACAGTCAGTATAGTAACACACGCGGCACTTTACAGTCAGTATAGTAACACACGCTGCACTTTACAGTCAGTATAGTAACGCACGCTGCACTTTACAGTCACTATAGTAACGCATGCTGCACTTTACAGTCAGTATAGTAACACATGCAGAACTTTACAGTCAGTATAGTAACCCACGCTGCACTTTACAGTCAGTATAGTAACACATGCAGCACTTTACAGTCAGTATAGTAACACACGCGGCACTTTACAGTCAGTATAGTACCGCACGCTGCACTTTACAGTCAGTATAGTAACGCACGCTGCACTTTACAGTCAGTATAGTAACACATGCGGCACTTTACAGTCAGTATAGTAACACATGCGGCACTTTACAGTCAGTATAGTACCGCACGCTGCACTTTACAGTCAGTATAGTAACGCACGCTGCACTTTACAGTCAGTATAGTAACACATGCGGCACTTTACAGTCAGTATAGTAACACATGCTGCACTTTACAGTCAGTATAGTAACGCACGCTGCACTTTACAGTCAGTATAGTAACACATGCGGCACTTTACAGTCAGTATAGTAACACATGCGGCACTTTACAGTCAGTATAGTAACGCATGCTGCACTTTACAGTCAGTATAGTAACACATGCTGCACTTTACAGTCAGTATAGTAACACATGCGGCACTTTACAGTCAGTATAGTAACACATGCTGCTCTTTACAGTCAGTATAGTAACACATGCAGCACTTTACAGTCAGTATAGTAACACACACTGCTCTTTACAGTCAGTATAGTAACACATGCTGCTCTTTACAGTCAGTATAGTAACGCACGCTGCACTTTACAGTCAGTATAGTAATGCACGCTGCACTTTACAGTCAGTATAGTAACACATGCGGCACTTTACAGTCAGTATAGTAACACATGCGGCACTTTACAGTCAGTATAATAATGCATGCGGCACTTTACAGTCAGTATAGTAACGCACACTGCACTTTACAGTCAGTATAGTAACACACGCGGCACTTTACAGTCAGTATAGTAACGCACGCTGCACTTTACAGTCAGTATAGTAACACATGCGGCACTTTACAGTCAGTATAATAATGCATGCGGCACTTTACAGTCAGTATAGTAACACACGCTGCACTTTACAGTCAGTATAGTAACACATGCAGCACTTTACAGTCAGTATAATAATGCATGCGGCACTTTACAGTCAGTATAGTAACACATGCTGCACTTTACAGTCAGTATAGTAACACATGCAGCACTTTACAATCAGTATAGTAACACACGCTGCACTTTACAGTCAGTATAGTAACACATGCGGCACTTTACAGTCAGTATAGTAACACACGCGGCACTTTACAGTCAGTATAGTAACACACGCGGCACTTTACAGTCAGTATAGTAACGCACGCTGCACTTTACAGTCAGTATAGTAACACATGCGGCACTTTACAGTCAGTATAGTAACACATGCGGCACTTTACAGTCAGTATAATAATGCATGCGGCACTTTACAGTCAGTATAGTAACGCACACTGCACTTTACAGTCAGTATAGTAACACACGCGGCACTTTACAGTCAGTATAGTAACACATGCGGCACTTTACAGTCAGTATAATAATGCATGCGGCACTTTATAGTCAGTATAGTAACACACGCTGCACTTTACAGTCAGTATAGTAACACATGCAGCACTTTACAGTCAGTATAATAATGCATGCGGCACTTTACAATCAGTATAGTAACACACGCTGCACTTTACAGTCAGTATAGTAACACATGCGGCACTTTACAGTTAGTATAGTAACACACGCGGCACTTTACAGTCAGTATAGTAACACACGCGGCACTTTACAGTCAGTATAGTAATGCACGCTGCACTTTACAGTCAGTATAGTAACACATGCGGCACTTTACAGTCAGTATAGTAACACATGCGGCACTTTACAGTCAGTATAATAATGCATGCGGCACTTTACAGTCAGTATAGTAACGCACACTGCACTTTACAGTCAGTAAAGTAACACACGCGGCACTTTACAGTCAGTATAGTAACGCACGCTGCACTTTACAGTCAGTATAGTAACACATGCGGCACTTTACAGTCAGTATAATAATGCATGCGGCACTTTACAGTCAGTATAGTAACACACGCTGCACTTTACAGTCAGTATAGTAACACATGCGGCACTTTACAGTCAGTATAATAATGCATGCGGCACTTTACAATCAGTATAGTAACACACGCTGCACTTTACAGTCAGTATAGTAACACATGCGGCACTTTACTGTCAGTATAGTAACACACGCGGCACTTTACAGTCAGTATAGTAACACACGCGGCACTTTACAGTCAGTATAGTAACGCACGCTGCACTTTACAGTCAGTATAGTAACACATGCGGCACTTTACAGTCAGTATAGTAACACATGCGACACTTTACAGTCAGTATAGTAATGCATGCTGCACTTTACAGTCAGTATAGTAACGCCTGCTGCACTTTACAGTCAGTATAGTAACACATGCGGCACTTTACAGTCAGTATAGTAACACATGCGCCACTTTACAGTCAGTATAGTAACACACGCGGCACTTTACAGTCAGTATAGTAACACACGCGGCACTTTACAGTCAGTATAGTAATGCACGCGGCACTTTACAGTCAGTATAGTAACGCCTGCTGCACTTTACAGTCAGTATAGTAACACATGCGGCACTTTACAGTCAGTATAGTAACACATGCGGCACTTTACAGTCAGTATAGTAACACACACGGCACTTTACAGTCAGTATAGTAACACACGCAGCACTTTACAGTCAGTATAGTAACGCACGCTGCACTTTACAGTCAGTATAGTAACACACGCGGCACTTTACAGTCAGTATAGTAATGCACGCTGCACTTTACAGTCAGTATAGTAACACATGCGGCACTTTACAGTCAGTATAGTAACACATGCGGCACTTTACAGTCAGTATAGTAACACACGCAGCACTTTACAGTCAGTATAGTAATGCACGCTGCACTTTACAGTCAGTATAGTAACGCACGCTGCACTTTACAGTCAGTATAGTAACACATGCAGCACTTTACAGTCAGTATAGTAACACACGCGGCACTTTACAGTCAGTATAGTAACACACGCTGCACTTTACAGTCAGTATAGTAACGCACGCTGCACTTTACAGTCACTATAGTAACGCATGCTGCACTTTACAGTCAGTATAGTAACACATGCAGAACTTTACAGTCAGTATAGTAACCCACGCTGCACTTTACAGTCAGTATAGTAACACATGCAGCACTTTACAGTCAGTATAGTAACACACGCGGCACTTTACAGTCAGTATAGTACCGCACGCTGCACTTTACAGTCAGTATAGTAACGCACGCTGCACTTTACAGTCAGTATAGTAACACATGCGGCACTTTACAGTCAGTATAGTAACACATGCGGCACTTTACAGTCAGTATAGTACCGCACGCTGCACTTTACAGTCAGTATAGTAACGCACGCTGCACTTTACAGTCAGTATAGTAACACATGCTGCACTTTACAGTCAGTATAGTAACGCATGCTGCACTTTACAGTCAGTATAGTAACACATGCGGCACTTTACAGTCAGTATAGTAACACATGCGGCACTTTACAGTCAGTATAGTAACGCATGCTGCACTTTACAGTCAGTATAGTAACACATGCGGCACTTTACAGTCAGTATAGTAACACATGCTGCTCTTTACAGTCAGTATAGTAACACATGCAGCACTTTACAGTCAGTATAGTAACACACACTGCTCTTTACAGTCAGTATAGTAACACATGCTGCTCTTTACAGTCAGTATAGTAACGCACGCTGCACTTTACAGTCAGTATAGTAATGCACGCGGCACTTTACAGTCAGTATAGTAACGCCTGCTGCACTTTACAGTCAGTATAGTAACACATGCGGCACTTTACAGTCAGTATAGTAACACATGCGGCACTTTACAGTCAGTATAGTAACACACACGGCACTTTACAGTCAGTATAGTAACACATGCAGCACTTTACAGTCAGTATAGTAACACATGCAGCACTTTACAGTCAGTATAGTAACACATGCGGCACCTTACAGTCAGTATAGTAACACATGCGGCACTTTACACTCAGTATAGTAACACATGCGTCACTTTACAGTCAGTATAGTAATGCACGCTGCACTTTACAGTCAGTATAGTAACACACACTGCACTTTACAGTCAGTATAGTAACACACGCGGCACTTTACAGTCAGTATAGTAACACATGCGGCACTTTACAGTCAGTATAGTAACACACGCGGCACTTTACAGTCAGTATAGTAACACACGCGGCACTTTACAGTCAGTATAGTAATGCACGCTGCACTTTACAGTCAGTATAGTAACGCATGCTGCTCTTTACAGTCAGTATAGTAACACACGCTGCACTTTACAGTCAGTATAGTAACACATGCAGCACTTTACAGTCAGTATAGTAACACATGCAGCACTTTACAGTCAGAATAGTAACACATGCGGCACCTTACAGTCAGTATAGTAACACATGCGGCACTTTACAGTCAGTATAGTAACACACGCGGCACTTTACAGTCAGTATAGTAACACATGCGTCACTTTACAGTCAGTATAGTAATGCACGCTGCACTTTACAGTCAGTATAGTAACACACACTGCACTTTACAGTCAGTATAGTAACACACGCAGCACTTTACAGTCAGTATATTAACGCACGCTGCACTTTACAGTCAGTATAGTAACACATGCGGCACTTTACAGTCAGTATAATAATGCATGCGGCACTTTACAGTCAGTATAGTAACACACGCTGCACTTTACAGTCAGTATAGTAACACATGCGGCACTTTACAGTCGTATAATAATGCATGCGCCACTTTACAGTCAGTATAGTAACACATGCTGCACTTTACAGTCAGTATAGTAACACATGCAGCACTTTACAGTCAGTATAGTAACACATGCGGCACTTTACAGTCAGTACAGTAACACATGCGGCACCTTACAGTCAGTATAGTAACACATGCAGCACCTTACAGTCAGTATAGTAACACATGCGGCACTTTACAGTCAGTATAGTAACACACGCGGCACTTTACAGTCAGTATAGTAACACATGCGTCACTTTACAGTCAGTATAGTAATGCACGCTGCACTTTACAGTCAGTATAGTAACGCACGCTGCACTTTACAGTCAGTATAGTAACACACACGGCACTTTACAGTCAGTATAGTAACGCACGCTGCACTTTACAGTCAGTATAGTAACACATGCGGCACTTTACAGTCAGTATAATAATGCATGCAGCACTTTACAGTCAGTATAGTAACACACGCTGCACTTTACAGTCAGTATAGTAACACATGTGGCACTTTACAGTCAGTATAGTAACACACGCGGCACTTTACAGTCAGTATAGTAACACATGCGGCACTTTACAGTCAGTATAGTAACACATGCGGCACTTTACAGTCAGTATAGTAACGCACGCTGCACTTTACAGTCAGTATAGTAACACACGCTGCACTTTACAGTCAGTATAGTAACACATGCTGCTCTTTACAGTCAGTATAGTAACACATGCTGCTCTTTACAGTCAGTATAGTAACACATGCGGCACCTTAGTCAGTATAGTAACGCATGCTGCACTTTACAGTCAGTATAGTAACACATGCGGCACTTTACAGTCAGTATAGTAACACATGCAACACTTTACAGTCAGTATAGTAACACATGCTGCTCTTTACAGTCAGTATAGTAACACATGCGGCACTTTACAGTCAGTATAGTAACACATGCGGCACTTTACAGTCAGTATAGTAACGCACGCTGCACTTTACAGTCAGTATAGTAACACATGCGGCACTTTACAGTCAGTATAGTAACACATGTGGCACTTTACAGTCAGTATAGTAACGCACGCTGCACTTTACAGTCAGTATAGTAACACATGCTGCACTTTACAGTCAGTATAGTAACGCATGCAGAACTTAACAGCCAGTATAGTAACACATGCGGCACTTTACAGTCAGTATAGTAACACATGCGGCACTTTACAGTCAGTATAGTAATGCATGCTGCACTTTACAGTCAGTATAGTAATGCACGCTGCACTTTACAGTCAGTATAGTAACACATGTGGCACTTTACAGTCAGTATAGTAACACATGCGGCACTTTACAGTCAGTATAGTAATGCACGCTGCACTTTACAGTCAGTATAGTAACACATGCGGCACTTTACAGTCAGTATAGTAACGCATGGTGCACTTTACAGTCAGTATAGTAACGCACGCTGCACTTTACAGTCAGTATAGTAACACATGCTGCACTTTACAGTCAGTATAGTAACACATGCGGCACCTTACAGTCAGTATAGTAACACATGCGGCACCTTACAGTCAGTATAGGAACACATGCGGCACTTTACAGTCAGTATAGTAACGCACGCTGCACTTTACAGTCGGTATAGTAACGCACTCTGCAATTTACAGTCAGTATAGTAACACACGCGGCACTTTACAGTCAGTATAGTAACACATGCGGCACTTTACAGTCAGTATAGGAACACATGCGGCACCTTACAGTCAGTATAGTAACGTACGCTCCACTTTACAGTCAGTATAGTAACGCACGCTGCACTTTACAGTCAGTATAGTAACACATGCGGCACTTTACATGACTTAAGGTATGTTTGATGCTTCCGCTATCTACGACCTTACACCCCAAACCCCAATAAGAGACCACACATGAATTTTGGTGTAAAGGCCACAGCAGCCATTTATTAAACACACCTTTTTTCTGAAAAAGAGCATAACCATAAACACATCATAACTCCATGATAACATCCTGCTCTATTTCCCAACTCCAGATAAAGGATCCTTGAAGGCACTTCAATCATTAAACTCCATCGTTTCCTTATTAGGTCTGGACCCCTTACCCTACAGCCGTTCTGCACCTGACCCGAGGGCACCAACCATGTCCAAGACCTCTCTCTCCCTTCCTGGGGACCCTGCCCATCAGGAATATATATGAGCTGGGTAACCACTCCCCAGCCCCTCCAATACTATCCCGGGTTAAACGCCCCGAGTTCTCTTGCAACAATCTCCATTGTTGCTTCTCCTTCTCATTCCGTGCCTCCAAAGACCCCTCCTCCTACCGCCATTGCTACTGTGACAAAACAAAACCCCAACCGACAAATTCCCATAAACAGGAGAAAATACTGGGAGGGCGGGCGGGACAAAATTTTCTCCTGTTGTCCAGCGGGAAAGAGGGCTGCCTCTTCCCCGCATGGACTTATATACTTTATTCTCCACCCACCACATATAGATACATTTTGCCCCATGCCCCCTTTCACATAACCCTCCCATCCCTACAAATATAGCCTAACACATAATACCTAATACATAATAGCCTAGAACTCCCAAACACCTAGTCATGCGCTTGCTTCATTACGGCTGCGCCTACATTACGCTGGGCTTACTTGACTTAAGGTATGTTTGATGCTTCCGCTATCTACGACCTTACACCCCAAACCCCAATAAGAGACCACACATGAATTTTGGTGTAAAGGCCACAGCAGCCATTTATTAAACACACCTTTTTTCTGAAAAAGAGCATAACCATAAACACATCATAACTCCATGATAACATCCTGCTCTATTTCCCAACTCCAGATAAAGGATCCTTGAAGGCACTTCAATCATTAAACTCCATCGTTTCCTTATTAGGTCTGGACCCCTTACCCTACAGCCGTTCTGCACCTGACCCGAGGGCACCAACCATGTCCAAGACCTCTCTCTCCCTTCCTGGGGACCCTGCCCATCAGGAATATATATGAGCTGGGTAACCACTCCCCAGCCCCTCCAATACTATCCCGGGTTAAACGCCCCGAGTTCTCTTGCAACAATCTCCATTGTTGCTTCTCCTTCTCATTCCGTGCCTCCAAAGACCCCTCCTCCTACCGCCACGACAATCATGTGTGACCCCTTACACATGATTGTCCCTCCACAACTGCAGGGCTTTCTCCATGCCCTCCTTAATGTCCAAGGTCCACATATCCAGACCCACCTCGTTTAGATGAACACCATCCGCCCTGAGGAAACCTACCTCTCTACCCTCCAACTCCTTATGCCTCACCACAACACCGCCATTGCGTGCCACAAACCTGCCAACTACCTTGTTGACCTTTGCTCGCGCTTTGTTTAAGCTATGTATGGAACGTGCCTGCCGCCACACCTTGCGAGCCACAATATCAGACCATACAATAACCACTCCTGGGAACGCCGACCACAACCGCAAAAGGTCAATCTTCACATCCCTCACTAAATCCCTGGACGACCGAATGCCCAAATCATTGCCGCCAAGGTGCACCACTAAGATATCCGGCGCCCTGTCCAATCCCGCATAAAATTGTACCTCTGGTAACAGCCTACACCACAGCATGCCCCGCAGGCCCAACCATCTGACCTGCACCTCTGCGTGATCCATGCCCAACTGCCGTCCGGCCGGACGAACATCAGCACGCACACCTCCCCAGTGTACGTAGGAGTGCCCCATGATCCAAATCAAGCAGGGACCTGCACCTAAAACAACACAAAACAACAACGTAACTACTCCATATCCACCTCCAGCACATCTTATCACCACCGCCTCAAAGCAAGTGAGGCCGCACATACAACCTGTATCTGTCTGACTCCCACCTACCAATCTTCTTAACCATCGCCGGGGATAAACCCCACCGAGCTGCTTCCGTAGCTGCGCCAATTCTAAAGGAATGAGAGCTGAAACCTGCTCCCCCTCTGCCGGACAACAGGATACATTTTTTGAACACCTGTGAAAACTGGAATTTTGACAGAGACAGCCCGTCTGCATGAACCAACAAGGATGCCGGGCCCTCAGGCCTCACCGCAACAAACTCCCGAAAACAGCGGACCGGGCACACCCGCGACCCTGGTAACTCATACAAACGCACCACAAAACCTCTCCCCTCCTGATCTGTCTTAGATCTACGGAGCAAACAAGAAAGGCAGGAGCCATCCAAATCCACATCAGCATACAATAAACCCCCTGCCACACTCTTACTGGCCGACACCAACTCCGATATCCGGAACGCCCCAAAGAAAGCCAAAGAAAAGGCCAGTGTAAATAGCCGCACTTCAAATGCTGAAACACAAACCTCCCTCAACAATTCACAAATCGCTACCAACAGCTCAAATGACACCGGCTTCCTGAGATCCCTAACTGCGGAACCCCTCCTGAAACCCTTCATTGCCTGCCGCACCAGAAAGGACTTAGTCACGTCCTCCTCACCTTTCTTCTTAAACCAAAAAGCCAAGGCCGACAAACTGCGAGCGACCATTGCTGCAGACGACCCCTCACTGTACGCATTTCCTATAAAATACAGCACACACGCCTGCCGATCTGCAATACCTGCCTGCGCATTTTCCAACAACGTCTCCCATACTTGCCACACCGCACTGTACCTCTGCCACGTGACCGCACTAACCGACCTTTCCACAAGCGACATCGCCATTGTCACACCACCTTCCACAGATGCTCTGGACAAGGCAGGCCATGAGACTCCGCCCCCGGCGCCAGCAGACGAAACCTGTCCCACTGTTGACGAGAAAGGGAATCAGCCACAGAATTCAGCACCCCAGGAATATGCACTGCCACAAAATGCGCATTCAACATCAGACCTCTCAAAACTAAATGTCGCAATAGTCGCACGACTGGCGGAGAATTAGCTGTCTGCGCATTAACAGCCTGAACGACACCTAGATTGTCACATACGAAACGCACTCTCCGGTCCCGCAGACAATCCCCCCACAACTCCGCAGCCACCACAATCGGGAACAATTCCAGCAGAGCCAAGTTACGGACAAAACCACATTCATGCCATGTATCAGGCCAAACTCCTGCACACCACTGCCCCTGGAAATAAGCCCCAAATCCACATGCACCTGATGCATCAGTATACAGCTCCAAGTCCACACTAGACACCGGCTGATACATGAGCACCGACCGCCCATTATAGGTCTGCAAAAACTCCCCCCACACCAACAAGTCAGCTTTCAACTCCGCCGACAACCTAATGAAATGATGAGGGGAATGCACCCCTGCGGTAGCATTCGCCAACCGCCTGCAAAACACCCGCCCCATGGGCATAATCCTACAAGCGAAATTCAAATGCCCCAACAAGGATTGCAAGTCCCGCAATTGTATCTTCTTCCTGCGCAGCGCACTCGCCACCAACTCTCTCATCTCCAGCAACTTATCATCAGGCAAGCGACACTCCATGTTATCTGAATCAATCATGATTCCCAAAAACTTAATGACCGTCGTGGGTCCCTCAGTTTTCTCAGGCGCCAAAGGTACCCCAAAATCCATTGCCACTCTCTCCATAGTGTGTAGCAATCCTGCACACACATAGGTACCCGGCGGACCGATAAACAGGAAATCATCCAGATAATGTAGGGCAGATTGCACCTGCGCCTCCCGACGGACCACCCACTCCAAAAACGTGCTAAACATCTCAAAATAAGCGCATGAAATGGAGCAGCCCATCGGGAGGCAACAATCCACAAAATATTCCTCCTGCCAATAACATCCCAGCAAACAAAAACTATCCGGATGCACCGGCAATAAACGAAAAGCGGCCTCAATGTCAGTTTTCGCTAACAGAGAGCCCTTCCCGTATTTCCGAACCCAAACAACCGCCGCATCAAAGTTAGTGTAACTGACCGCGCACAGGGCCGGATCAATGCCGTCATTCACCGACTCGCCTTCCGGATAAGACAAGTGATGAATAAGGCGGAATTTATTCACCTCCTTTTTTGGAACCAAACCTAACGGGGAAACACGCAAATTCTGAACAGGCGGGGAGGAAAACGGCCCCGCCATGCGGCCCAAAGCCACCTCCTTCAGCAGCTTATCCGTAACCAGATCAGGCCGCGCCAAAGCAGACGACAAATTACGGACTACCCCGTCACGTCCAACCGACGTACAAGGAATCCGAAAACCTTCTGAAAATCCTAACCACAACAAATCCGCCACTTTCTTATTTGGATAGCCCCTTAAAAACGGGAGCATCCTTTCCACCCTCACCGGCGTCGCCCCTCTTCTGCTCAGCATCTCCCTGCCTGCCCTTATGCTTCTTGAAGCATCTGGACAAACCATGGGCGCCTCCGCAACCGGAGCACTCGTGCTTGTACCTACAATCTGGGCCGAACTTGCAATGCCCCTCATTATACTGCCAGCAACACCCCTTTCCTGAGGATCCTGACCGACCCGCTGCTGACCCCTGACCGCCGGCCGCATCACGAAAGGGCTGCTGCCCCTGTTTTGGCGCAGACATCAGACGCATCCATAAACTGATATCCTTGTGATCCCATCGCAACGACGGGCGCACCGACTTCCGCTGACGAAACTGTTCGTCATACCGCAACCACGCATTACCACCGTATACACGATACGCCTCCCCTACCGAATCCATATAACAGAATAGCGCCGAACAGTTCTCCGGCGCCTTCTCACCCACCACACTAGCCAAGATAGCGAAGGCCTGCAGCCAATTCGCAAAAGTCCGTGGAATCAAACGATACCGCCGCCGCTCCTCCTCCTCCTTCTTACTTTCATCCGGTTTCCACCGGTCCAAATTAAACTTCTCTAACGGCAGCAAAGAAAAAATCTCAACATATTCATCTTTCCATATCTTTTCCCTAATCTCCACCTTCAAATGTGCCCCCAGCGGGCCCTCAAAACACACATAAACCTCACCTTTAGCGGCGTCAGCCAAACGCACATCCTCCACCACCTTCTTAGCTGTACTAGCCGCCTCGTCAACTGCTTTTCCCACAGCCACTACGGCACCCACAACCGGCGCCACTTCACTAACACCCGCAATCACTGCCGCAGCTGCACCAGAAATCGCCTCATTAGCAACCGCACTCCCTGCCGCACTAGCAGACGCCTCACTAGCAGCGCCCCATACCCTCGCTGGCGACTGCTCTACGCCTGGCACAATTCTCATAAAATACTCCTGCATCCCTCTAAACAACAATTGCATCTGTGACATTGACAATATCCCCCCCACATCCCCCCCACACATCCCCGGCACCACATCAGTGGTAGACTCACCCGTACGTCCCTGAGGTGACCTCCCAGCGGACGCGTCCATCACTCCAGATAATCCAGGCGTCGGTCGAGACGATCCTGGGGAGTGGTGCTCCTGCACCCCACGCTCCCCGTAGCTCCCCGCACTTCCAGTCGCTGCTGCTCTAGGCTCCGCGGAATGCGGCCCGTCCACGATCCTGCCACCCCCTGGTGGCGTGGCATATTCAGAACGACAGCCCTGCCGATCCAGTCCTTCTGCAGGGCTGTCAAAATAAAATCTTCTTGTAGTCGTCGCTGCCTGTATAGCAGACCGCTGCCCCCCCTCGTCCGGATGGGGCCCGGCGTCATTCCAAGAAGTTGCCCGGGTACCTCCGGTCGCTGTCGCCGCCGCACGCCTCCCTGCTCCTGCAGGAGGCGATCTCGCTCCCCATCTAGATGCCGCCCGCCTCTTCCTGCGGGTCGGCGCTGGTGTCCTGATGTCTGTCCGCTGAGCTCCTCCGGCACCTGGAGCATCGGCGCCGGAGAAAGCCGTCACTTCCGGACCTGCGCGCGCATCCGGCCCCGCACGCACATCCGGTCCTGTGCGCGCATCCGGTCTTGCGCGCGCATCCGGTCCCGCCTCCACTTCCGGCGTTGTTGTTGAAGACAGGAGGGAGGAAGATGGCCGCCGCGGCCCCCCCCCTCCTGTCACCTCCGGTCTCGCCCGCCTGATGGGATTCCTCCCAGACCTCCGTGGACCGACGCCAGGGTGCAGCTCCGGACCAGCAGGAGGAGGAGGGTCCCTGGAGGGGCTCCCTCGGCGCCGACCAGACCGAGGCGTCTCTGCAGATGAAGGCCTCTCCTGAGGCCTGGAACGCCTGCTGCTGCGTCCCTCACTCTCCTCTCCAGCCGCTGGAACCGGAGGAAGAGCCCCGGCAATCAGCGCATCCAGCCATCCCACGCCGTGCTGCATCGCTGCATCGCGGATCCTGGCCATCGTTGTCTCCATCGCCGCTTCCATCAGGTAAGTAGAAATATTAATCTGTATATTTGTCTTTTAAATATAATAACAGGACAAAATTTTCTCCTGTTGTCCAGCGGGAAAGAGGGCTGCCTCTTCCCCGCATGGACTTATATACTTTATTCTCCACCCACCACATATAGATACATTTTGCCCCATGCCCCCTTTCACATAACCCTCCCATCCCTACAAATATAGCCTAACACATAATACCTAATACATAATAGCCTAGAACTCCCAAACACCTAGTCATGCGCTTGCTTCATTACGGCTGCGCCTACATTACGCTGGGCTTACTGTCAGTATAGTAACCCATGCGGCACTTTACAGTCAGTATAGTAACACAGGCGGCACTTTACAGTCAGTATAGTAATGCACGCTGCACTTTACAGTCAGTATAGTAACGCACACTGCACTTTACAGTCAGTATAGTAACGCATGCGGCACTTTACAGTCAGTATAGTAATGCATGCGGCACTTTACAGTCAGTATAGTAACGCACGCTGCACTTTACAGTCAGTATAGTAACACATGCGGCACTTTACAGTCAGTATAGTAACGCATTCGGCACTTTACAGTCAGTATAGTAACACATGCTGCACTTTACAGTCAGTATAGTAACGCATGCAGAACTTAACAGTCAGTATAGTAACACATGCTGCACTTTACAGTCAGTATAGTAACGCATGCAGAACTTAACAGTCAGTATAGTAACACATGCGGCACTTTACAGTCAGTATAGTAACACATGCGGCACCTTACAGTCAGTATAGGAACACACGCGGCACTTTATAGTCAGTATAGTAACGCACGCGGCACTTTACAGTCAGTATAGTAACGCATGGTGCACTTTACAGTCAGTATAGTAACACATGCGGCACTTTACAGTCAGTATAGTAACGCATGGTGCACTTTACAGTCAGTATAGTAACACATGCGGCACTTTACAGTCAGTATAGTAACACATGCGGCACTTTACAGTCAGTATAGTAACGCACGCTGCACTTTACAGTCAGTATAGTAACACATGCGGCACTTTACAGTCAGTATAGTAACACATGTGGCACTTTACAGTCAGTATAGTAACGCACGCTGCACTTTACAGTCAGTATAGTAACGCACGCTGCACTTTACAGTCAGTATAGTAACGCACACTGCACTTTACAGTCAGTATAGTAACACATGCGGCACTTTACAGTCAGTATAGTAACACACACTGCACTTTACAGTCAGTATAGTAACACATGCGGCACCTTACAGTCAGTATAGTAACACATGCGGCACTTTACAGTCAGTATAGTAATGCATGCTGCACTTTACAGTCAGTATAGTAACGCACGCTGCACTTTACAGTCAGTATAGTAACACATGTGGCACTTTACAGTCAGTATAGTAACACATGCGGCACTTTACAGTCAGTATAGTAATGCACGCTGCACTTTACAGTCAGTATAGTAACACATGCGGCACTTTACAGTCAGTATAGTAACGCATGGTGCACTTTACAGTCAGTATAGTAACGCACGCTGCACTTTACAGTCAGTATAGTAACACATGCTGCACTTTACAGTCAGTATAGTAACACATGCGGCACCTTACAGTCAGTATAGTAACACATGCGGCACCTTACAGTCAGTATAGGAACACATGCGGCACTTTACAGTCAGTATAGTAACGCACGCTGCACTTTACAGTCGGTATAGTAACGCACTCTGCAATTTACAGTCAGTATAGTAACACACGCGGCACTTTACAGTCAGTATAGTAACACATGCGGCACTTTACAGTCAGTATAGGAACACATGCGGCACCTTACAGTCAGTATAGTAACGTACGCTGCACTTTACAGTCAGTATAGTAACACATGCGGCACTTTACAGTCAGTATAGTAACGCACGCTGCACTTTACAGTCAGTATAGTAACACATGCGGCACTTTACAGTCAGTATAGTAACCCATGCGGCACTTTACAGTCAGTATAGTAACACAGGCGGCACTTTACAGTCAGTATAGTAATGCACGCTGGACTTTACAGTCAGTATAGTAACGCACGTTGCACTTTACAGTCAGTATAGTAACACATGAGGCACTTTACAGTCAGTATAGTAAAGCACGCTGCACTTTACAGTCAGTATAGTAACGCACACTGCACTTTACAGTCAGTATAGTAACGCATGCGGCACTTTACAGTCAGTATAGTAATGCATGCGGCACTTTACAGTCAGTATAGTAACGCACGCTGCACTTTACAGTCAGTATAGTAACACATGCGGCACTTTACAGTCAGTATAGTAACGCATTCGGCACTTTACAGTCAGTATAGTAACACATGCTGCACTTTACAGTCAGTATAGTAACGCATGCAGAACTTAACAGTCAGTATAGTAACACATGCTGCACTTTACAGTCAGTATAGTAACGCATGCAGAACTTAACAGTCAGTATAGTAACACATGCGGCACTTTACAATCAGTATAGTAACACATGCGGCACTTTACAGTCAGTATAGTAATGCATGCTGCACTTTACAGTCAGTATAGTAACGCACGCTGCACTTTACAGTCAGTATAGTAACACATGTGGCACTTTACAGTCAGTATAGTAACACATGCGGCACTTTACAGTCAGTATAGTAATGCACGCTGCACTTTACAGTCAGTATAGTAACACATGCGGCACTTTACAGTCAGTATAGTAACGCATGGTGCACTTTACAGTCAGTATAGTAACGCACGCTGCACTTTACAGTCAGTATAGTAACACATGCTGCACTTTACAGTCAGTATAGTAACACATGCGGCACCTTACAGTCAGTATAGTAACACATGCGGCACCTTACAGTCAGTATAGGAACACATGCGGCACTTTACAGTCAGTATAGTAACGAACGCTGCACTTTACAGTCGGTATAGTAACGCACTCTGCAATTTACAGTCAGTATAGTAACACACGCGGCACTTTACAGTCAGTATAGTAACACATGCGGCACTTTACAGTCAGTATAGGAACACATGCGGCACCTTACAGTCAGTATAGTAACGTACGCTCCACTTTACAGTCAGTATAGTAACACACGCTGCACTTTACAGTCAGTATAGTAACACATGCGGAACTTTACAGTCAGTATAGTAACCCATGCGGCACTTTACAGTCAGTATAGTAACACAGGCGGCACTTTACAGTCAGTATAGTAATGCACGCTGGACTTTACAGTCAGTATAGTAACGCACGTTGCACTTTACAGTCAGTATAGTAACACATGAGGCACTTTACAGTCAGTATAGTAAAGCACACTGCACTTTACAGTCAGTATAGTAACGCACACTGCACTTTACAGTCAGTATAGTAACGCATGCGGCACTTTACAGTCAGTATAGTAATGCATGCGGCACTTTACAGTCAGTATAGTAACGCACGCTGCACTTTACAGTCAGTATAGTAACACATGCGGCACTTTACAGTCAGTATAGTAACGCATTCGGCACTTTACAGTCAGTATAGTAACACATGCTGCACTTTACAGTCAGTATAGTAACGCATGCAGAACTTAACAGTCAGTATAGTAACACATGCTGCACTTTACAGTCAGTATAGTAACGCATGCAGAACTTAACAGTCAGTATAGTAACACATGCGGCACTTTACAGTCAGTATAGTAACACATGCGGCACCTTACAGTCAGTATAGGAACACACGCGGCACTTTACAGTCAGTATAGTAACACATGCGGCACCTTACAGTCAGTATAGTAACACATGCGGCACTTTACAGTCAGTATAGTAACGCATGGTGCACTTTACAGTCAGTATAGTAACACATGCGGCACTTTACAGTCAGTATAGTAACACATGCGGCACTTTACAGTCAGTATAGTAACACATGCGGCACCTTACAGTCAGTATAGTAACACATGCGGCACTTTACAGTCAGTATAGTAACGCATGGTGCACTTTACAGTCAGTATAGTAACACATGCGGCACTTTACAGTCAGTATAGTAACACATGCGGCACTTTACAGTCAGTATAGTAACACATGCGGCACTTTACAGTCAGTATAGTAATGCATGCTGCACTTTACAGTCAGTATAGTAACACACGCTGCACTTTACAGTCAGTATAGTAACACACGCGGCACTTTACAGTCAGTATAGTAATGCACGCTGCACTTTACAGTCAGTATAATAATGCATGCGGCACTTTACAGTCAGTATAGTAACACATGCTGCACTTTACAGTCAGTATAGTAACACATGCGGCACTTTACAGTCAGTATAGTAACACACGCGGCACTTTACAGTCAGTATAGTAACACATGCGGCACTTTACAGTCAGTATAGTAATGCACGCTGCACTTTACAGTCAGTATAATAATGCATGCGGCACTTTACAGTCAGTATAGTAACACACGCTGCACTTTACAGTCAGTATAGTAACGCCTGCTGCACTTTACAGTCAGTATAGTAACACATGCGGCACTTTACAGTCAGTATAGTAACACATGCGGTAATTTACAGTCAGTATAGTAACACACGCGGCACTTTACAGTCAGTATAGTAACACACGCGGCACTTTACAGTCAGTATAGTAACGCACGCTGCACTTTACATTCAGTATAGTAACACACGCGGCACTTTACAGTCAGTATAGTAACACACGCGGCACTTTACAGTCAGTATAGTAACGCACGCTGCACTTCACAGTCAGTATAGTAACGCATGCTGCTCTTTACAGTCAGTATAGTAACACATGCTGCTCTTTACAGTCAGTATAGTAACGCATGCTGCTCTTTACAGTCAGTATAGTAACACACGCTGCACTTTACAGTCAGTATAGTAACACACGCAGCACTTTACAGTCAGTATAGTAACACACGCGGCACTTTACAGTCAGTATAGTAACACATGCGGCACTTTACAGTCAGTATAGTAACACATGCGGCACTTTACAGTCAGTATAGTAATGCATGCTGCACTTTACAGTCAGTATAGTAACGCCTGCTGCACTTTACAGTCAGTATAGTAACACATGCGGCACTTTACAGTCAGTATAGTAACACATGCGGCACTTTACAGTCAGTATAGTAACACACGCGGCACTTTACAGTCAGTATAGTAACACACGCGGCACTTTACAGTCAGTATAGTAATGCACGCGGCACTTTACAGTCAGTATAGTAACGCCTGCTGCACTTTACAGTCAGTATAGTAACACATGCGGCACTTTACAGTCAGTATAGTAACACATGCGGCACTTTACAGTCAGTATAGTAACACACGCGGCACTTTACAGTCAGTATAGTAACACACACGGCACTTTACAGTCAGTATAGTAACGCACGCTGCACTTTACAGTCAGTATAGTAACACACGCGGCACTTTACAGTCAGTATAGTAATGCACGCTGCACTTTACAGTCAGTATAGTAACGCATGCTGCTCTTTACAGTCAGTATAGTAACACACGCTGCACTTTACAGTCAGTATAGTAACACACGCAGCACTTTACAGTCAGTATAGTAATGCACGCTGCACTTTACAGTCAGTATAGTAACACATGCAGCACTTTACAGTCAGTATAGTAACACATGCGGCACTTTACAGTCAGTATAGTAACACATGCGTCACTTTACAGTCAGTATAGTAACACACGCGGCACTTTACAGTCAGTATAGTAACACATGCGTCACTTTACAGTCAGTATAGTAATGCACGCTGCACTTTACAGTCAGTATAGTAACACACACTGCACTTTACAGTCAGTATAGTAACACACGCGGCACTTTACAGTCAGTATAGTAACGCACGCTGCACTTTACAGTCAGTATAGTAACACATGCGGCACTTTACAGTCAGTATAATAATGCATGCGGCACTTTACAGTCAGTATAGTAACACACGCTGCACTTTACAGTCAGTATAGTAACACATGCAGCACTTTACAGTCAGTATAATAATGCATGCAGCACTTTACAGTCAGTATAGTAACACATGCTGCACTTTACAGTCAGTATAGTAACACATGCGGCACTTTACAGTCAGTATAGTAACACACGCGGCACTTTACAGTCAGTATAGTAACACATGCGGCACTTTACAGTCAGTATAGTAACGCACGCTGCACTTTACAGTCAGTATAGTAACACATGCGGCACTTTACAGTCAGTATAGTAACACACGCGGCACTTTACAGTCAGTATAGTAACACACGCGGCACTTTACAGTCAGTATAGTAATGCACGCTGCACTTTACAGTCAGTATAGTAACACACGCGGCACTTTACAGTCAGTATAGTAACACACGCGGCACTTTACAGTCAGTATAGTAACACATGCTGCTCTTTACAGTCAGTATAGTAACACATGCTGCTCTTTACAGTCAGTATAGTAACACACGCTGCACTTTACAGTCAGTATAGTAACACATGCTGCACTTTACAGTCAGTATAGTAACACACGCTGCACTTTACAGTCAGTATAGTAACACATGCAGCACTTTACAGTCAGTATAGTAACACATGCGGCACTTTACAGTCAGTATAGTAACACACGCTGCACTTTACAGTCAGTATAGTAACACATGCAGCACTTTACAGTCAGTATAGTAACACATGCGGCACTTTACAGTCAGTATAGTAACGCACGCTGCACTTTACAGTCAGTATAGTAACGCATGCAGCACTTTACAGTCAGTATAGTAACACACGCGGCACTTTACAGTCAGTATAGTAACGCACGCTGCACTTTACAGTCAGTATAGTAACGCATGCTGCACTTTACAGTCAGTATAGTAACGCATGCTGCACTTTACAGTCAGTATAGTAATGCACGCTGCACTTTACAGTCAGTATAGTAACACATGCAGCACTTTACAGTCAGTATAGTAACACACGCGGCACTTTACAGTCAGTATAGTACCGCACGCTGCACTTTACAGTCAGCATAGTAACGCACGCTGCACTTTACAGTCAGTATAGTAACACATGCGGCACTTTACAGTCAGTATAGTAACACATGCGGTACTTTACAGTCAGTATAGTAACACACGCTGCACTTTACAGTCAGTATAGTAACGCACACTGCACTTTACAGTCAGCATAGTAACGCATGCGGCATTTTACAGTCAGTATAGTAACACATGCGGCACTTTACAGTCAGTATAGTAACACATGCGGCACTTTACAGTCAGTATAGTAACACACGCTGCACTTTACAGTCAGTATAGTAACGCACACTGCACTTTACAGTCTGTATAGTAACACATGCTGCACTTTACAGTCAGTATAGTAACGCACACTGCACTTTACAGTCATTATACTAACACATGCTGCACTTTACATTCAGTATAGTAACACATGCTGCACTTTACAGTCAGTATAGTAATACATGCGGCACTTTACAGTCAGTATAGTAACACATGCGGCACCTTACAGTCAGTATAGGAACACACGCGGCACTTTACAGTCAGTATAGTAACACATGCAGCACCTTACAGTCAGTATAGTAACACATGCGGCACCTTACAGTCAGTATAGGAACGCATGCGGCACCTTACAGTCAGTATAGTAACGCATGCAGCACTTTACAGTCAGTATAGTAACACATGCTGCACTTTACAGTCAGTATAGTAACGCATGCGGCACTTTACAGTCAGTATAGTAACACATGCGGCACTTTACAGTCAGTATAGTAACACATGCGGCACTTTACAGTCAGTATAGTAACACACGCGGCACCTTACAGTCAGTATAGTAACGCACGCTGCACTTTACAGTCAGTATAGTAACGCACGCTGCACTTTACAGTCAGTATAGTAACACACGCGGCACTTTACAGTCAGTATAGTAATGCACGCTGCACTTTACAGTCAGTATAGTAACGCACGCTGCACTTTACAGTCAGTATAGTAACGCACACTGCACTTTACAGTCAGTATAGTAACACATGCGGCACCTTACAGTCAGTATAGTAACACATGCGGCACCTTACAGTCAGTATAGGAACGCATGCGGCACCTTACAGTCAGTATAGTAATGCATGCGGCACTTTACAGTCAGTATAGTAACACATGCTGCACTTTACAGTCAGTATAGTAACGCATGCAGCACTTTACAGTCAGTATAGTAACACATGCGGCACTTTACAGTCAGTATAGTAACACACGCGGCACCTTACAGTCAGTATAGTAACGCATGCTGCACTTTACAGTCAGTATAGTAACGCACGCTGCACTTTACAGTCAGTATAGTAACGCACGCTGCACTTCACAGTCAGTATAGTAACGCCTGCTGCACTTTACAGTCAGTATAGTAACACACGCGGCACCTTACAGTCAGTATAGTAACGCATGCTGCACTTTACAGTCAGTATAGTAACGCACGCTGCACTTTACAGTCAGTATAGTAACGCACGCTGCACTTCACAGTCAGTATAGTAACGCACGCTGCACTTCACAGTCAGTATAGTAACACATGCGGCACTTTACAGTCAGTATAGTAACACACGCGGCACCTTACAGTCAGTATAGTAACGCATGCTGCACTTTACAGTCAGTATAGTAACGCACGCTGCACTTTACAGTCAGTATAGTAACGCACGCTGCACTTCACAGTCAGTATAGTAACGCCTGCTGCACTTTACAGTCAGTATAGTAACGCACGCTGCACTTTACAGTCAGTATAGTAACACATGCTGCACTTTACAGTCAGTATAGTAACACATGCGGCACCTTACAGTCAGTATAGTAACACATGCGGCACCTTACAGTCAGTATAGTAACACATGCGGCACCTTACAGTCAGTATAGTAACGCACACTGCACTTTACAGTCAGTATAGTAACGCACGTTGAACTTTACAGTCAGTATAGTAACACATGCGGCATCTTACAGTCAGTATAGTAACACATGCGGCACTTTACAGTCAGTATAGTAACACATGCGGCACCTTACAGTCAGTATAGTAACACATGCTGCACTTTACAGTCAGTATAGTAACGCATGCGGCCCTTTACAGTCAGTATAGTAACACATGCTGCACTTTACAGTCAGTATAGTAACGCACGCGGCCCTTTACAGTCAGTATAGTAACACATGCAGCACTTTACAGTCAGTATAGTAACACACGCGGCACTTTACAGTCAGTATAGTAACACATGCAGCACTTTACAGTCAGTATAGTAACACATTCGGCACTTTACAGTCAGTATAGTAACGCATGCTGCACTTTACAGTCAGTATAGTAACACACGCTGCACTTTACAGTCAGTATAGTAACACATGCGGCACTTTACAGTCAGTATAATAATGCATGCGGCACTTTACAGTCAGTATAGTAACACATGCTGCACTTTACAGTCAGTATAGTAACACATGCGGCACTTTACAGTCAGTATAGTAACACACGCGGCACTTTACAGTCAGTATAGTAACACACGCGGCACTTTACAGTCAGTATAGTAATGCACGCTGCACTTTACAGTCAGTATAATAATGCATGCGGCACTTTACAGTCAGTATAGTAACACACGCTGCACTTTACAGTCAGTATAGTAACACATGCGGCACTTTACAGTCAGTATAGTAACACATGCGGTAATTTACAGTCAGTATAGTAACACACGCGGCACTTTACAGTCAGTATAGTAACACACGCGGCACTTTACAGTCAGTATAGTAACGCACGCTGCACTTTACAGTCAGTATAGTAACACACGCGGCACTTTACAGTCAGTATAGTAACACACGCGGCACTTTACAGTCAGTATAGTAACGCACGCTGCACTTTACAGTCAGTATAGTAACGCATGCTGCTCTTTACAGTCAGTATAGTAACACATGCTGCTCTTTACAGTCAGTATAGTAACGCATGCTGCTCTTTACAGTCAGTATAGTAACACACGCTGCACTTTACAGTCAGTATAGTAACACACGCAGCACTTTACAGTCAGTATAGTAATGCACGCTGCACTTTACAGTCAGTATAGTAACACATGCAGCACTTTACAGTCAGTATAGTAACACATGCGGCACCTTACAGTCAGTATAGTAACACATGCTGCACTTTACAGTCAGTATAGTAACGCATGCGGCCCTTTACAGTCAGTATAGTAACACATGCTGCACTTTACAGTCAGTATAGTAACGCACGCGGCCCTTTACAGTCAGTATAGTAACACATGCAGCACTTTACAGTCAGTATAGTAACACACGCGGCACTTTACAGTCAGTATAGTAACACATGCAGCACTTTACAGTCAGTATAGTAACACATTCGGCACTTTACAGTCAGTATAGTAACGCATGCTGCACTTTACAGTCAGTATAGTAACACACGCTGCACTTTACAGTCAGTATAGTAACACATGCGGCACTTTACTGTCAGTATAATAATGCATGCGGCACTTTACAGTCAGTATAGTAACACATGCTGCACTTTACAGTCAGTATAGTAACACATGCGGCACTTTACAGTCAGTATAGTAACACACGCGGCACTTTACAGTCAGTATAGTAACACACGCGGCACTTTACAGTCAGTATAGTAATGCACGCTGCACTTTACAGTCAGTATAATAATGCATGCGGCACTTTACAGTCAGTATAGTAACACACGCTGCACTTTACAGTCAGTATAGTAACACATGCGGCACTTTACAGTCAGTATAGTAACACATGCGGTAATTTACAGTCAGTATAGTAACACACGCGGCACTTTACAGTCAGTATAGTAACACACGCGGCACTTTACAGTCAGTATAGTAACGCACGCTGCACTTTACAGTCAGTATAGTAACACACGCGGCACTTTACAGTCAGTATAGTAACACACGCGGCACTTTACAGTCAGTATAGTAACGCACGCTGCACTTTACAGTCAGTATAGTAACGCATGCTGCTCTTTACAGTCAGTATAGTAACACATGCTGCTCTTTACAGTCAGTATAGTAACGCATGCTGCTCTTTACAGTCAGTATAGTAACACACGCTGCACTTTACAGTCAGTATAGTAACACATTCGGCACTTTACAGTCAGTATAGTAACGCATGCTGCACTTTACAGTCAGTATAGTAACACACACTGCACTTTACAGTCAGTATAGTAACACATGCGGCACTTTACAGTCAGTATAATAATGCATGCGGCACTTTACAGTCAGTATAATAACACATGCTGCACTTTACAGTCAGTATAGTAACACATGCGGCACTTTACAGTCAGTATAGTAACACACGCGGCACTTTACAGTCAGTATAGTAACACACGCGGCACTTTACAGTCAGTATAGTAATGCACGCTGCACTTTACAGTCAGTATAATAATGCATGCGGCACTTTACAGTCAGTATAGTAACACACGCTGCACTTTACAGTCAGTATAGTAACACATGCGGCACTTTACAGTCAGTATAGTAACACATGCGGTAATTTACAGTCAGTATAGTAACACACGCGGCACTTTACAGTCAGTATAGTAACACACGCGGCACTTTACAGTCAGTATAGTAACGCACGCTGCACTTTACAGTCAGTATAGTAACACACGCGGCACTTTACAGTCAGTATAGTAACACATGCGGCACTTTACAGTCAGTATAGTAACGCACGCTGCACTTTACAGTCAGTATAGTAACGCATGCTGCTCTTTACAGTCAGTATAGTAACACATGCTGCTCTTTACAGTCAGTATAGTAACGCATGCTGCTCTTTACAGTCAGTATAGTAACACACGCTGCACTTTACAGTCAGTATAGTAACACACGCAGCACTTTACAGTCAGTATAGTAATGCACGCTGCACTTTACAGTCAGTATAGTAACACATGCAGCACTTTACAGTCAGTATAGTAACACATGCGGCACCTTACAGTCAGTATAGTAACACATGCTGCACTTTACAGTCAGTATAGTAACGCATGCGGCCCTTTACAGTCAGTATAGTAACACATGCTGCACTTTACAGTCAGTATAGTAACGCACGCGGCCCTTTACAGTCAGTATAGTAACACATGCAGCACTTTACAGTCAGTATAGTAACACACGCGGCACTTTACAGTCAGTATAGTAACACATGCAGCACTTTACAGTCAGTATAGTAACACATTCGGCACTTTACAGTCAGTATAGTAACGCATGCTGCACTTTACAGTCAGTATAGTAACACACGCTGCACTTTACAGTCAGTATAGTAACACATGCGGCACTTTACAGTCAGTATAGTAACACACGCGGCACTTTACAGTCAGTATAGTAATGCACGCTGCACTTTACAGTCAGTATAATAATGCATGCGGCACTTTACAGTCAGTATAGTAACACACGCTGCACTTTACAGTCAGTATAGTAACACATGCGGCACTTTACAGTCAGTATAGTAACACATGCAGTAATTTACAGTCAGTATAGTAACACACGCGGCACTTTACAGTCAGTATAGTAACACACGCGGCACTTTACAGTCAGTATAGTAACGCACGCTGCACTTTACAGTCAGTATAGTAACACACGCGGCACTTTACAGTCAGTATAGTAACACACGCGGCACTTTACAGTCAGTATAGTAACGCACGCTGCACTTTACAGTCAGTATAGTAACGCATGCTGCTCTTTACAGTCAGTATAGTAACACATGCTGCTCTTTACAGTCAGTATAGTAACGCATGCTGCTCTTTACAGTCAGTATAGTAACACACGCTGCACTTTACAGTCAGTATAGTAACACACGCAGCACTTTACAGTCAGTATAGTAACACATGCGTCACTTTACAGTCAGTATAGTAACACACGCGGCACTTTACAGTCAGTATAGTAACACATGCGTCACTTTACAGTCAGTATAGTAATGCACGCTGCACTTTACAGTCAGTATAGTAACACACACTGCACTTTACAGTCAGTATAGTAACACACGCGGCACTTTACAGTCAGTATAGTAACGCACGCTGCACTTTACAGTCAGTATAGTAACACATGCGGCACTTTACAGTCAGTATAATAATGCATGCGGCACTTTACAGTCAGTATAGTAACACACGCTGCACTTTACAGTCAGTATAGTAACACATGCAGCACTTTACAGTCAGTATAATAATGCATGCAGCACTTTACAGTCAGTATAGTAACACATGCTGCACTTTACAGTCAGTATAGTAACACATGCGGCACTTTACAGTCAGTATAGTAACACACGCGGCACTTTACAGTCAGTATAGTAACACATGCGGCACTTTACAGTCAGTATAGTAACGCACGCTGCACTTTACAGTCAGTATAGTAACACATGCGGCACTTTACAGTCAGTATAGTAACACATGCGGCACTTTACAGTCAGTATAGTAATGCATGCTGCACTTTACAGTCAGTATAGTAACGCCTGCTGCACTTTACAGTCAGTATAGTAACACATGCAGCACTTTACAGTCAGTATAGTAACACACGCGGCACTTTACAGTCAGTATAGTAACACACGCGGCACTTTACAGTCAGTATAGTAATGCACGCTGCACTTTACAGTCAGTATAGTAACACACGCGGCACTTTACAGTCAGTATAGTAACACACGCGGCACTTTACAGTCAGTATAGTAACACATGCTGCTCTTTACAGTCAGTATAGTAACACATGCTGCTCTTTACAGTCAGTATAGTAACACACGCTGCACTTTACAGTCAGTATAGTAACACATGCAGCACTTTACAGTCAGTATAGTAACACATGCGGCACTTTACAGTCAGTATAGTAACGCACGCTGCACTTTACAGTCAGTATAGTAACGCATGCAGCACTTTACAGTCAGTATAGTAACACACGCGGCACTTTACAGTCAGTATAGTAACGCACGCTGCACTTTACAGTCAGTATAGTAACGCATGCTGCACTTTACAGTCAGTATAGTAACGCATGCTGCACTTTACAGTCAGTATAGTAATGCACGCTGCACTTTACAGTCAGTATAGTACCGCACGCTGCACTTTACAGTCAGCATAGTAACGCACGCTGCACTTTACAGTCAGTATAGTAACACATGCGGCACTTTACAGTCAGTATAGTAACACATGCGGCACTTTACAGTCAGTATAGTAACACACGCTGCACTTTACAGTCAGTATAGTAACGCACACTGCACTTTACAGTCAGCATAGTAACGCATGCGGCATTTTACAGTCAGTATAGTAACACATGCGGCACTTTACAGTCAGTATAGTAACACATGCGGCACTTTACAGTCAGTATAGTAACACACGCTGCACTTTACAGTCAGTATAGTAACGCACACTGCACTTTACAGTCAGTATAGTAACACATGCTGCACTTTACAGTCAGTATAGTAACGCACGCTGCACTTTACAGTCATTATACTAACACATGCTGCACTTTACATTCAGTATAGTAACACATGCTGCACTTTACAGTCAGTATAGTAATACATGCGGCACTTTACAGTCAGTATAGTAACACATGCGGCACCTTACAGTCAGTATAGGAACACACGCGGCACTTTACAGTCAGTATAGTAACACATGCAGCACCTTACAGTCAGTATAGTAACACATGCGGCACCTTACAGTCAGTATAGGAACGCATGCGGCACCTTACAGTCAGTATAGTAACGCATGCAGCACTTTACAGTCAGTATAGTAACACATGCTGCACTTTACAGTCAGTATAGTAACGCATGCGGCACTTTACAGTCAGTATAGTAACACATGCGGCACTTTACAGTCAGTATAGTAACACATGCGGCACTTTACAGTCAGTATAGTAACACACGCGGCACCTTACAGTCAGTATAGTAACGCACGCTGCACTTTACAGTCAGTATAGTAACGCACGCTGCACTTTACAGTCAGTATAGTAACGCACACTGCACTTTACAGTCAGTATAGTAACACATGCGGCACCTTACAGTCAGTATAGTAACACATGCGGCACCTTACAGTCAGTATAGGAACGCATGCGGCACCTTACAGTCAGTATAGTAATGCATGCGGCACTTTACAGTCAGTATAGTAACACATGCTGCACTTTACAGTCAGTATAGTAACGCATGCGGCACTTTACAGTCAGTATAGTAACACATGCGGCACTTTACAGTCAGTATAGTAACACACGCGGCACCTTACAGTCAGTATAGTAACGCACGCTGCACTTTACAGTCAGTATAGTAACGCACGCTGCACTTCACAGTCAGTATAGTAACGCACGCTGCACTTTACAGTCAGTATAGTAATGCACGCTGCACTTTACAGTCAGTATAGTAACACCTGCTGCACTTTACAGTCAGTATAGTAACGCACGCTGCACTTTACAGTCAGTATAGTAACACATGCTGCACTTTACAGTCAGTATAGTAACACATGCGGCACCTTACAGTCAGTATAGTAACACATGCGGCACCTTACAGTCAGTATAGTAACACATGCGGCACCTTACAGTCAGTATAGTAACGCACACTGCACTTTACAGTCAGTATAGTAACGCACGTTGAACTTTACAGTCAGTATAGTAACACATGCGGCATCTTACAGTCAGTATAGTAACACATGCGGCACTTTACAGTCAGTATAGTAACACATGTGGCACCTTACAGTCAGTATAGTAACACATGCTGCACTTTACAGTCAGTATAGTAACGCATGCGGCCCTTTACAGTCAGTATAGTAACACATGCTGCACTTTACAGTCAGTATAGTAACGCACGCGGCCCTTTACAGTCAGTATAGTAACACATGCAGCACTTTACAGTCAGTATAGTAACACACGCGGCACTTTACAGTCAGTATAGTAACACATGCAGCACTTTACAGTCAGTATAGTAACACATTCGGCACTTTACAGTCAGTATAGTAACGCATGCTGCACTTTACAGTCAGTATAGTAACACACGCTGCACTTTACAGTCAGTATAGTAACACATGCGGCACTTTACAGTCAGTATAATAATGCATGCGGCACTTTACAGTCAGTATAGTAACACATGCTGCACTTTACAGTCAGTATAGTAACACATGCGGCACTTTACAGTCAGTATAGTAACACACGCGGCACTTTACAGTCAGTATAGTAACACACGCGGCACTTTACAGTCAGTATAGTAATGCACGCTGCACTTTACAGTCAGTATAATAATGCATGCGGCACTTTACAGTCAGTATAGTAACACACGCTGCACTTTACAGTCAGTATAGTAACACATGCGGCACTTTACAGTCAGTATAGTAACACATGCGGTAATTTACAGTCAGTATAGTAACACACGCGGCACTTTACAGTCAGTATAGTAACACACGCGGCACTTTACAGTCAGTATTGTAACGCACGCTGCACTTTACAGTCAGTATAGTAACACACGCGGCACTTTACAGTCAGTATAGTAACACACGCGGCACTTTACAGTCAGTATAGTAACGCACGCTGCACTTTACAGTCAGTATAGTAACGCATGCTGCTCTTTACAGTCAGTATAGTAACACATGCTGCTCTTTACAGTCAGTATAGTAACGCATGCTGCTCTTTACAGTCAGTATAGTAACACACGCTGCACTTTACAGTCAGTATAGTAACACACGCAGCACTTTACAGTCAGTATAGTAATGCACGCTGCACTTTACAGTCAGTATAGTAACACATGCAGCACTTTACAGTCAGTATAGTAACACATGCGGCACCTTACAGTCAGTATAGTAACACATGCTGCACTTTACAGTCAGTATAGTAACGCATGCGGCCCTTTACAGTCAGTATAGTAACACATGCTGCACTTTACAGTCAGTATAGTAACGCACGCGGCCCTTTACAGTCAGTATAGTAACACATGCAGCACTTTACAGTCAGTATAGTAACACACGCGGCACTTTACAGTCAGTATAGTAACACATGCAGCACTTTACAGTCAGTATAGTAACACATTCGGCACTTTACAGTCAGTATAGTAACGCATGCTGCACTTTACAGTCAGTATAGTAACACACGCTGCACTTTACAGTCAGTATAGTAACACATGCGGCACTTTACTGTCAGTATAATAATGCATGCGGCACTTTACAGTCAGTATAGTAACACATGCTGCACTTTACAGTCAGTATAGTAACACATGCGGCACTTTACAGTCAGTATAGTAACACACGCGGCACTTTACAGTCAGTATAGTAACACACGCGGCACTTTACAGTCAGTATAGTAATGCACGCTGCACTTTACAGTCAGTATAATAATGCATGCGGCACTTTACAGTCAGTATAGTAACACACGCTGCACTTTACAGTCAGTATAGTAACACATGCGGCACTTTACAGTCAGTATAGTAACACATGCGGTAATTTACAGTCAGTATAGTAACACACGCGGCACTTTACAGTCAGTATAGTAACACACGCGGCACTTTACAGTCAGTATAGTAACGCACGCTGCACTTTACAGTCAGTATAGTAACACACGCGGCACTTTACAGTCAGTATAGTAACACACGCGGCACTTTACAGTCAGTATAGTAACGCACGCTGCACTTTACAGTCAGTATAGTAACGCATGCTGCTCTTTACAGTCAGTATAGTAACACATGCTGCTCTTTACAGTCAGTATAGTAACGCATGCTGCTCTTTACAGTCAGTATAGTAACACACGCTGCACTTTACAGTCAGTATAGTAACACATTCGGCACTTTACAGTCAGTATAGTAACGCATGCTGCACTTTACAGTCAGCATAGTAACACACACTGCACTTTACAGTCAGTATAGTAACACATGCGGCACTTTACAGTCAGTATAATAATGCATGCGGCACTTTACAGTCAGTATAGTAACACATGCTGCACTTTACAGTCAGTATAGTAACACATGCGGCACTTTACAGTCAGTATAGTAACACACGCGGCACTTTACAGTCAGTATAGTAACACACGCGGCACTTTACAGTCAGTATAGTAATGCACGCTGCACTTTACAGTCAGTATAATAATGCATGCGGCACTTTACAGTCAGTATAGTAACACACGCTGCACTTTACAGTCAGTATAGTAACACATGCGGCACTTTACAGTCAGTATAGTAACACATGCGGTAATTTACAGTCAGTATAGTAACACACGCGGCACTTTACAGTCAGTATAGTAACACACGCGGCACTTTACAGTCAGTATAGTAACGCACGCTGCACTTTACAGTCAGTATAGTAACACACGCGGCACTTTACAGTCAGTATAGTAACACACGCGGCACTTTACAGTCAGTATAGTAACGCACGCTGCACTTTACAGTCAGTATAGTAACGCATGCTGCTCTTTACAGTCAGTATAGTAACACATGCTGCTCTTTACAGTCAGTATAGTAACGCATGCTGCTCTTTACAGTCAGTATAGTAACACACGCTGCACTTTACAGTCAGTATAGTAACACACGCAGCACTTTACAGTAAGTATAGTAATGCACGCTGCACTTTACAGTCAGTATAGTAACACATGCAGCACTTTACAGTCAGTATAGTAACACATGTGGCACCTTACAGTCAGTATAGTAACACATGCTGCACTTTACAGTCAGTATAGTAACGCATGCGGCCCTTTACAGTCAGTATAGTAACACATGCTGCACTTTACAGTCAGTATAGTAACGCACGCGGCCCTTTACAGTCAGTATAGTAACACATGCAGCACTTTACAGTCAGTATAGTAACACACGCGGCACTTTACAGTCAGTATAGTAACACATGCAGCACTTTACAGTCAGTATAGTAACACATTCGGCACTTTACAGTCAGTATAGTAACGCATGCTGCACTTTACAGTCAGTATAGTAACACACGCTGCACTTTACAGTCAGTATAGTAACACATGCGGCACTTTACAGTCAGTATAGTAACACACGCGGCACTTTACAGTCAGTATAGTAATGCACGCTGCACTTTACAGTCAGTATAATAATGCATGCGGCACTTTACAGTCAGTATAGTAACACACGCTGCACTTTACAGTCAGTATAGTAACACATGCGGCACTTTACAGTCAGTATAGTAACACATGCGGTAATTTACAGTCAGTATAGTAACACACGTGGCACTTTACAGTCAGTATAGTAACACACGCGGCACTTTACAGTCAGTATAGTAACGCACGCTGCACTTTACAGTCAGCATAGTAACACACGCGGCACTTTACAGTCAGTATAGTAACACACGCGGCACTTTACAGTCAGTATAGTAACGCACGCTGCACTTTACAGTCAGTATAGTAACGCATGCTGCTCTTTACAGTCAGTATAGTAACACATGCTGCTCTTTACAGTCAGTATAGTAACGCATGCTGCTCTTTACAGTCAGTATAGTAACACACGCTGCACTTTACAGTCAGTATAGTAACACACGCAGCACTTTACAGTCAGTATAGTAATGCACGCTGCACTTTACAGTCAGTATAGTAACACATGCAGCACTTTACAGTCAGTATAGTAACACATGCGGCACTTTACAGTCAGTATAGTAACGCATGCTGCACTTTACAGTCAGTATAGTAACGCACGCTGCACTTTACAGTCAGTATAGTAACGCATGCTGCACTTTACAGTCAGTATAGTAACACATGCAGCACTTTACAGTCAGTATAGTAACCCACACTGCACTTTACAGTCAGTATAGTAACACATGCAGCACTTTACAGTCAGTATAGTAACACACGCGGCACTTTACAGTCAGTATAGTACTGCACGCTGCACTTTACAGTCAGTATAGTAACGCACGCTGCACTTTACAGTCAGTATAGTAACACATGCAGCACTTTACAGTCAGTATAGTAACACATGCGGCACTTTACAGTCAGTATAGTACCGCACGCTGCACTATACAGTCAGTATAGTAACGCACGCTGCACTTTACAGTCAGTATAGTAACACATGCTGCACTTTACAGTCAGTATAGTAACGCATGCTGCACTTTACAGTCAGTATAGTAACACATGCGGCACTTTACAGTCAGTATAGTAACACATGCGGCACTTTACAGTCAGTATAGTAACGCATGCTGCACTTTACAGTCAGTATAGTAACACATGCTGCACTTTACAGTCAGTATAGTAACACATGCGGCACTTTACATTCAGTATAGTAACACATGCTGCTCTTTACAGTCAGTATAGTAACACATGCAGCACTTTACAGTCAGTATAGTAACACACGCTGCTCTTTACAGTCAGTATAGTAACACATGCTGCTCTTTACAGTCAGTATAGTAATGCATGCGGCACTTTACAGTCAGTATAGTAACGCACACTGCACTTTACAGTCAGTATAGTAACACACGCGGCACTTTACAGTCAGTATAGTAACACACGCTGCACTTTACAGTCAGTATAGTAACACATGCGGCACTTTACAGTCAGTATAATAATGCATGCGGCACTTTACAATCAGTATAGTAACACACGCTGCACTTTACAGTCAGTATAGTAACACACGCGGCACTTTACAGTCAGTATAGTAACACACGCTGCACTTTACAGTCAGTATAGTAACACATGCGGCACTTTACAGTCAGTATAATAACGCATGCGGCACTTTACAATCAGTATAGTAACACACGCTGCACTTTACAGTCAGTATAGTAACACATGCGGCACTTTACAGTCAGTATAGTAACACACGCGGCACTTTACAGTCAGTATAGTAACACACGCGGCACTTTACAGTCAGTATAGTAACACATGCGGCACTTTACAGTCAGTATAGTAACACATGCGGCACTTTACAGTCAGTATAGTAATGCATGCTGCACTTTACAGTCAGTATAGTAACGCCTGCTGCACTTTACAGTCAGTATAGTAACACATGCGGCACTTTACAGTCAGTATAGTAACACATGCGGCACTTTACAGTCAGTATAGTAACACACGCGGCACTTTACAGTCAGTATAGTAACACACGCGGCACTTTACAGTCAGTATAGTAATGCACGCGGCACTTTACAGTCAGTATAGTAACGCCTGCTGCACTTTACAGTCAGTATAGTAACACATGCGGCACTTTACAGTCAGTATAGTAACACATGCGGCACTTTACAGTCAGTATAGTAACACACGCGGCACTTTACAGTCAGTATAGTAACACACGCGGCACTTTACAGTCAGTATAGTAACGCACGCTGCACTTTACAGTCAGTATAGTAACACACGCGGCACTTTACAGTCAGTATAGTAATGCACGCGGCACTTTACAGTCAGTATAGTAACGCATGCTGCACTTTACAGTCAGTATAGTAACGCACGCTGCACTTTACAGTCAGTATAGTAACGCACGCTGCACTTTACAGTCAGCATAGTAACACACGCGGCACTTTACAGTCAGTATAGTAACACACGCGGCACTTTACAGTCAGTATAGTAACGCACGCTGCACTTTACAGTCAGTATAGTAACGCATGCTGCTCTTTACAGTCAGTATAGTAACACATGCTGCTCTTTACAGTCAGTATAGTAACGCATGCTGCTCTTTACAGTCAGTATAGTAACACACGCTGCACTTTACAGTCAGTATAGTAACACATGCAGCACTTTACAGTCAGTATAGTAACACATGTGGCACCTTACAGTCAGTATAGTAACACATGCTGCACTTTACAGTCAGTATAGTAACGCATGCGGCCCTTTACAGTCAGTATAGTAACACATGCTGCACTTTACAGTCAGTATAGTAACGCACGCGGCCCTTTACAGTCAGTATAGTAACACATGCAGCACTTTACAGTCAGTATAGTAACACATTCGGCACTTTACAGTCAGTATAGTAACGCATGCTGCACTTTACAGTCAGTATAGTAACACACGCTGCACTTTACAGTCAGTATAGTAACACATGCGGCACTTTACAGTCAGTATAGTAACACACGCGGCACTTTACAGTCAGTATAGTAATGCACGCTGCACTTTACAGTCAGTATAATAATGCATGCGGCACTTTACAGTCAGTATAGTAACACACGCTGCACTTTACAGTCAGTATAGTAACACATGCGGCACTTTACAGTCAGTATAGTAACACATGCGGTAATTTACAGTCAGTATAGTAACACACGTGGCACTTTACAGTCAGTATAGTAACACACGCGGCACTTTACAGTCAGTATAGTAACGCACGCTGCACTTTACAGTCAGCATAGTAACACACGCGGCACTTTACAGTCAGTATAGTAACACACGCGGCACTTTACAGTCAGTATAGTAACGCACGCTGCACTTTACAGTCAGTATAGTAACGCATGCTGCTCTTTACAGTCAGTATAGTAACACATGCTGCTCTTTACAGTCAGTATAGTAACGCATGCTGCTCTTTACAGTCAGTATAGTAACACACGCTGCACTTTACAGTCAGTATAGTAACACACGCAGCACTTTACAGTCAGTATAGTAATGCACGCTGCACTTTACAGTCAGTATAGTAACACATGCAGCACTTTACAGTCAGTATAGTAACACATGCGGCACTTTACAGTCAGTATAGTAACGCATGCTGCACTTTACAGTCAGTATAGTAACGCACGCTGCACTTTACAGTCAGTATAGTAACGCATGCTGCACTTTACAGTCAGTATAGTAACACATGCAGCACTTTACAGTCAGTATAGTAACCCACACTGCACTTTACAGTCAGTATAGTAACACATGCAGCACTTTACAGTCAGTATAGTAACACACGCGGCACTTTACAGTCAGTATAGTACTGCACGCTGCACTTTACAGTCAGTATAGTAACGCACGCTGCACTTTACAGTCAGTATAGTAACACATGCAGCACTTTACAGTCAGTATAGTAACACATGCGGCACTTTACAGTCAGTATAGTACCGCACGCTGCACTTTACAGTCAGTATAGTAACGCACGCTGCACTTTACAGTCAGTATAGTAACACATGCTGCACTTTACAGTCAGTATAGTAACGCATGCTGCACTTTACAGTCAGTATAGTAACACATGCGGCACTTTACAGTCAGTATAGTAACACATGCGGCACTTTACAGTCAGTATAGTAACGCATGCTGCACTTTACAGTCAGTATAGTAACACATGCTGCACTTTACAGTCAGTATAGTAACACATGCGGCACTTTACATTCAGTATAGTAACACATGCTGTTCTTTACAGTCAGTATAGTAACACATGCAGCACTTTACAGTCAGTATAGTAACACACGCTGCTCTTTACAGTCAGTATAGTAACACATGCTGCTCTTTACAGTCAGTATAGTAATGCATGCGGCACTTTACAGTCAGTATAGTAACGCACACTGCACTTTACAGTCAGTATAGTAACACACGCGGCACTTTACAGTCAGTATAGTAACACACGCTGCACTTTACAGTCAGTATAGTAACACATGCGGCACTTTACAGTCAGTATAATAATGCATGCGGCACTTTACAATCAGTATAGTAACACACGCTGCACTTTACAGTCAGTATAGTAACACACGCGGCACTTTACAGTCAGTATAGTAACACACGCTGCACTTTACAGTCAGTATAGTAACACATGCGGCACTTTACAGTCAGTATAATAACGCATGCGGCACTTTACAATCAGTATAGTAACACACGCTGCACTTTACAGTCAGTATAGTAACACATGCGGCACTTTACAGTCAGTATAGTAACACACGCGGCACTTTACAGTCAGTATAGTAACACACGCGGCACTTTACAGTCAGTATAGTAACACATGCGGCACTTTACAGTCAGTATAGTAACACATGCGGCACTTTACAGTCAGTATAGTAATGCATGCTGCACTTTACAGTCAGTATAGTAACGCCTGCTGCACTTTACAGTCAGTATAGTAACACATGCGGCACTTTACAGTCAGTATAGTAACACATGCGGCACTTTACAGTCAGTATAGTAACACACGCGGCACTTTACAGTCAGTATAGTAACACACGCGGCACTTTACAGTCAGTATAGTAATGCACGCGGCACTTTACAGTCAGTATAGTAACGCCTGCTGCACTTTACAGTCAGTATAGTAACACATGCGGCACTTTACAGTCAGTATAGTAACACATGCGGCACTTTACAGTCAGTATAGTAACACACGCGGCACTTTACAGTCAGTATAGTAACACACGCGGCACTTTACAGTCAGTATAGTAACGCACGCTGCACTTTACAGTCAGTATAGTAACACACGCGGCACTTTACAGTCAGTATAGTAATGCACGCGGCACTTTACAGTCAGTATAGTAACGCATGCTGCACTTTACAGTCAGTATAGTAACGCACGCTGCACTTTACAGTCAGTATAGTAACACATGCTGCACTTTACAGTCAGTATAGTAACACATGCAGCACTTTACAGTCAGTATAGTAACCCACACTGCACTTTACAGTCAGTATAGTAACACATGCAGCACTTTACAGTCAGTATAGTAACACACGCGGCACTTTACAGTCAGTATAGTACTGCACGCTGCACTTTACAGTCAGTATAGTAACGCACGCTGCACTTTACAGTCAGTATAGTAACACATGCAGCACTTTACAGTCAGTATAGTAACACATGCGGCACTTTACAGTCAGTATAGTACCGCACGCTGCACTTTACAGTCAGTATAGTAACGCACGCTGCACTTTACAGTCAGTATAGTAACACATGCTGCACTTTACAGTCAGTATAGTAACACATGCGGCACTTTACAGTCAGTATAATAATGCATGCGGCACTTTACAGTCAGTATAGTAACACATGCTGCACTTTACAGTCAGTATAGTAACACATGCGGCACTTTACAGTCAGTATAGTAACACACGCGGCACTTTACAGTCAGTATAGTAACACACGCGGCACTTTACAGTCAGTATAGTAATGCACGCTGCACTTTACAGTCAGTATAATAATGCATGCGGCACTTTACAGTCAGTATAGTAACACACGCTGCACTTTACAGTCAGTATAGTAACACATGCGGCACTTTACAGTCAGTATAGTAACACATGCGGTAATTTACAGTCAGTATAGTAACACACGCGGCACTTTACAGTCAGTATAGTAACACACGCGGCACTTTACAGTCAGTATAGTAACGCACGCTGCACTTTACAGTCAGTATAGTAACACACGCGGCACTTTACAGTCAGTATAGTAACACACGCGGCACTTTACAGTCAGTATAGTAACGCACGCTGCACTTTACAGTCAGTATAGTAACGCATGCTGCTCTTTACAGTCAGTATAGTAACACATGCTGCTCTTTACAGTCAGTATAGTAACGCATGCTGCTCTTTACAGTCAGTATAGTAACACACGCTGCACTTTACAGTCAGTATAGTAACACACGCAGCACTTTACAGTCAGTATAGTAATGCACGCTGCACTTTACAGTCAGTATAGTAACACATGCAGCACTTTACAGTCAGTATAGTAACACATGTGGCACCTTACAGTCAGTATAGTAACACATGCTGCACTTTACAGTCAGTATAGTAACGCATGCGGCCCTTTACAGTCAGTATAGTAACACATGCTGCACTTTACAGTCAGTATAGTAACGCACGCGGCCCTTTACAGTCAGTATAGTAACACATGCAGCACTTTACAGTCAGTATAGTAACACACGCGGCACTTTACAGTCAGTATAGTAACACATGCAGCACTTTACAGTCAGTATAGTAACACATTCGGCACTTTACAGTCAGTATAGTAACGCATGCTGCACTTTACAGTCAGTATAGTAACACACGCTGCACTTTACAGTCAGTATAGTAACACATGCGGCACTTTACAGTCAGTATAGTAACACGCGGCACTTTACAGTCAGTATAGTAATGCACGCTGCACTTTACAGTCAGTATAATAATGCATGCGGCACTTTACAGTCAGTATAGTAACACACGCTGCACTTTACAGTCAGTATAGTAACACATGCGGCACTTTACAGTCAGTATAGTAACACATGCGGTAATTTACAGTCAGTATAGTAACACACGTGGCACTTTACAGTCAGTATAGTAACACACGCGGCACTTTACAGTCAGTATAGTAACGCACGCTGCACTTTACAGTCAGCATAGTAACACACGCGGCACGTTACAGTCAGTATAGTAACACACGCGGCACTTTACAGTCAGTATAGTAACGCACGCTGCACTTTACAGTCAGTATAGTAACGCATGCTGCTCTTTACAGTCAGTATAGTAACACATGCTGCTCTTTACAGTCAGTATAGTAACGCATGCTGCTCTTTACAGTCAGTATAGTAACACACGCTGCACTTTACAGTCAGTATAGTAACACACGCAGCACTTTACAGTCAGTATAGTAATGCACGCTGCACTTTACAGTCAGTATAGTAACACATGCAGCACTTTACAGTCAGTATAGTAACACATGCGGCACTTTACAGTCAGTATAGTAACGCATGCTGCACTTTACAGTCAGTATAGTAACGCACGCTGCACTTTACAGTCAGTATAGTAACGCATGCTGCACTTTACAGTCAGTATAGTAACACATGCAGCACTTTACAGTCAGTATAGTAACCCACACTGCACTTTACAGTCAGTATAGTAACACATGCAGCACTTTACAGTCAGTATAGTAACACACGCGGCACTTTACAGTCAGTATAGTACTGCACGCTGCACTTTACAGTCAGTATAGTAACGCACGCTGCACTTTACAGTCAGTATAGTAACACATGCAGCACTTTACAGTCAGTATAGTAACACATGCGGCACTTTACAGTCAGTATAGTAACGCACGCTGCACTTTACAGTCAGTATAGTAACGCACGCTGCACTTTACAGTCAGTATAGTAACACATGCTGCACTTTACAGTCAGTATAGTAACGCATGCTGCACTTTACAGTCAGTATAGTAACACATGCGGCACTTTACAGTCAGTATAGTAACACATGCGGCACTTTACAGTCAGTATAGTAACGCATGCTGCACTTTACAGTCAGTATAGTAACACATGCTGCACTTTACAGTCAGTATAGTAACACATGCGGCACTTTACATTCAGTATAGTAACACATGCTGCTCTTTACAGTCAGTATAGTAACACATGCAGCACTTTACAGTCAGTATAGTAACACACGCTGCTCTTTACAGTCAGTATAGTAACACATGCTGCTCTTTACAGTCAGTATAGTAATGCATGCGGCACTTTACAGTCAGTATAGTAACGCACACTGCACTTTACAGTCAGTATAGTAACACACGCGGCACTTTACAGTCAGTATAGTAACACACGCTGCACTTTACAGTCAGTATAGTAACACATGCGGCACTTTACAGTCAGTATAATAATGCATGCGGCACTTTACAATCAGTATAGTAACACACGCTGCACTTTACAGTCAGTATAGTAACACACGCGGCACTTTACAGTCAGTATAGTAACACACGCTGCACTTTACAGTCAGTATAGTAACACATGCGGCACTTTACAGTCAGTATAATAACGCATGCGGCACTTTACAATCAGTATAGTAACACACGCTGCACTTTACAGTCAGTATAGTAACACATGCGGCACTTTACAGTCAGTATAGTAACACACGCGGCACTTTACAGTCAGTATAGTAACACACGCGGCACTTTACAGTCAGTATAGTAACACATGCGGCACTTTACAGTCAGTATAGTAACACATGCGGCACTTTACAGTCAGTATAGTAATGCATGCTGCACTTTACAGTCAGTATAGTAACGCCTGCTGCACTTTACAGTCAGTATAGTAACACATGCGGCACTTTACAGTCAGTATAGTAACACATGCGGCACTTTACAGTCAGTATAGTAACACACGCGGCACTTTACAGTCAGTATAGTAACACACGCGGCACTTTACAGTCAGTATAGTAATGCACGCGGCACTTTACAGTCAGTATAGTAACGCCTGCTGCACTTTACAGTCAGTATAGTAACACATGCGGCACTTTACAGTCAGTATAGTAACACATGCGGCACTTTACAGTCAGTATAGTAACACACGCGGCACTTTACAGTCAGTATAGTAACACACGCGGCACTTTACAGTCAGTATAGTAACGCACGCTGCACTTTACAGTCAGTATAGTAACACACGCGGCACTTTACAGTCAGTATAGTAATGCACGCGGCACTTTACAGTCAGTATAGTAACGCATGCTGCACTTTACAGTCAGTATAGTAACGCACGCTGCACTTTACAGTCAGTATAGTAACACATGCTGCACTTTACAGTCAGTATAGTAACACATGCAGCACTTTACAGTCAGTATAGTAACCCACACTGCACTTTACAGTCAGTATAGTAACACATGCAGCACTTTACAGTCAGTATAGTAACACACGCGGCACTTTACAGTCAGTATAGTACTGCACGCTGCACTTTACAGTCAGTATAGTAACGCACGCTGCACTTTACAGTCAGTATAGTAACACATGCAGCACTTTACAGTCAGTATAGTAACACATGCGGCACTTTACAGTCAGTATAGTACCGCACGCTGCACTTTACAGTCAGTATAGTAACGCACGCTGCACTTTACAGTCAGTATAGTAACACATGCTGCACTTTACAGTCAGTATAGTAACGCATGCTGCACTTTACAGTCAGTATAGTAACACATGCGGCACTTTACAGTCAGTATAGTAACACATGCGGCACTTTACAGTCAGTATAGTAACGCATGCTGCACTTTACAGTCAGTATAGTAACACATGCTGCACTTTACAGTCAGTATAGTAACACATGCGGCACTTTACATTCAGTATAGTAACACATGCTGCTCTTTACAGTCAGTATAGTAACACATGCAGCACTTTAGAGTCAGTATAGTAACACACGCTGCTCTTTACAGTCAGTATAGTAACACATGCTGCTCTTTACAGTCAGTATAGTAATGCATGCGGCACTTTACAGTCAGTATAGTAACGCACACTGCACTTTACAGTCAGTATAGTAACACACGCGGCACTTTACAGTCAGTATAGTAACACACGCTGCACTTTACAGTCAGTATAGTAACACATGCGGCACTTTACAGTCAGTATAATAATGCATGCGGCACTTTACAATCAGTATAGTAACACACGCTGCACTTTACAGTCAGTATAGTAACACACGCGGCACTTTACAGTCAGTATAGTAACACACGCTGCACTTTACAGTCAGTATAGTAACACATGCGGCACTTTACAGTCAGTATAATAATGCATGCGGCACTTTACAATCAGTATAGTAACACACGCTGCACTTTACAGTCAGTATAGTAACACATGCGGCACTTTACAGTCAGTATAGTAACACACGCGGCACTTTACAGTCAGTATAGTAACACACGCGGCACTTTACAGTCAGTATAGTAACACATGCGGCACTTTACAGTCAGTATAGTAACACATGCGGCACTTTACAGTCAGTATAGTAATGCATGCTGCACTTTACAGTCAGTATAGTAACGCCTGCTGCACTTTACAGTCAGTATAGTAACACATGCGGCACTTTACAGTCAGTATAGTAACACACGCGGCACTTTACAGTCAGTATAGTAACACACGCGGCACTTTACAGTCAGTATAGTAATGCACGCGGCACTTTACAGTCAGTATAGTAACGCCTGCTGCACTTTACAGTCAGTATAGTAACACATGCGGCACTTTACAGTCAGTATAGTAACACATGCGGCACTTTACAGTCAGTATAGTAACACACGCGGCACTTTACAGTCAGTATAGTAACACACGCGGCACTTTACAGTCAGTATAGTAACGCACGCTGCACTTTACAGTCAGTATAGTAACACACGCGGCACTTTACAGTCAGTATAGTAATGCACGCTGCACTTTACAGTCAGTATAGTAATGCATGCTGCTCTTTACAGTCAGTATAGTAACACACGCTGCACTTTACAGTCAGTATAGTAACACACGCAGCACTTTACAGTCAGTATAGTAATGCACGCTGCACTTTACAGTCAGTATAGTAACACATGCAGCACTTTACAGTCAGTATAGTAACACATGCGGCACTTTACAGTCAGTATAGTAACGCACGCTGCACTTTACAGTCAGTATAGTAACACATGCAGCACTTTACAGTCAGTATAGTAACACATGCGGCACTTTACAGTCAGTATAGTAACACATGCGGCACTTTACAGTCAGTATAGTAACGCTCGCTGCACTTTACAGTCAGTATAGTAATGCACGCTGCACTTTACAGTCAGTATAGTAACACACGCGGCACTTTACAGTCAGTATAGTAACACATGCGTCACTTTACAGTCAGTATAGTAAAGCACGCTGCACTTTACAGTCAGTATAGTAACACACACTGCACTTTACAGTCAGTATAGTAACACACGCGACACTTTACAGTCAGTATAGTAACGCACGCTGCACTTTACAGTCAGTATAGTAACACATGCGGCACTTTACAGTCAGTATAATAATGCATGCGGCACTTTACAGTCAGTATAGTAACACATGCTGCACTTTACAGTCAGTATAGTAACACATGCGGCACTTTACAGTCAGTATAGTAACACATGCGGCACTTTACAGTCAGTATAGTAACACATGCGGCACTTTACAGTCAGTATAGTAACACACGCAGCACTTTACAGTCAGTATAGTAACACACGCGGCACTTTACAGTCAGTATAGTAACGCACGCTGCACTTTACAGTCAGTATAGTAACACATGCGGCACTTTACAGTCAGTATAGTAACACATGCGGCACTTTACAGTCAGTATAGTAATGCATGCTGCACTTTACAGTCAGTATAGTAACGCCTGCTGCACTTTACAGTCAGTATAGTAACACATGCGGCACTTTACAGTCAGTATAGTAACACATGCGGCACTTTACAGTCAGTATAGTAACACACGCGGCACTTTACAGTCAGTATAGTAACACACGCGGCACTTTACAGTCAGTATAGTAATGCACGCTGCACTTTACAGTCAGTATAGTAACACACGCGGCACTTTACAGTCAGTATAGTAACACATGCTGCTCTTTACAGTCAGTATAGTAACACACGCTGCACTTTACAGTCAGTATAGTAACGCACGCTGCACTTTACAGTCAGTATAGTAACACATGCGGCACTTTACAGTCAGTATAGTAACACACGCAGCACTTTACAGTCAGTATAGTAACACACGCTGCACTTTACAGTCAGTATAGTAACGCACGCTGCACTTTACAGTCAGTATAGTAACACATGCGGCACTTTACAGTCAGTATAGTAACACACGCAGCACTTTACAGTCAGTATAGTAACACATGCGGCACTTTACAGTCAGTATAGTAACGCATGCAGCACTTTACAGTCAGTATAGTAACACACGCTGCACTTTACAGTCAGTATAGTAACGCACGCTGCACTTTACAGTCAGTATAGTAACACATGCGGCACTTTACAGTCAGTATAGTAACACACGCAGCACTTTACAGTCAGTATAGTAACACACGCGGCACTTTACAGTCAGTATAGTAACGCACGCTGCACTTTACAGTCAGTATAGTAACACATGCGGCACTTTACAGTCAGTATAGTAACACATGCGGCACTTTACAGTCAGTATAGTAATGCACGCTGCACTTTACAGTCAGTATAGTAACACATGCAGCACTTTACAGTCAGTATAGTAACACATGCGGCACTTTACAGTCAGTATAGTAACGCACGCTGCACTTTACAGTCAGTATAGTAACGCACGCTGCACTTTACAGTCAGTATAGTAACGCATGCTGCACTTTACAGTCAGTATAGTAACCCACGCTGCACTTTACAGTCAGTATAGTAACACATGCAGCACTTTACAGTCAGTATAGTAACACACGCGGCACTTTACAGTCAGTATAGTACCGCACGCTGCACTTTACAGTCAGCATAGTAACGCACGCTGCACTTTACAGTCAGTATAGTAACACATGCGGCACTTTACAGTCAGTATAGTAACACATGCGGCACTTTACAGTCAGTATAGTACCGCACGCTGCACTTTACAGTCAGTATAGTAACGCACGCTGCACTTTACAGTCAGTATAGTAACACATGCTGCACTTTACAGTCAGTATAGTAATGCACGCTGCACTTTACAGTCAGTATAGTAACACATGCAGCACTTTACAGTCAGTATAGTAACACATGCGGCACTTTACAGTCAGTATAGTAACGCATGCTGCACTAAACAGTCAGTATAGTAACACATGCTGCACTTTACAGTCAGTATAGTAACACATGCTGCACTTTACAGTCAGTATAGTAACACATGCTGCTCTTTACAGTCAGTATAGTAACACACGCTGCTCTTTACAGTCAGTATAGTAACACATGCAGCACTTTACAGTCAGTATAGTAACACACGCTGCTCTTTACAGTCAGTATAGTAACACATGCTGCTCTTTACAGTCAGTATAGTAACGCACGCTGCACTTTACAGTCAGTATAGTAACACATGCGGCACTTTACAGTCAGTATAGTAACACATGCGGCACTTTACAGTCAGTATAATAATGCATGCGGCACTTTACAGTCAGTATAGTAACGCACACTGCACTTTACAGTCAGTATAGTAACACACGCGGCACTTTACAGTCAGTATAGTAACGCACGCTGCACTTTACAGTCAGTATAGTAACACATGCGGCACTTTACAGTCAGTATAATAATGCATGCGGCACTTTACAGTCAGTATAGTAACACACGCTGCACTTTACAGTCAGTATAGTAACACATGCGGCACTTTACAGTCAGTATAATAATGCATGCGGCACTTTACAATCAGTATAGTAACACACGCTGCACTTTACAGTCAGTATAGTAACACATGCGGCACTTTACAGTCAGTATAGTAACACACGCGACACTTTACAGTCAGTATAGTAATGCATGCTGCACTTTACAGTCAGTATAGTAACGCCTGCTGCACTTTACAGTCAGTATAGTAACACATGCGGCACTTTACAGTCAGTATAGTAACACATGCGGCACTTTACAGTCAGTATAGTAACAAACGCTGCACTTTACAGTCAGTATAGTAACACACGCGGCACTTTACAGTCAGTATAGTAATGTACGCTGCACTTTACAGTCAGTATAGTAACGCCTGCTGCACTTTACAGTCAGTATAGTAACGCCTGCTGCACTTTACAGTCAGTATAGTAACACATGCGGCACTTTACAGTCAGTATAGTAACACACGCGGAACTTTACAGTCAGTATAGTAACACACGCGGCACTTTACAGTCAGTATAGTAACGCATGCTGCACTTTACAGTCAGTATAGTAACACACGCGGCACTTTACAGTCAGTATAGTAACACACGCGGCACTTTACAGTCAGTATAGTAACGCACACTGCACTTTACAGTCAGTATAGTAACGCATGCTGCTCTTTACAGTCAGTATAGTAACACACGCAGCACTTTACAGTCAGTATAGTAACACACGCGGCACTTTACAGTCAGTATAGTAACGCATGCGTCACTTTACAGTCAGTATAGTAATGCACGCTGCACTTTACAGTCAGTATAGTAACGCACACTGCACTTTACAGTCAGTATAGTAACACACGCGGCACTTTACAGTCAGTATAGTAACACATGCTGCACTTTACAGTCAGTATAGTAACACATGCGGCACTTTACAGTCAGTATAGTAACACATGCTGCACTTTACAGTCAGTATAGTAACACATGCAGCACTTTACAGTCAGTATAGTAACACATGCGGCACTTTACAGTCAGTATAGTAACACATGCAGCACTTTACAGTCAGTATAGTAACACATGCGGCACTTTACAGTCAGTATAGTAACACATGCGGCACTTTACAGTCAGTATAGTAACACATGCGGCACTTTACAGTCAGTATAGTAACACATGCGGCACTTTACAGTCAGTATAGTAACACATGCTGCACTTTACAGTCAGTATAGTAACACATGCGGCACTTTACAGTCAGTATAGTAACACATGCGGCACTTTACAGTCAGTATAGTAACACATGCAGCACTTTACAGTCAGTATAGTAACACATGCTGCACTTTACAGTCAGTATAGTAACACATGCGGCACTTTACAGTCAGTATAGTAACACATGCGGCACTTTACAGTCAGTATAGTAACACACGCTGCACTTTACAGTCAGTATAGAAACACATGCGGCACTTTACAGTCAGTATAGTAACGCATGCAGCACCTTACAGTCAGTATAGGAACACATGCAGCACTTTACAGTCAGTATAGTAACACACGCGGCACTTTACAGTCAGTATAGTAACACATGCGGCACTTTACAGTCAGTATAGGAACACATGCGGCACCTTACAGTCAGTATAGTAACGTACGCTCCACTTTACAGTCAGTATAGTAACGCACGCTGCACTTTACAGTCAGTATAGTAACACATGCGGCACTTTACAGTCAGTATAGTAACCCATGCGGCACTTTACAGTCAGTATAGTAACACAGGCGGCACTTTACAGTCAGTATAGTAATGCACGCTGGACTTTTCAGTCAGTATAGTAACGCACGCTGCACTTTACAGTCAGTATAGTAACACATGAGGCACTTTACAGTCAGTATAGTAAAGCATGCTGCACTTTACAGTCAGTATAGTAACGCACACTGCACTTTACAGTCAGTATAGTAACGCATGCGGCACTTTACAGTCAGTATAGTAATGCACGCTGCACTTTACAGTCAGTATAGTAACACATGCGGCACTTTACAGTCAGTATAGTAACGCATTCGGCACTTTACAGTCAGTATAGTAACACATGCGGCACTTTACAGTCAGTATAGTAACGCATGCGGCACTTTACAGTCAGTATAGTAACACATGCGGCACTTTACAGTCAGTATAGTAACGCACGCTGCACTTTACAGTCAGTATAGTAACACATGAGGCACTTTACAGTCAGTATAGTAATGCACGCTGCACTTTACAGTCAGTATAGTAACACATGAGGCACTTTACAGTCAGTATAGTAATGCACGCTGCACTTTACAATCAGTATAGTAACACATGAGGCACTTTACAGTCAGTATAGTAATGCACGCTGCACTTTACAGTCAGTATAGTAACACATGAGGCACTTTACAGTCAGTATAGTAAAGCACGCTGCACTTTACAGTCAGTATAGTAACGCACGCTGCACTTTACAGTCAGTATAGTAACACATGCGGCACTTTACAGTCAGTATAGTAATGCATGCGGCACTTTACAGTCAGTATAGTAACACATGCGGCACTTTACAGTCAGTATAGTAACGCATGCGGCACTTTACAGTCAGTATAGTAACACATGCTGCACTTTACAGTCAGTATAGTAACGCATGCGGCACTTTACAGTCAGTATAGTAACACACGCGGCACCTTACAGTCAGTATAGGAACACACGCGGCACTTTACAGTCAGTATAGTAACACATGCACCACCTTACAGTCCGTATAGTAACACATGCGGCACCTTACAGTCAGTATAGGAACGCATGTGGCACCTTACAGTCAGTATAGTAACACATGCTGCACTTTACAGTCAGTATAGTAACGCATGCGGCACTTTACAGTCAGTATAGTAACACATGCGGCACTTTACAGTCAGTATAGTAACACACGCGGCACCTTACAGTCAGTATAGTAACGCACGCTGCACTTTACAGTCAGTATAGTAACGCACGCTGCACTTTACAGTCAGTATAGTAACACACGCGGCACTTTACAGTCAGTATAGTAACACATGCGGCACTTTACAGTCAGTATAGTAACGCACGCTGCACTTTACAGTCAGTATAGTAACGCACGCTGCACTTTACAGTCAGTATAGTAACGCACGCTGCACTTTACAGTCAGTATAGTAACGCACGCTGCACTTTACAGTCAGTATAGTAACACATGCGGCACCTTACAGTCAGTATAGTAACACATGCGGCACCTTACAGTCAGTATAGGAACGCATGCGGCACCTTACAGTCAGTATAGGAACACATGCTGCATTTTACAGTCAGAATAGTAACGCATGCAGCACTTTACAGTCAGTATAGTAACACACGCGGCACCTTACAGTCAGTATAGTAACGCACGCTGCACTTTACAGTCAATATAGTAACGCACGCTGCACTTTACAGTCAGTATAGTAAGGCACGCTGCACTTTACAGTCAGTATAGTAACACACGCTGCACTTTACAGTCAGTATAGTAACGCACACTGCACTTTACAGTCAGTATAGTAACACATGCTGCACTTTACAGTCAGTATAGTAACACATGCGGCACCTTACAGTCAGTATAGTAACACATGCGGCACTTTACAGTCAGTATAGTAACGCACGCTGCACTTTACAGTCAGTATAGTAATGCACGCTGCACTTTACAGTCAGTATAGTAACGCACGCTGCACTTTACAGTCAGTATAGTAACGCAAGCTGCACTTTACAGTCAGTATAGTAACACATGCGGCACTTTACAGTCAGTATAGTAACACATGCGGCACTTTACAGTCAGTATAGTAACACATGCGGCACTTTACAGTCAGTATAGTAACGCCTGCTGCTCTTTACAGTCAGTATAGTAACGCACGCTGCACTTTACAGTCAGTATAGGAACACACGCGGCACTTTACAGTCAGTATAGTAACGCACGCGGCACTTTACAGTCAGTATAGTAACGCACGCTGCACTTTACAGTCAGTATAGTAACGCACGCTGCACTTTACAGTCAGTATAGTAACGCACGCTGCACTTTACAGTCAGTATAGTAACGCACGCTGCACTTTACAGTCAGTATAGTAACGCAAGCTGCACTTTACAGTCAGTATAGTAACACATGCGGCACCTTACAGTCAGTATAGTAACACATGCGGCACCTTACAGTCAGTATAGGAACACATGCGGCACCTTACAGTCAGTATAGTAACACAAATGCGGCACCTTACAGTCAGTATAGTAACGCCTGCTGCACTTTACAGTCAGTATAGTAACGCACGCTGCACTTTACAGTCAGTATAGTAACACATGCAGCACTTTACAGTCAGTATAGTAACGCACGCTGAACTTTACAGTCAGTATAGTAACACATGCGGCACTTTACAGTCAGTATAGTAACACATGCGGCACTTTACAGTCAGTATAGTAACACATGCGGCACTTTACAGTCAGTATAGTAACGCACGCTGCACTTTACAGTCAGTATAGTAACACATGCGGCACTTTACAGTCAGTATAGTAACGCACGCTGCACTTTACAGTCAGTATAGTAACACATGCGGCACTTTACAGTCAGTATAGTAACACATGCGGCACTTTACAGTCAGTATAGTAACACATGCGGCACTTTACAGTCAGTATAGTAACACACGCTGCACTTTACAGTCAGTATAGTAACACATGCTGCTCTTTACAGTCAGTATAGTAATGCACGCGGCACTTTACAGTCAGTATAGTAACGCACGCTGCACTTTACAGTCAGTATAGTAACACATGCGGCACTTTACAGTCAGTATAGTAACACATGCGGCACTTTACAGTCAGTATAGTAACACATGCGGCACTTTACAGTCAGTATAGTAACACATGCAGCACTTTACAGTCAGTATAGTAACGCACGCTGCACTTTACAGTCAGTATAGTAACACATGCGGCACTTTACAGTCAGTATAGTAACACATGCGGCACTTTACAGTCAGTATAGTAACACATGCGGCACTTTACAGTCAGTATAGTAACGCACGCTGCACTTTACAGTCAGTATAGTAACACATGCGGCACTTTACAGTCAGTATAGTAACACATGCGGCACTTTACAGTCAGTATAGTAACGCATGCTGCTCTTTACAGTCAGTATAGTAACACATGCGGCACTTTACAGTCAGTATAGTAACACATGCGGCACTTTACAGTCAGTATAGTAACACATGCGGCACTTTACAGTCAGTATAGGAACACATGCGGCACTTTACAGTCAGTATAGTAACACATGCGGCACTTTACAGTCAGTATAGTAACACATGCAGCACTTTACAGTCAGTATAGTAACACATGCGGCACCTTACAGTCAGTATAGGAACACATGCGGCACTTTACAGTCAGTATAGTAACACATGCAGCACTTTACAGTCAGTATAGTAACACATGCGGCACTTTACAGTCAGTATAGTAACGCATGTTGAACTTTCTTTCTGTCCACGTCTGTTGGATCTGTACTACCAATCCGTAATATTTGTAAACCGAAACTGCACAGACCAGACTAGGAATGAATGTGATCATCGAGCCAGTAATATAATCTGAAAACTATTCACTCCATGTTCAGGTCTTAAAGAGGCTCTGTCACCAGATTTTGCAACCCCTATCTCCTATTGCAGCAGATCGGCGCTGCAATGTAGATAAGAGTAATGTTTTTTTTTTTTTTTAAAACAAGCATTTTTGGCCAAGTTATGACCGTTTTTATATTTATGCAAATGAGGCTTTCTAAAGTACAACTGGGCGTGTTTAAAGTTATGTACAAGTGGGCGTGTATTGTGTTCGTTACATCTGGGCGTTTTTACTTCTTTTACTAGCTGGGCGTTGTGAATGGGAGTGTATGATGCTGACGAATCAGCATCATCCACTTCTCTTCACAACACCCAGCTTCTGGCTGTTCACAGACACACAGCGTGTCCTCGCGAGATCACGCTGTGTCGTCACTCACTTCCTGCCCCAGGTCCTGCATCGTGTCGGACGAGCGAGGACACATCGGCACCAGAGGCTACAGTTGATTCTGCAGCAGCATCGGCGTTTGCAGGTAAGTCGATGTAGCTACTTACCTGCAAACGCTGATGCTGCTGCAGAATCAACTGTAGCATCTGGTGCCGATGTGGCCGACACGATGCAGGACCTGGGGCAGGAAGTGAGTGACGTCACAGCGTGATCTCGCGAGAACACGCTGTGTCTGCACTGCCAGAAGCTGGGTGGTAACGAAGAGAAGTGGATGATGCTGATTCGTCAGCATCATACACTCCCATTCCCAACGCCCAGCTAGTAAAAGAAGTAAAAACGCCTAGATGTAACACACATAATACACGCCCAGTTGTACTTTTACTTTAAACACGCCCAGTTGTACTTTTGCAAGCCTCATTTGCATAAATATAAAAATGGTCATAACTTGGCCAAAAATGCTCGTTTTAAAAAATAAAAACGTTACTGTAATCTACATTGCAGCGCCGATCTGATGCAATAGCAGATAGGGGTTGCAAAATCTGGTGACAGAGCCTCTTTAAAGGGGTTGTCCCAAGATTAAATGTTATCCCCTCTCTACAGGATAGGAGATAACATGCTGATCAGTGGGGGTCCCTCGTACCCCTGAGTTAATGACGCTGCAGGTCAAGCATACACCCTGCCGCTCCAGTTACTCAGGGGTACAAGGGACCACCGTTCCAGTTATCAGTGGGGGTCCCAGTGGTCAGACCCCCACCGATCAGCATGTAATGTCCTGTCCTGTAGACAGGGGATAACATTTAATCTTGGAACAACCCCTTTAACTGCAAGGGGCAAAAATGTATATTTAGAAAAAATGGCATATGGAACAGTAGCAAAGCAAAAAATAAACTGCGCACAACCTATAAATAAATATGTACCAGCAGTGTATATACCGCACAGATCAATATATAGCAGCAGTGTATATACCGCACAGATCCATATATAGCAGCAGTGAATATACCGCACAGATCCATATATAGCAGCAGTGAATATACCGCACAGATCCATATATAGCAGCAGTGAATATACCGCACAGATCCATATATACCAGCAGTGAATATACCGCACAGATCCATATATAGCAGCAGTGAATATACCGCACAGATCCATATATACCAGCAGTGTATATACCGCACAGATCCATATATAGCAGCAGTGAATATACCGCACAGATCCATATATAGCAGCAGTGTATATACCGCACAGATCCATATATAGCAGCAGTGTATATACCGCACAGATCCATATATAGCAGCAGTGAATATACCGCACAGATCCATATATAGCAGCAGTGAATATACCGCACAGATCCATATATAGCAGCAGTGAATATACCGCACAGATCCATATATAGCAGCAGTGAATATACAGCACATATAAATATATACCAGCAGTGAATATACCGCACAGATCCATATATAGCAGCAGTGTATATACCGCACAGATCCATATATAGCAGCAGTGAATATACCGCTCTGATCCATATATAGCAGCAGTGTATATACCGCACAGATCCATATATAGCAGCAGTGAATATACCGCACAGATCCATATATAGCAGCAGTGAATATACCGCACAGATCCATATATAGCAGCAGTGAATATACCGCACAGATCCATATATACCAGCAGTGAATATACCGCACAGATCCATATATAGCAGCAGTGTATATGCCGCACAGATCCATATATAGCAGCAGTGAATATACTGCACAGATCCATATATAGCAGCAGTGTATATACCGCACAGATCCATATATAGCAGCAGTGAATATACCGCACAGATCCATATATACCAGCAGTGTATATAACGCACAGATCCATATATAGCAGCAGTGAATATACTGCACAGATCCATATATAGCAGCAGTGTATATACCGCACAGATCCATATATAGCAGCAGTGAATATACCGCACAGATCCATATATAGCAGCAGTGAATATACCGCACAGATCCATATATACCAGCAGTGAATATACCGCACAGATCCATATATAGCAGCAGTGAATATACCGCACAGATCCATATATAGCAGCAGTGTATATACCGCTCTGATCCATATATAGCAGCAGTGTATATACCGCACAGATCCATATATAACAGCAGTGTATATACCGCACAGATCCATATATAGCAGCAGTGTATATACCGCTCTGATCCATATATAGCAGCAGTGTATATACCGCACAGATCCATATATAGCAGCAGTGAATATACCGCACAGATCCATATATAGCAGCAGTGTATATACCGCACAGATCCATATATACCAGCAGTGTATATACCGCACAGATCCATATATAGCAGCAGTGAATATACTGCACAGATCCATATATAGCAGCAGTGAATATACCGCACAGATCCATATATACCAGCAGTGAATATACCGCACAGATCCATATATAGCAGCAGTGAATATACCGCTCTGATCCATATATAGCAGCAGTGTATATACCGCTCTGATCCATATATAGCAGCAGTGTATATACCGCTCTGATCCATATATAGCAGCAGTGTATATACCGCACAGATCCATATATAGCAGCAGTGAATATACCGCTCTGATCCATATATAGCAGCAGTGTATATACCGCACAGATCCATACATAACAGCAGTGAATATACTGCACATATAAATATATACCAGCAGTGTATATACCGCACAGATCCATATATAGCAGCAGTGTATATACCGCACAGATCCATATATAGCAGCAGTGTATATACCGCTCTGATCCATATATAGCAGCAGTGAATATACCGCAGATATAAGTATATACCAGCAGTGAATATACCGCACAGATCCATATATACCAGCAGTGTATATACTGCACAGATCCATATATAGCAGCAGTGAATATACCGCAGATATAAATATATACCAGCAGTGAATATACCGCACATATAAATATATACCAGCAGTGTATATACCGCACATATAAATATATACCAGCAGTGTATATACCGCACAGATCCATATATACCAGCAGTGAATATACCGCTCTGATCCATATATAGCAGCAGTGAATATACCGCACAGATCCATATATAGCAGCAGTGTATATACCGCACAGATCCATATATAGCAGCAGTGTATATACCGCACAGATCCATATATAGCAGCAGTGTATATACCGCACAGATCCATATATAGCAGCAGTGTATATACCACACAGATCCATATATAGCAGCAGTGTATATACCGCTCTGATCCATATATAGCAGCAGTGTATATACCGCACAGATCCATATATAGCAGCAGTGTATATACCGCTCTGATCCATATATAGCAGCAGTGAATATACCGCACAGATCCATATATAGCAGCAGTGAATATACTGCACAGATCCATATATAGCAGCAGTGTATATACCGCACAGATCCATATATAGCAGCAGTGTATATACCGCTCTGATCCATATATAGCAGCAGTGAATATACCGCTCTGATCCATATATAGCAGCAGTGAATATACCGCACATATAAATATATACCAGTAGTGAATGTTATCAGCCACAGTCCGCCCTTCTCCTCCTCCTCTCATCCAATAACATGTGGAGGCCGAGGAGAGGTGCAGAGTTGCCATACTCACTCGTTAGACGCGCTCTCTGTATCGTGGTCCGCAGGGGCGTGCGCTTCTCCGCTGCAAGCTCTGTTGTGAACTTGTGATATTCTGCACACAGGGGCGGATATAGGATTGAAATCTAGGGCAGGGGTGGAAAAAACACAACCTGTCAACGGAATAATCATCTGTCAGAAGTAAAAATGTTTCCCCGATGAGTACAAGAAAGCCCCACCTGGGAATTAGACTTTCTTGTACTCCACAATGGGGAAACATTTTTTCCCTCTGGCGGCTAACTTTTCAGTTGACAGGAAGCAGAGTTACATGAAGGGAAATTATTTTTCCTTGACCTCTAGTTTCTATTGTGGCGCAGGGGAGTATAAAAAAGTATAGGTTTTATATTTGTAATACTGCTAACTTTTATTTTTTTGCTATGTTCGGCTGGACCATTTAGACTAAGGGTATGTGCACACGTAGTGACCAAAAACGTCTGAAAATACCGAGCTGTTTTCAAGGGAAAACAGACCCTGATTTTCAGACGTTTTTTGAGCAACTCGCGTTTTTCGCTGCGTTTTTTTTTTTTTTTTTTTTTTTTTTTTTTTTTTTTTTTTTTTTTTTTTTTTAAACATTTTTATTGAAGAAAAATCAAAGGTTCATACAAAGAACTAGTACAAAATACAGTTATACATAAAGAAAGAAAAAAAAACATGGTCAAAAACATTAAAGCACATATTGTCTGCCTAATACATTTTGACAGTTCCTTAGAAAGATCATGAATGAAATCACATAGATAATCACGACACTTCAGTAAAGCATGCCTGGGAAGTCCGGAATGAGCTATCCCTCCGAATAACAACAAACATCATCAATCAGTTTGCTTCAAGATTCCCAATGAGCCCTTCAAATCCTCTGTGTGATACCACCTGGAGAATCGAATTCTTGACATAGTTTCTCTGATCTCATCTGAAGTAAGGTGAGTAATAATAAATGGTTTCCATTTTGCAAAAAATTTTGTTACTTTTGTACTGCTATGTCTCTCAGTGTCAAGCCTATCCGAATATAAGTAGAGTTTCAGCTGATCTGACACATCGGTTATCGAGGGTACGTGACTGGTAATCCATGTATTCAATAGACATCGTTTCGCCACCAAGAGAATGACATGTATCAAAGAGGGCAATTTATGTTCCTTTTTAGATTGAGGTATTATAGGAGTTATATAGTGAAATAGTATCATCAGAGGTGTCATCTGAATGGGGATTCTCCACATGGTATTTATATAGCTAAGTATGCTCTTCCAGTAATCTTGGATCTGTGAGCATGTCCACATACCATGATAAAGGTCCGTACAGGGCTTGTGACATTTCGGACAGCTTGTCAATCTGTCAGGATTATGAGATGTAACAGGTAAATTAAAGGCATATATAGCTGCGTGTATTAGTTTAAAATGTGTTTGCCTCCAGGTTTCATTTATAATATGCTTTCTTAATAACAACCAACCCTCCAGAATGCATGCAGAAACTTCAGTATTACGTAATACCTTCTCCCAATAGGGAAATCTGAGTGGTAATTTATAAGTCCCACATTTATCTCTTATCGTCTGATATATGGCAGAAATCGAGTTTGCAGTTAATCTCTGATCTAATAATTTGTCAAAATCATTAACAGATATTTCCCTAGAAATGTCACCAAAGCTCTTGACACAGAATGATTTAAGTTGCATATACTGGAAGGTCTGATCACCCTGTAAGTCAAATCCTTGCATCAGCTCTGTAATAGTCTTTATACGTGGTATAGAATCATGCAATATATGTGCTATAGTAGTGATGCCGCTCTGTTTCCAACTTCTGAAGAATTTATTAAGCCTTCCAGCCAGAAAATCTTTGTGACTCCAGAGGGGCAAATGTTTAGAAAACTGGAAAGAAAGACCAAATCGCTTTCTCAATTCTTTCCAGGTTGCTATTGTGTCACGTATCGTGATTGAGTGTTTTGCAATCAGCGGGAGAGAAGCATAACTGGAATGCACTAATGACATCAGATCAGCTGGTTCCACCAATGCAGACTCCAAAGCAAAATTAGAATATGAATTAGAGGAATGAGCCCAATCCACAATGTGCCTGCTCAAACATGCCAAATTATAGGTTCTGACATTAGGGACATTTAACCCTCCCTGTGTTCTACTCAGACACATCTTAGCTAAAGATATCCGGGACCTCTGCCCTTTCCATATAAATCTGGTAAATGCCCTATTCAAATTAGTGACATCTGTATGCTTCAGGAGAAGTGGTATGGTCTGTAAGTGATACAAAATCTTAGAAAAGCTCATCATTTTAATGACATGTGCCCGTCCCATTAAGTTTATTGGAAGTGTTTCCCACCGTCTCAGTTCAGACTGTATTTTATGTATTATGGGGGGATAATTAAGACCATATATGGAAGCCGAGGTTTTACCTATTTTGATCCCCAAGTAACTTATGTGTGTATGAGCAATTTTCAATCCCACCAAGTCAATAGCCTGTCGATCTAAATGAGTAATGGGGAATAAATTAAGAAACTCACATTTTTCGGGGTTAATTTTGAATCCCGACACTAACCCAAAGTCACCAATATGTTGAAATACTGGCTGTAAATGAGTAGCAGGATCTGACATAAATAATAAGATATCATCAGCGAAGAGGGCAGTACGTACCATTTGAGATCCTATTTGAACGCCCTGAAATAAGGAAGTCCTCTCCAAATTATATGCTAACGGTTCCAAAGCCAAATTAAATAATAAAGGGGACAAGGGGCATCCCTGTCTGGTACCCTTTTGTAAAGGAAATAATGACGATCTACAACCTGGTGAATATACAGCCGCTCGTGGTTCCTTATAGAGTGCCGAAAGGAACGTTCGGAAACTACCTATTAGACCAAATTTGTCTAGTACCAAATCCAGCCATTTCCATCTAACGTTATCAAATGCCTTTTCGGCATCTAAGGCTACCAATGCATATTGCTTGGTAGATCGAGTTTGAGCATGTGTGGCATCTAGGACAGTCAGAACCCTTCTGATGTTAGTTACTGCTGCCCTGCCACGCACGAAACCCACTTGAGTCGGATATATTAGATTAGGGAGTATATAGGAAAGTCGCTCGGCAAATATTTTTGCAATGAGTTTCAGATCTTGATTAATTAAAGATATTGGGCGATAGGATGAGGGCAGTAAAAGATCCTTACCCGGTTTAGGGAGCACTCTTATATACGCCAAGTTAGCTGCTGGGGGTATATCTGCACCATGCAATATGGAATTAAAGTAGGCTACCAACGCAGGTGTAATTTGCTGCCTGAGAACCTTGTAGAACTCAGCCGAGTATCCATCAGGCCCCGGTGACTTGTTATTCTTAAGGGCTTGGATTGTCCGCAAAACCTCTTCCTCCGTTACCTCTGCATTTAGTGCATCCAACTGTGCGGAAGTCGGAGCTGGTAGATCTAATGATTGAAGGTATTGGCAACCAAGATCTTTATGAAATGGAGTGCCATCTGCATATAATTGCCTGTAAAACTGCTCAAAAGTGTGCATTATTTGTGATGGCTCAGTGTGAACTGTGCCATTGCTATCTTTAATTTTGGATATATGGGAGGAGGGTCTATGCCCCCTAGCCAGATTAGCTAATAACCTGCCAGATTTGTTACCGAATTTAAACAACTCCGCCTCCATCATTGAACGATGAATACGCTCTCTGCGGTCAAGCCATAACTCAAATTTCGTTCTGGTGAGTTTCCATTCCTGCAACGTGGTCGAGGAAGGTTGTAGAATATATTTATTGTAAGCCGCCCTAAGGGCATCACTACTATCTTGATAATGTTTCTGGGTGATTTTTTTGAGTTTAGAAACGTGCGCTATCAATCTACCTCGAAGTACAGCTTTCGCTGTCTCCCAGTATAAGGAGGGATTGTCGCTATGTCCCTTATTAAAAGAGTCATATTCCAACCACCAACCACTCAAAAGCTCTGTGAAGGATTCATCTTTTATCAAAAAAGAAGGAAAACGCCAAATAAAATCGTTTCCACGTATGTGCATGTCTGCTACCTCCAAGCAGACTGGTGCATGATCCGAGATTAATAGTTGTTCTATAGTTGGATTAGTCATGCGAGGTAAAAGCGAAGTCCCTGCCAAGATGTAATCAATCCTTGACCAAGACCCATGAGCATTAGAGTAGTGTGTGTATTCCCTCCCATCTGGATTAAAAGATCGCCATACATCCACCAGTTGCAGATCTGAGAGGAAAGATTGTAAGATTTTATCAGATGCTCTCACTGTCACTGGAGATGTTCTCATGCCCTTCCTATCTTCCATGTGCGACAATACAGTATTCAAATCTCCTGCAACAATTTTGTTGCGGGCATTATCAAGTGAAATTTGGATCTGTAAGTCCGCGTAGAATTGCTTGTTATCCCCGTTCGGTCCATAAATGTTATAAATGCTAAGTTCCCCCGCTGGAGTATCTAAAAGGGTATGGAGAAGCCTGCCTTCCAAGTCTGCATGTTGGGACTTTACCTGAAAAGCTAATGATTTACTCAAAAGCGTAAGAACTCCACCTTTTCTATCAGCAGAGGCTGATCCTAGTACTTCTCCCACCC